>NC_037528.1:7651034-7655185 GCF_001531365.2 Cynara cardunculus var. scolymus
GAACTTTTAAATAATTAATTTGATATTAATATTGATATATTTTTTACAAATTTTATATGATATATTTATATTTATATTTTATTCAAAAAATAGAAAGATTATCACTTTTTCAAAACTATATAAAATTGTATTATATCAACATGTATAAAAAATAAAACGAAACATTGGAATGAAAATATGTCTCGATGCATTGCACGAATACCCTTCTAGTATTATACAAAACCAATGATATTAGATCTTATATATGCAAGTTGAGTCAATGTTAACCAAAAACACACTGATGTAAACCCATTTAACCCTTTGATCTGAACCTGTAGTTAGAACATTTGTGCATATTATAATCATTTTTTTACCATGCCTCATGATGTAGGACAAGTTCATACGATTTAAAGCTCTATATATATAAATGAAGGATCGTGTGAGAAAATAAGTTAATGTGAGAAGTTAAGAAAAGATCTGAATCGTTATCACTTTTAATCTCAAACCCATCCATGAGTCGCGTTTAATACGGAAATTGATCCGATGTATCTCATCCTAATGCATATCAGGGCGGAGATTCCCTTCTCACCCTTCTCGCCATAACTCATCATGTATGATTAGGTTGTTTGCCCATCATTCCAATGATATAAGCACTGACTCTAAGGTGGTGTTTGTTTTTTTTAAAAAGCTCTTATTTTACCACTTATGTCTGATTCAGTCAGACATAAGGTAATTAAGACCCTTTTTTTTTTTTCCGGAGTCACTTATCACTTATTTTCTTCTTAAAAATTAAGTGATAACCTAGCCACTTATTTTCCTCTTAATCCTGAAGACTACCCAGAGAACCGATTTCTACTTCATCATTTGATCGACTTCACCCTCTCAATCGATCAACTTCACCCTCCTCACCGTCTCAATCGATCGACTTCACCCTCCATCGCCTCTATCGCCTCTGGTGGCTTCAAATCGACCCAAATCAGATCCAAATCAAGAGGTTTTCTTTCCTGTGGGTTTTCGTCACTGTGTGTTTTCGTTCCTTGTGCAAACCAGTAGTTGTGCACCTTTATCCTCATGAATCAAGGTATTTTCGTCCCTGTAGTTTTCTTCATGATGGAGATTGCTTTCAATTTTAGAGGTGGATTTGGGCGTTGAATTTTAGAGAAGGAGTGGTGGTGGACGGTGGTTGATGGTGGTGGGATGAGGGTGGAGGTTGAGGATGGAAGGCTTGATCTGGAGGAGAAGGAAGAATTAAAGAAATCTTGGGAACATAAACATAAGTGAAATCAGAAATTATACATATTCATATGTTTTGTTGGTTACAAAAACAAACTATTGATTAAGATTTCAGACTTCAGACGTTTGTCAGTTTACAAAAACAAACAATTTGACTGATTCAGACTTCAGACTTCAGCACCACCTCTTAAAAATCAGAAGTGAAATCAGACTTCAGACTTCAACACCTCTTAAAAAAACAAAAGCCACCTAATACCACTTATAATGCCCTAAGCTCAAAGCAAGAGACCGAACTAATAACCTTGAAATAAACTTAAAAACATGTTGAAAGTTGTTGATAACCCTCTTACTTTAACCTTATAAAAAACCTCATAAATCTATTATACCAAATTACTTGATGACTTTCCAATGTCCAGAAATTGTCCGGTCGTTGTTTGCAGAAGAAGTCCGCTGCATCACTTGAAACCGTGAATAGTTTTTTATACTTGTGAAAGAAATATTAATTAATTAGTTATCTTATTAATTAATCAAATATATGATACAATCCAGAGACATCTACTGACGACCCAATAAAAATATTTTTGTGAATAACTTTTTAAATTTAAAAAATTAAATAAACATTCAAAATTCTAAATAATTGAGTTATATATATATATAGTTTCCACAACATATAAAAACAAAATGATAATGGAGCATGCCATAAGCCACCAACTTACCATAACAACATTGTGTTGCATCCAAATATGATACAAGAGTGGTTGAATAAATAACATGAGTTTATGCAATTTTTTAGAATTATTATAATAAAAAAATTTAATCGTAATATTATAAATAAAATTGAGTAAGCTTAAATTGTTTTTCTGTAGGTTTATAATTTCTTAATTTCTTCTCGGCTGCTTTATTTAGAAAATCATACTTGCTCTTTTATTCTTGGGTTGACTATTTTGATCACAAAATGTCATATCTATTTGTATTTAACAATTTTGGTTTATTGTTTTACAACTTTAACTAATATTAATTAATTTTGTATCCATGATACTTAATAGTACTTTTTAACATAATTATTGCTATTTTCCAAAGTGCTTAAATGAATATTTTAGGACTTCCTAAGTGTAGTTATAGGAATAAAGTGAGTATGAATAATTGAAGACCCCACAATTAATGCTTAACCATAATTAATCTCATTCTTTCAGCTTTTCATCACATGATTAGAGCTTAATTAAAACTCTCCCCTTAATTAGTATTTAGTAGTCATGCTTACAAAACAACAAACCCCACCATCCCATTTTATTGGATATTATTGACTTATACAATTGTTGTATCAATCAACACATAAACACGTTCGTATATTTCTTTTTACGTTAACAATGCGTGGAAATCATCTTTTTCACGTCTAACTAAAATCAATTGCACCTCTCATGTAGGGATGGTGGGTTGGTTGGTTCGACCTTGCGACCCGGTTCACCCGATCCAAGTTAGGAGAATCAGAAAGGATGGCGAAAACCGTCTCATCCCCTGCACAGTTCCCATTCCTAGTTTCACATAATATATGAAGCAATAACAACGTAACACACTCATCTTGTTTCATCGTTAATTTTAGTTATATATAGTGCGTGATGGAAATGTGAAATGATAATATTAATATCATAATTTTCATTATTAAGAAAAAATGCATTGATAATTAGTAGATAGAAATGTTTGTGGGGGTGATGAAGTCTCTTGCGATATGATGATTTGGTGCATGTGGACCGTATATTTTAAGGATCTCCTTTCCATCCTCGTCTTTTTAATCCTTATAAATATTTAAAACCCACAATAATTTTTGTTTCATTTATAATAATAATTACGAGATTTAAAAGAGCATAAATAGTGAAGAATGTCATTTAGAAAATATCTCAAAAGGCATGATAAAGTAACACTTAACACATCCCTAGCATTATTATAATATTAGTGATGGAATATTGTAGATTATAAATATATATATATATATATATATATATAGGGAAGATCAAATGTTAACCAACAATTTTGTGTTAACTTTGCAAACTATATCAACCAATCAAATTTCATTCTTCTAGTAGGTTTATGTCATATTCACAAGTTAATTACAAGGATATTTCAGTAATTTGATTTGATATGTAACTCCAAAACAATTAATGGGGAGTTACAAATCATCAAATCAATTTACATATGTGTTTATAATATTAATATATATATATATATATATATATATATATATTTTTTAATCTTGATTTTCCATGTTCATTGTTTTATGAGTTTTTAATTCGCATAGGAAACACTATAGTAAAATTTTCAGTATCGATCAAACTAATATGGATAAACGCAATGGAAAAGAAATCGACAACAGTGAGAAGATTAAAATGGTTGATGATGACAATTGGAGTTTGAGTTCGGGAAGTGAAGAAATTAATCAAAGCGAATGTCTTGGTAATAGATTAATATTTTTATTAGAAAAACGAATTATGTTAATTACGATGTGTTGTGTTTTTTATATTTCATCTTGTATTGATAGTTTTTTTTTCTTTAATTGCACCACGTGTTCATAGCATATATGTTATGTGTTCATACTATTTCTACCATAATCTCTCACTATGTGGCTTGTTCATGTTCATCACTCGTTCATTCTGTGTTCATATTTCTACGATATTTCTACGGTACTATTGTTCATGTTCATCACTCGTTCATAATATGTTTATATATCTACGATATTTCTACAGTACTATTGAACAAGGGGTGAACAACCATATAAGATCAGAAACATATATGAACAAAGGGTGAACCTTAAACAGTGTGGATGCAATGCATGTATAAAACTCCAATTGACAAAGTATCGCTCTTGAATGTGTTTATAATGAAGGAACTATTGTTCACAAGCTGTTCATATCGTGTTCATACCTGTTTTTTTATTTATTTCCTTT
>NC_037528.1:7655870-7656829 GCF_001531365.2 Cynara cardunculus var. scolymus
ATTCAAATTTATATTTTATTTAAAAATAAAAGCATAATTTTAAATAGTTAATTTGATACTAATATTGATATATTTTTGTCAATTTTTAATAATATTTTCAAATTTATATTTTATTTAAAATAAAAACATTATCGTTTTTTCAAAATCACATAAGACCATACTATGATATTGACTGAGATAAATAATAAAATGAAATATTAAAATCAAACGAGAACCCCTGTGATTTATGAGAACGCAAGAACAACTCAATAACCCTTCTAATATATATATATATATATATATATATATATATGTGTGTGTGTGTGGAGGTTCAAACGAGAACCCCTGTGATTTACGAGAACGCGAGAACAACCCAATAACCTCAATTTTTTTTAATTAATAAATTAACTTATATTAAATATAAATAAATTAATAAGAGCAGTAATGTAATTAAGTAATTTTTATTTTATTTTAATTAGTTATAATTATCTTTTTTTTTTGCACATTCGTTTCCACTCTCTTCTCTTCCATTGTGATAATTGTGTGATTGTGTAACCATAACCTATCGAAACCATGATCAATCGAGTGTAACCATAATCTATCGAAACCATGAGTAATCGTTGTGATAAATGTGTGATTGTCTAACCCTAACCGATCGAAACCATGATCAAATTGAGTGTGCAAGTGATATTATAATAATGATATCACATGATTATCACACTCATATCACACCAAATCGTTTAGTGGATTTCGCCTGTAATCATTGTGATAAATTTGAGATTGTCTAATCCTAACCTATTGAAACCATGAGTAATCGTTGTGATAAATGTGTGATTGTCTAGCCCTAACCGATAGAAACCATGATCAAATCGAGTGTGCGTTTAGGATAGTGATATCACATGATTATCACACCCATATCACACCAAATTGGTAGTCTATTTCCTAAGTTAACCCTAGCCGAGCGGAATCCTTGTGATAAT
>NC_037528.1:7657164-7664307 GCF_001531365.2 Cynara cardunculus var. scolymus
GTAAAAACTACTCTCATTCGTCGATTTCATTGTTTAATCTTATGAAATTATTTAATCTTGTGAAATTGTTTCATATAATGTTTTTTTTGATGAAGTTGTTTCATATATGGTTATGAAACTGTTTCATGTATTTCTCTAAAATTAAAATAACGAAGATGATAATATCCATGATTAACATCTTCCACAATAAAAATGATTAATCAACCTGTCATAATTACAAAAAAATGAACAAAATGAAAAATTATGATTGGTGGATGAAAGTTTTTACGGTTTTTACAAATTGAGTGGTTTTCATTTGATCGCTCCCCTATATATATATATATATATATATATATATGGAGCTATACAATAAGAGTTATGGACTAGTTAAAGTCTAGTTAACATGATACAAAAAAAGACTTAACTGAATGTGTCACGAACCTGTATTGACAGTCTTATTAGGTCCGACTAAAAATATTTCATCTAAAAAGTACCGATGGTTCGGCCTAACCGAGACTCCAACTAAAAACATTACTACGGGTATTTATCCGATCCATTCCATCGGGCCTGGTTCAAGTTCTCGTCCCGAAATAAAGTTGGTGTTGAAATAATTGGATAAAGTTAGTATTGAACAACTAAATCTTAAAAGGTGAACCCTCGAAAAGAAGAATCAAAATAAAATGAAAAGAATTGTTTATTCTCAATAAGAGTAAAAAAAATTAAGTAAAAAGGATTACAAAGAAATAATTATAAGAAATATTTACTCTATAAATAACTCTGAAAAATTACATCTATCCATATTATAACATCTTTTTGATAAGACATTTATCTTTCAAACAAACATTAATTTTAATAGCATATATTGTAATTTTTCTTACACAAACCAACTTTTACAAAGATCATCTTTACAACTTTGGTAATGTTGAGCGTATGTCTCGGTTTATGTTAACAATGATCTTACATCATGCAAACATGAAAAAAAACCCGTTAAAAACCGTCTTATTTTATGCATTATTCACAAAAGTTACACAAGCAACTAATTAAAATTCGTCTTAGAAAGATATATATATATATATATATATATATATATTAGATTTAAATTTTAAAGCAAATGTAAATTGACAAAAATGAATTTGACACGTAAAGAAAATGACTGGAGTCTAAACAAACATAATGGGCGTCAGGGTGTGGAACTAAATCCAAAACAAAATGCGTATCGTAAGGGTTTATTTGTAATAGTTGATGGTAATTTTAGTATCATTGATCATTTTGGTGTAATTGTGATTACTTGGCATCGACTAGGTTATAAGACAAACATAATGTGAGTTAGGATTTGCGGAGTGCACGTTCACAAATATTTCCCCTATCAACATTTATTGCCATAAGGCGGAGGTCAATGGGGTTAGGCTTCCTTGCAGTGTCCCACGAGCAACGCCCTTAACAGGGTCCAAGGGGCAGCTATGGAATCAGAAGTCTCTAAGTTTACTCAAAAGCTGCTGAGTCTTCTAATTCATAGCTTCTGATCCGTTTCAATCTTATCGACAAGTGGTTGTAGCTGATGTGGAGTTACATGTTAACCGTCAAACCATCTGTAACCATTGATCTCTCTTATAAATATAAAAACGTTATCTAGTGCAAATAAATCCTCAAGTTTTGTGCCTTCAGACTAGAGTGATTTCTTGGATTATCCTAATACTAATTTCATGAAACCTAAGGTATAAAAGGGTCGAAATATAATATTTGAAAAGTGTGTTACATACATGATCCATGAACTATCGAAATGACTGCAACCACAAAAACTCAAATTCCCAACACTAATTAAATGAAGTTCGAGAACAAAAAAAATAACATTTTTATTTTTTTAATTGAAGATCAGTTCTGCATACATTTTATTCTCTAAACCTTATCTTTAGGTAGGATATACTTGACTTATTTGGTTTAGTTTGGGGTAATGTCAGAAAATCAAGTGTAGAAAGAATTACATATGTAAATTTTCAAAGGAGTTTATGTATATTAAATAATACCAGCATGCATATGGTTTTTTGAACACTTTTTATGTATCACACCAAAGGGTTTTTGACCTAGCGATATGTGAGTAATTGGCCTCTTAGGAGGTCAAGGGTTCAAACTTCACCAAATGTGAGAAGGGTGTATGAGTTTATTTGTATTATTTACCGTATATAAATATTGTATACTTTAGAAAGAAAATATGTATGTATCAAGAAAAATTGATTAATGTTGCCAAATATTACTATGAAAGTCTTCAAGATAAAAAAAGAAGAAGATGCAAAGTGATGAATAATTGGAATGTTTTTGTTATGTGTGTGTGTATATATATATATATATTTGGGATCATGTGAGACCAAGGGTTTTCCGTGAGATCCGTAAGACCTTCTCATCATTTGGATTAGATCTACAATCTGAACATTCATAATCACAAAATTGCCACGAGACTTCTCAATAATCACAAAATTGTCACCGTACAACTTTAGACCATCAGATCATTAACTTATAAAGTTGATCAATGAAACATAAATTAGTCTTACTGGTCTCACGAAAAACCTTTGATTTCACGTAAACTCAACCATATATATATATATATATGTTTATAAAGTTATATTTGAACGATCAAAAGTATATAATCACAAGTAATGTGATAAACATCAAAACTAGATCAAAAAGTAAAAAAAAGGAAACTTTAAATAATTTACGGGCATGATTTGAGAGATCCTCATAATTAATAAACAAGTATAAGTTGATATCGACTTAACCCATAATTAACACTCAATAGTAATATATATATTTTTTAATTTTCATTGGGAATAAATATAAAAATGACAAAGAGTGTTTTGTATTGCAACTTTACTAACGTCATATACCACTATTTTATAACACCAGGCACTTGGTTTGATTATCCTCAATGGTCAAACCGACCACCGTGTAATGTTTAAAATCTTGTATAAAAATATTATGGTTTGAAATGAGGGAGATGTTTCCTCTTATGTTGGGTCATATTTTCCTTTACGTGGGATATGTTTGCTTTTAGAATATATTAGTTGTCTCGTTCAAAAACATAAGACGATAAATTCAGATCCCGTTAACTACAAATACATAAGGTGTTGATAACATGATGGTGAAAAGAAACACGATAAAATTTAATGATATTAACTTAGTTTTTACATGTTTTCGTAACTCCAATATTTGTATCACCTGCTAAATATGATATGTTCGTTAAATAAGCTTAATACATCTGGTCAAAAAGTATGTATCAAGAAGACCCACTTATTTGTGAGTGGATCGGTCATATACTTTGATATTAAAGGTTGTTCTCTTTAGAGTCGGATTCTGATTTTAAATTCTTGTGACAAGTAGTTGTAGTTAAACGAACTCCTTTTGTTATTTTCACAAATACATTTTCAATACGATATAAATTCATATATGTCTAGTTTTTTAGCTCGTTTTGTTCAAATAATTGAAACTTGTTTAAGACAATTTGTTATCGAATTTTTCTATTTAGGTTGTTAAAAAAATGCAAGTTTTCGATTTTCGGAACATATTTATTTTCCATACTACAACAAAATTGGGTTTAAGAACACCTCAAATTTCAAAGCGTCCAAATAGCATTTTTTTATAGGATCATACTATAAATTGTTTTTATCTAAAAGTGTTACAATAGGTTTGTTGGATGTTTTTAGGCATTTTAATAAAAAAAATTAGGACGCTTTTAAAATAAAGTGTCCTATTAACTATTTTATATCACAGTATTTGAAAAAGTTTCCTATAAACACAAATATCCTATAAATTGGTTTATAGGATAATTATTAAAAGTTTTTTATAAAATAACTAACATGAAAATTACAAATCTCGTTTTAACTTAAAACCTCGTTTTCTATCCATGTGTGACGAGTTGTAACCCAAAAACAACAAGTTGACCTAATAATTTCCGATTCAACTTAAAACCATGGTAGAAGTTATTGATAGCCCATAACTTATGATTTATAAGAAAATTACAAATCTCGTTTTCTATCCATATGTGACGAGTTGTAACAAACTTCCCTATTTAAACTCCTGACGTCCTCGTAAGGACTGCCCAAAATCTTTCTTTTTGTAATCAACAATGTGGCAAGATGATGACTCATCATACCGGATGTGATTTTCCCCACCATTCTGATGGTATAAGGATCGACTTTGATACCATTTTTAACACCTCAAAACCCAAAACAAAACAATGGAGTGACACAATAACTTCCGATCCAACTGCACAATTTACAACCTCTATTTGATTACCGCTAAATTGCCAGTTTACTGCTTAAAAGAAGAATAAAACCACAATCAATTATTAAATTAATTATTTTATTTTAATAATTTTGAATCGGACATAAAAAAAGCATGTTGACCTATACGTTAAAAAAATCACCATAAAATTAGTAAAATATGTTTGTCCGTTTGTATAATATAAAAATCTTATAATATTTAAAAAAAACAAAATTAATAGCTATCTACAAAAAATTATATTATCTCTACCCATCAAAATCAAAATTCAATTGAAAACAAAACATTAAACAAAACGGGAAAATCTACTTAGATCCTAACTTAGTACGTGGGACAACGATTTATTGTGTTAATGCAACTGGATTTAGATTTCTATTGAAGTGTTTTGGGTATGATATGGGATTAAAGTTGAGGGAGCATTTTTGTCTCACTCAACGACTGATGCTAGTAGCGGGTTCGGGATCGATCCCATGAACCGTCTTGTATTTAAGCAAAATTCCGTTCTTTTACGAAATGATTTACATGCCGAAGGCTGAATAATAGCATATTATTGTTTAGAATTGTGTTGTAGGTCGATTGATGTGATTAAGGTAGCAAAAATGGTTGTGGTCAACCCCTAACTGCTTTGTATGAGGACGATAAATATGAATAGGGAATACAAATCATAGTTATGTTGCATTTAGGTCATAAACAACTTCCAAATGTAGCATAAGTTGATTATGAATATTGTAGTGGGAATGAAAACTTTGTTGATTATGAATATTGCATTTAGGTCATAAACCATTTTAAGTACTTGACACCCTGAGGCAATCTTTACTCATCTGGCCCCCTCACCCGTCAACCCCCCTCTTTCGCAATCTGGGATAATTTGTGCCTGTCTAACTTTGTTGGAGGGGACATATTAAAGTCCAACATTGGCTAAACTTGAACCATATTTTTCCATATATGTTGTTACTTTTTTTTCTCTCCTTAAATGCTCTTTTTTGAAGAGTAAATACAGGGTTTCATATATTCTCTCATTTATATAATTTTGAATGAATTCAAACACTAGTGTTTAAATTCAAAAAAATTATCTTATAGAAGAGTATTTGACTTTTTATTATTTTGGTGTTAAAATTTGACAAATGAAATAAACAAACATTAACGAAAAGTATGACAAATATTTTAAGAATTATGTGTCAAAGATTGTTCAGTCGTTTCAGAAAAAAAATTAATGGATTTTTTTGATTTAAACTGAATCTAAACGTTTATCAAGTTTTACAGTAAAATATATTTGTTTAACTATGAAATATTTAGAGATACTTAAAAGTTCAACATCACACGAAAACCATAAAATACCTATAAAAAAAAGTGACACAAGGAATTTATTAAGAAAGTTACCATTATCATCGTAAATTTCAATTCTAAACCTCTAACATACATGTTAAGAGTAGAGTCCCGTTTCTATTTTCTACCACTTATGATGTAACTCCAAGAACTCTCGGTGGAAAATGTTGACGGGGTGTGGTGTGGTGTCGTGTCATTTCCATGACTTGCGAAATATTGTCAACACGTGGAATGTCATTTTATTATTATATTTATATATTATCAACATTAATTTTTTTTAATTATATTGAAAGTATATTAAATATTTTGTAGGGTTAATTTATTTTTATATTATAAGTTGATAATTAAATATAATTATTGTTTTAGGCATGCATGTTAATTTGAAGTCAATAGCCATCGTAACGATTTGCAAAGCTTGTGGCTAAGCTGACACCCCATTTATTATGTCAATTTATAGGTAAAGGTTTGTTAACAATCAACTAGTGTTATATATTTTATAAACCATTTATTATCAATTTAAACGTAAAATTTATAATTTTATATTTGGTAAAGTAGTTGATGAGTTAAATATTTATTAAAAACTAACTAATAAATTAGATAATAATGTAAAATGACATAAAAACATGTCAAAAAATTACTCAATCAAAAATATATGAGGGATATTTGAAAAACGTCTATGTGGTACTTAGAGTGGGCTCACAAACTTAGTTTTTATATTTTTATCAATATGAGACAAAACGTCAATTTTTTTAATAACGAAAATAAAAATAAAGAATGGAAAAGCGGCAAAGCAGTGGAACCTATATGGTATCCAAGCAAAAACTGAAAATCCACATAACGAAAATAAAGATTTCGAACCATTATACATTTCTATCAAAACTTTGTATGAGTATATAGACTCGTGTTAGCTCAGAAAATATCGATAATTTTCACGAAGCTCTTAAAATTATCTATGTATTTTCATCATTTTCGTTAAGTAATTTCACAAATACAAAGATATGTCCATATATTCTTTTGTTTGTAATATATACACATAAAAATTAAAATAAAATCTATATACATATTAAATATTTGGATATCCAATTACAACCCTGCTTTAATTGTTTATGTTTTATATTCAGGTATCGTGTACATACGGCCTACCATAATCAAAGACGAATTATATCTGCTTTTAATGTCCAATTTGAAATTTTGATATAGATGGAGATTGATTAGACATCGAAAATAGTAATTTTGACCTTATTTAACTTGTGGTTATAACTTCATTTAGCCCGTACAAATGGATGTCTACCTTTAAATATATACTTTTTTTCTTAAACGATGTAAGTAAAAATTACGCTACATATTTACAAAATTTATCGAAAACATGAACAATATTTGTTAAGTTTTTCATCTATTGACTCGTGTTTGTGTTCTATCGAAAGACCAATAAAATCAAAGCAACAAACGTTCTAGATGCATATTCATATGATTAATTATATATATATATATATATATATATATATATATATATATAGGGGGGTTCAAATACAATCCAAGATTTTTGTGTTAACTTTGTTAACCAAG
>NC_037528.1:7664407-7719607 GCF_001531365.2 Cynara cardunculus var. scolymus
TTGCTATATAAAATCTTATTTGATAATTACTGTATTATAACATGTATTAGAAATATCGTATTCCAAAAAGTTTGTTTCTAATCAAAGAGTGGATTATCTAAAATAAAGTATCTATGTTGATGCTTCTTAACTTTTCAAGTTCATTAATAATCAACTTCCTTGAAGTTAACGTCGTCATTTTACAATCGTTAGAAAGGGAAAAATCAGTCATTGGGCAAAGTACAAGGATCAAAAATGTAATTCACATATTTCCTTTAAAAAATTATTTATTAAATATGTTTTAAATACGGTTAACATGAAATAGTTACATATTAAAATTAGTTTGTTAGATAAATTGGTTTTTGTAATGAAAAAATAATTATGTTTTAAAAGTTAAAATATTACGAGACAAAATTAAATTGAATTGTCAAATAACTGTGAATAAGTTACAACAATTAAGGGGTGTTTATGATTGCTTATTTAAAACATTTTTTTTTGTAAAAGTGTTTATCAACTTATGTGGTGTCAAATCATAGTTTTATAAAAAAATGTTTGAATTAACTTATGGCGGTATCAAAACATAATAAGCTGATAAATATTTTTTTTTCATCCAAACATTAAGAACTTTTTATTACCGATACCATAACGGATAACGAAATAAATTAATTAGTTAGAAGAAGTAACTTACCTAAAACTCAGTGCCAAACCGATATAAGTATTTCTTCTTTATCCAAACACTAAAAGCTCTTTATTACCGGTACCACATTGAAATAAGTTAATAAACATTTTAAATAAGCAATCACAGATACCCCCTAAATTGATATGATCATCAATTTTTTTTTCTTAATCGTATTAAAAAAAAATTTAAAAAAAATGTGAATCACAATTAATTTTAGAGTGAGTTACATTTTGGTCCTATAGTTTGTCCAAAGACTGATTTTTCTCTTATACGGGTTGTTAACTGACGGCCTTAACTTCATGAACCTTGAGTGTCATAAAACGAAATCCAAATTTTGAACAAACCACAAGAACCACCACTATAACTCACTCTTAATCAATAAATAATTTATACATATAAATTTTCCGAAATCATGAAAAAAAAAAACCAAATAAATAAAAATAAACAAATATGTCACCGTACTTTTACGGTTTTCTTCTAATTATTATACTGTCTTTCTCAAAATAAAATTTTAAACTGAAAAATACACATAGTTTCAGGAATATGCAATTATTATAATTTTCAGTTAATTATTTTTTTAATAATGGATGATTTTTCTCTATATCATAACAAGAGTTGGGTTCTGGTGAGAAGTAGAGTTGAAGTGAGAAGCGTAAGAATAATCTCTATCCTTGGATGCACATTAGAATGAGATGCACCAAATCAATCCCCGTATCAATCGCGATTCACGGGTGAGTTTGAGATTATAGGTGATCAAAGGTTCAGATCTTTTTTTTTTATGCTCCTCACCTTTAACTTTTCTTCCCACACGATCATTCGCCATTTCTATTAGTGGTACAATATAATTAACGTAAAATAAATAAATTTGGCATCATTTGGTGGTGTAATTTATGTTTGGCTCTTGCAAACAACACACGGTTGGCCGATTAGATAAACCTTTGCGTGATGCAAAGCAGCCTGGAATCATATATATATTACTAGGGTTGTCAATTTTGTATCAAGACAAATCAACCAATTCCTATACCAATCGTACCAATTTAATTGGTATTAATTCAGTTGATACCAATATAATTGGTATCAATTCAGTTAATACCAATATAATCAATTGGTAGTACCAAACCAACTATCTAAACTTGGTTACACAGATCAACATGTTATTTGGATCGTTGATGGTTTTAGTGCATCTACATTTAGTTGGCCATGCACGTTAGAATCAACCAATTCGATTATACCCGCCTTAATTCCCTCATTAAGGACTGACGGAACCAAGTAATGGATCTGTTCAAGTTTGTCGATCAATCCTGTTTATTTTCCTACCTCCGGACACCTTACAATAGATCTGATTGGAAGGAGGGCGAGGGGCGAAGAAAGATGTTAACATAAATAAATTTGTAACTTTAACTTTTATGATGTTGGTGTAAGACCGTTCCAACATGTACTAATAGAATTGGTTGGTACATGATATTTAGAAGAAAAACACATGGTACCATACCATGTTCACCCTTAAAAATTACAACTTCACGTCATTGTTCTTGTACCGTATCCACTAAATCATTATCCACACATAGATGGGAAATTAAACAAACAGTTAGGAGTCGTTTACCAAACGCTTACACGGATACACATTTACGGGTAAAATTTATCATCATCACTTACTTACTGGGTAAGATTTTAATCCACTAAAACGGTATCGTATGCAATAATTTACCCAGTAAGCACTAACTGTGGTAAGAGTCGTCGCCCTCACTTTGCGGGTAAAACTCTCGGTCATTGCCGGGTAAGATTTTTTACCCTTACCATATTCATCCGTCAAGGTAATGTGAGTTGGTGCTTACCCGAATAAGCGTTTGATAAACGGCCCGTTAGCTTATATATAATTTCATAGTTGTAAAAATTGAAGTCCATACAACGGGGATGGGGTCTGGTTGGTATTGGGCCACCGTAGTTATGAATTATGATGGATTAGTTGTAGCCCAAAGTCCAGTGAAGCAGCCCCAACGGCCAACATCAATACCCATTTAACACAATCTTCAATTATTGGATCATGAAATCCCAAAAGGTGTATTAATCAAGAAAAAAGCATGAAACCAATCTATTCTTGGGTTTTTGTTGATTTATTATACAGCCCATGATAACTCAAATATCTGAAATTCATGAAATGTTGGCTCGTTATTTTTATGAAATTTTTTAAAACCATCTAACTTAAAAATCATGGATCATTAAATAAATTTTTGTTAGTTTTCGATGTAGAGGCGGATCCATATTTTTTTAGCGGTGCTGCATAAACAGTACCCTAATATAATCTATACACCTAATAAATAAGTAACTTTGGGGACACGTGTCATGTTTCTGTGTGACGGTTATTGATTTTTCTCGCCTAAACATGTATCTAGACACAATTTTCACTTACGGTTCAAATAGGTCTATTTAAGTAACATTTGTTCCTCTACACGTTTAGTTTCCTATTTTCGTGGTTTAACTAATTTCCCAGAGTAATTAGAAATCTCTGATATGTTTTCTATAGTTTCTAAATCTGGAGGCTTCTTTTCCAGACTTAGAAGTTAGAAGTCTGAACGCTGAACATGTATGTAGACACAATTTACATTACTGGTTCAAATGAGCCTATTTAATTGGCACTTGTCCCTGTAAACATAACTGATTTCCGTATGAAAAGAAATTTCTTTTCAAATACTTAGAAAAGCAAAAGTATGGATTTCCATTCTTCAGACTTATAAGTTTGAACTCTATTTCCTCAGTTAAAATTCAGGAGTTGTCTGCTAGACTTATAAGGCATACCAGTATAAAAGTCTGAGGACAAGTCTGAACTTCTTTTACTCAGTTAAAATTCATAGTTGGCTTCCAAACTTGTAAGACATATCAGTATAAAAGTCTGAGGACAAGTTTGAACTCTTTTTTCTCAGTTAAAATTCAGAGTTGTCTTCCAGACTTATAAGACATACAAGTATGAATGTCTGGGAAAATCAGAGTTATAAATCTAAATTTAACTTTGAAGTAGCCTCCAGACTTACAACATAACTCTGCGAAAATTCAGGGTTGTAATTCTGAATTTAACTCTGAAGTGGCCTCCAAAATTACAACATAACTCTAAGAAAATTCAGAGTTGTAAGTCTGAATTTAACTCTGAAGTGGCCTCCAGACTTGCAACATAACTCTGAGAAAATCCAGAGTTGTAAGTCTGAAGTGGTAATCAAAACCGGGTTTAAAATTTTAAATTCGGATTTTTGAAGCATTTTTCACAAATCAATATTACCAGCCAGGGGATCTGTCCCTTGGACTCCACCATCGAGGGCGCTGCCCCCGGACCCCTGTTGTTTAGGGGCTTCACCCTTAAATCAAAATAAACTCAAACAAATGTGCATTACGCACATTTCTTACTTGTTCGGTATTTATCATGATTACATTGGTCAACACAAATTAATCCTATTACACTTAAATGACATTAGTGATACAAATCACCAACATGAAGTCATCAGATATTTGTTATTTCTCAGACTTACAACATAACTCTAAATTGTTCTGTTGCAAACTTAGTTTTATAGTTTATTCTCAAACTTAGAATATAAGTCTGAACTCCTTTTCAGAGTTGAAGTTCAGAGTTACGTTTCTGAGCTATAAGAAGTCGGAATTCTTGTGACTCAGAGTTATGCTCATAGATATATCTAGACTTAGATAACAACTCTGAATTCCTTTTATTCAGAGTTTAATCCAGAGTTATTTTCCAGCCTAATAATAGAACTCCAAATTCTTATGTTTCAGAGTTAATGTTCAGAGTTTTCTTTCAGAGTTAATATTCAGAGTTTTCCTCATTTAAAATACCCCGTGTAATACACGGGGTCGAACCTAGTTATTTAATAAATGAAATATGATGATTTTATTAAAAACTATAACCATGTATTTATGTAACAAAAATAATTCAAGTGGGTACACCATGAACTATTAGCATGAAAGTTATAGACAATTTTTATACATATCATAGTAGATTAGTTGGTTTGTTGCGTTTTTATTAGAGAAGGTCATAGATTTGACCTTTCTCCATAGGGATGGTGATTTGCACCGATTCGGTGGGGAACTCGGTTCACCCGACCCGAACGGGGACGGGGATTCCCCGTTAAAATGGGTTTCGGGGCCGGGGATCCCCGGTAGACACATACCGGGGACGGGAGATGTTACTCAAACCGGAGACGGGGACGGGGTCGAGGATCCCCGGTAAAATCAAAATAAATGATACTATTTATGGGGTTTGACCGGGGTTTTACCGGGGACCGGGGTCGGGGGATGTTACTAAAAACAGGGCCAGGCCGGGGATTACAAAACCCGCCCCATCCCCGCCCCGTTGCCATGCCTATTTATCCATGCTATTTCCCATCATTTTTATAATAACTTTGCATTTAAAAGCAGTCCTTAAATTAAGATGATGCACTTTTTAAGACTCTTTCATTAACGATCATTGATGAATTAAGAGACTTTAACAAGTCAATGAACCAAAACAATTAAAAAAAGTCTACCCACCAAGACGAAATTAAAGAAAAGCTGATTGACTTTCTAAAGTCAACTTCTATCTCTTCCAAATTTAGTGGTTGTAAATTAGGCATAGACCTGTTTATGTATGCAGTTTTGTTAGAGTATGTTTGGTACGTTGGACAGGGTGGGACAGGACATGACAAAACACAATTGTCCTATGTTTGGTGTGGCCTTATGTTGGACTCACTAGAACTAGCTAGAACATGGGTGGGACACGCCTGTCCACCCTTACCCCCTGGAACTAAGTAGAACAAGAAATATTTTACCTATCTACCCTCTCAAAACCCTTCTTCGCTTCCACCGTAGACTTCACGAATCGTTCCCCTTCAATCGGCGGTATCGATTGCAAGCGTCACCCTTCTTCCCCTTCAATCGGCGGTATCGATTGCTGGACAATGATCGACAGATTTCACGAATCGTTCTACCTGTTTCTATCGATTTTGCCACTGGATTTCAGTCGATTTTGTTGTTTCTATCGATTTTGTTGTTTCTATCGATTTTGCTGTTTTCAATCGGCGGTATCGATTTTGCATTTTGTTTCACATCGGCAACTTCTGCTTAATCATTCCTTCACTTCTCTTCTCTGCTCTGTGGCCAACGGAGACGACGGAAGCAACTGTGACGATTGCATTTACAAACCCAGACGACGAGCTCATTTTGGTAATCTGCAACATTAGGAACTACTTTTCTAAGATTGTTCATCAGATTTTTCAATATTTTTCTTGTATTTTCTCATCTCCAAATCTCTGATCTTGGGGTATAGGGAGCAAAATTTTGTAGCATAGTTTGAAATACTGCTAGGATTGATTGGAAAACAACCTTCATATTAGGGTTTTAATCGAAATTGTCAGTGACTGTAAAATTGATTGAGGTTGAAGTTTTTAGGGTTTAGAATCCGACATTGTCTTCTCAAGTGGGTTTAGGAGTATGGTAGATTAATTTGATCATGGTGGTTAGAATTCTAGGATTGATTCACTGAGGGTAAATTGGTCATTTTAAACAGTTCTGTCCAGTCTTATCATGTCTTACAAAACGCTGAACAGTTGTCTTGTCCTGTCATGTCCCGTCCTGTCTGCGTACCAAACACACCCTTACGGATTTGGTACTTGACTGTATATTTTATCCGTTTAACTCGAGAGTATTTTGGTCTTTTACCGATTTTCTTCGTTTAAACATTTTCTAATTAAATTTCTTCATTTAATCAAGAAGAATCTTCATTTCTACGAATTTTCATCTCTTTTACCATTTTATATAAACTTATTCAAAGTATTTATAATGTAAACCCTGAAATCGTAAAATCAAAACCCTAAAATGTGAATCAAATCGTTTAATCGAGACCTATTTTAAACTCTAATATAAAAAATCTAATTCAAACCCTGATGAAAAAACAATAAAAAAACGTAAATCACAGGGGCAGAAACTGGATCAGATCCAGGCACAGGTGGAGATCGATGGAGTCACAGGGATCGAACCACAAGGATGAAGCACAGGGACGAAAAACTACTGAACCCACTATCCTCCTTCGATCTCAAACGATGGGAAGATTTCAGATGGCCAGCGACCGGATCTGCTTCTCCCTCGACTTCCCATAATCTCAGACGGTTTCGATTTCAGATGGCTGAAGACCAGATCTGCTTCTCTTTCGACTTCCCACCCCATCGCCGCTCTTCTACTACTACTTCGACTTCCCACCCCATCGCCGCTCTTCTACTACTACTTCGACTTCCCATCGTCGCGAACAGATTTGCTTTTTGTTCTTAATTTAGTTATAGGTTTTGATTTAGCACACACAGGGATGAATCACAAAATTTGGTCGTCGGGATATCTCCCCCTCGCTCTCTCCGTATCCCCCTTAGGCCCTTACGCTCTGTATCTCTCATCCTCCAGATCTTGCCATGAACAGGTAGGGTGGAGTTTGATTTAAGTTTCTTAAATGTTCTTGGGAAGATGAATGTTTGGAGAAAAGTACGATTGATTAAAAACTGGTAAAATTGAGGGATTAAGGTAAAAAGACCATAGTGTCTTAATAGAGAAAGTCAATGACAGTTGGTGATAAAGGACCAAATCCATAAAAAAACTGTATACATAGAGGGGTGTTTTTTTTAATAAATGACTAGATCCGTAAAAATTGACCCTAATTTACTTTTAGTATAGTTACATATACATTATATTATAAGAATATTCGTGCAATTCAGTAAGAAATATTTCGATTTTAATATTCTATTTTATTATTTGTCTTTGTTGATGTTATGATACGATTTGATGTGTTTTTAAGAAAACAATGATGATTTTATTTTTTTAATAAAATATAAATTTAAAAATATTATAAAAATTTGAAAAAAAAAATATATCAATGTTAATATCATATCAACTATTTAAAAGTTCTCATTTTTATATAATTTCTTTAATTTTTTTATTATAATTTAATTTAAGTTTAATAACGAAATAATTTATTTATGGTTTAATAAAATAACATTTTATAAAGATAATAATTAAGTATTCTGTTAGAACTCAATGATTATTCTAATTATATTTTATATTTTTTATATTTAAAATGAGATATTCATCCTGTATTTGATTATGTTTATCTGTAGTTAGTTACACGAATTCAAATATGGAGCTTTAATAAGTTGTACTTACGCACAATCTACTTGCAATATTGAGTTTTAAGTAATATGCATTAATAAACAGTACTTTACGCGTAAAAAGTGGTTTTTAAGAGTTTTTGTCACATGCTTTATAATATATTATAAATATAGATTATGTGTTTTTAAGAAAACAATAATGATTTTATTTTTTAATAAAATATAAATTTAAAAATATCATAAAATTTTGAAAAAATATATCAAAGTTAATATCAAATCAACTATTTAAAAGTTCTCATTTTTTATGTAATTTCTTTAATATATTTTTTTTATTAT
Source organism: Cynara cardunculus var. scolymus (assembly GCF_001531365.2). Taxonomy (NCBI): domain Eukaryota; kingdom Viridiplantae; phylum Streptophyta; class Magnoliopsida; order Asterales; family Asteraceae; genus Cynara; species Cynara cardunculus. The sequence goes on from NC_037528.1 coordinate 7,672,529, forward strand.
AATTTAATTTAAGTTTAATAATAAAATAATTTAGTTTTAGTTTAATATTATAAATTTTATAAAGATAATATTTAAGTATTCTGTTAGGATTTAATGATTATCCTAATTATATTTTAGATTTTTTATTTTTAAAATGAGATATTTATCTTGTATTTAATTATGTTTATCTACAGTTAGTTACACGAATTGAGATATGAAGCTTTAATAAGTTGTACTTACGCACAATCTACTTGCAATCTTGAGTTTTAAGTAATATGCATTAATAAACAGTACTTTACGTATAAAAAATGGTTTTTAAGAGTTTTTGTCAAATGTTTTATAATATAGTCTAGATTATAAAGTATTTAATAAAAATACTTAAAAACTATTTTTTATGCATGAACTACTGTTTATTGATGCATATTACTTAAAATTCAAGATTATTAGTAAATTGTGCGTAAAAATAACTTATTAAATCTTTATTTTTGAATTCGTGTAACTAACTGCAGATAATTATAATTGAATAGATGATAAATATCTTATTTTAAATCTAAAAAATCTAAAATATAATTAAGATAATCATTGACTTCTAACAAAATACTTGATTATTATTGTTATAAAAAATATATTATTAAACCAAAAATAACAAAATGAATTAAAGAAATACACAAACAAAATAGAATTTTAAATAGTTAGTTTGATACTAATATAAATATTTTTTTTTAATTTTTTATGATATCTTCATATTTATATTTTATTCAAAAATAAAAACATTATTTTTTCCTGAAAACTGCATAAAACTGTATTATAACATCGACTGGGACAAAAAAAAACGAAACATTAAAATCGAGATGTATTCGCTACATTGTACGAGTACTCTTCTAATTATATTTTAAAGCATTTGACAAAACTCTTAAAACAATTTTTTATGCACAAAGTATTGTTTATTGATGTTGATTACTTAAAATTTAAGATTACAAGTAAATTATGCGTAAGTTCAATTTATTAAAGTTTTATGTTTGAATTGATGTAACTAACTGCAAATAAACATAACAAAATACATGATAAATATTTTATTTTAAATATAAAAAATTAAGATAATCATTGATTTCTAACAGCACATTTAATTATTATCTTTATAAAAAGTTATATTATTAAATAAAAAATAAATTACTTTGTTATTAAACTTAAAGTAAATTATAAAAAACTAACAACACATTTAATTATTATCTTTATAAAAAATTGTATTTTTTTAGGCTACAAAAATAACAATTTTCTTTAGAATTCTATGTTTAATGTTCGTCCAAATAGATCAAGTATACATAATATTATCTTTATCTGTAAAATATGTTTCACTTTTACAGCATCTTTAAGACACTCTTATTCCTAAATACAAAGTATGTTTAATGGAGCCTATCTATGTTGGGCATTTGGTTTGTCCCACATAGACCAAATCTCAAATTTTCAAGTGTCTTACATTACTAAGGTTATAACTAGTGTTAAATTGTCTAACTATCTAGTTGGGTCCAATACGTATTAAATATCAAGAGGCTATTGGGGTAATGGACTCAGCTAAATAGTTAGACAATTTAACGCTAGTTATGGCGAACTAGAAGGGTATCCGCACCATTTTGACCAATCAAAATGGTGTCACGACTATTGAAATACGTGAATGCAATAGGAAAACATTTCATTAAAGTTTCTCTTACACCAACCGATCAATATCACATGCAACAAAAGTCAAACTAACAAAACAAAGGTCAAAACGTTACTCATCATTTCATTAATTTATTCATTATTAAATACATTTTCCTTCTAAACTTTGTAAAACTACTCGTTTTCAATTTGTATGCACAATTTTCAGAATTATTTTTTATAATCGATATTTTGTAATAAGATAGTATCATAACTTACAATATATCAAAAATAATATTTGTAATCTCAATAAGATCAAATGAAAGTATACCGACGAATCTCGATGACGATCGGCTATAACCAATAATAATACCCACCAAGCTAGAGAGGGCAGAAAGGGAGGAGATTTTCGTGAAGAGAGATATTGACATCATTTGTTTGATGACCACAGTACGTCGGGGCTCTTTACTTCCTTTCCGTTTTGAAGATTTCGTTTTGCGTTTTTCGTGCAAGTAATACCTACCTATTAAATAAAATCAAAGGAAGGTATAACGACAGATTCCGCTGATAATGGACCATATCCAATACCCAATAAGCATACCCACCAAGTTAGAGAGGGCAAAAAGGGAAGAATTTAAAAGAGTTTGATTTTTATTGAAGTCCACTTACGTCTCTTTCGAGTTACTTCTATCTATTGAACACATCTTACTCTTTCAAATCACAATCATATTTTTTTAATAATAATTTTTCTCAACTGTAACGTATACAGTGTAGTGAAGTTCAAAGGCAAGGATTAGCGAATTCATACTAAAACTTCGTTTCGATGCATGAATTTCTACTATGTATGAAAACGATTATTTCAAAATTTTGCTTGAAATTAGTGGTTAGAAAGCAAGAATTGAACAAAAATGAAGTTTTTTTGTTCTTGATATGATTAGTGGATTAATATTCTTAAAGACAATGCATGAATCAGTGTTAGAATTTTTTTATCATGTTTAATGGTGTTAGATTGAATGTTACACAAATTTGTGAGGGGTACGTACTCAGATGCCAGTAGTATTTGAGACACCAAAAAAGTTACACTTATTTAGTATATGGAACATGAGGGTACTCACTCACACTTGAAATTTAGCTAAATAGAACGATACATATTGTGGTTGCTCTACTTGGTTTGTGTCGTTTTAGAAAACGATAATATTTTTATTTTTAAATTAAATATAATTTGAAAAAAATGTATTGATATTAGTATTAAATTAACTACTTAAAAGCTCTCATTTTCTGTGTAGTTTCGTTAATTCAATTTTCTTATCATAATTTAATAACAAAATAGTTTATTTGTCTTTAATAATATAATCTTTTATAAGGATGATAATTAAGTATTCTATTAAAACTCAATAATTATCCTAATCATATTTTAGATTTTTTATATTTAAAATGAAATGTTTATCTTGTTTTTTTACTATATTTATCTGCAATTAGTTACACGAATTAAAAAAATAAACTTTATTAAGTTGTACTTACGCACAATATTAAATTTTAAGTAATATGTATCAATAAACAGTAGTTCATGTATAAAAATATTTTTAATTTTTTTTATCAAATATTTTATAATATAATATAGATATATATAATTTATTTGTGGCAAATATCATGTCTAACAACACTAAAATACATTTATTTAATTTATTTATGGCAAGTACCATGTCTAAAAATACTAAAATGTAAAATACACTACTTTAAAATGTAATTTAACCCCACCAAAGCTCCTATATATTATATATATAATTTGAAATGAAATATTCTATTATAAAAATAGACATTTGAATTTTATTGACATCATACACGAGCTCAATTAAAACATCTATTATAAACCATGTTTAAAAAAATGATATAAAATGACCATAATATCGTAATATCATTCGTAGTCATCATTCATGTGTATGATTTATTTTTGTTCTGTAAATTTATCTGTTAAATCATCATTAACTGATTTCATCTAACTGTACTATCAAGATGTTTTATTTATGTTTAGATGCAAAATGATGGTTGCGTCTAACTGGGTTAAAATTCAATCTTATTAACAAAGAATTTACGTATAACATATATTGTTATTTTTTTGAAGAGGATATATATTTGTTTTTAAATTTTTTTTGAGATATTTCACACGGAAAAAATTAAATTAAAATGAAACCAATTTTCACCTGATTTTTATTTTGGGAAACCAACTTTCAAAATTGTCATTTAGGGATATTTATCAAACTTTTTGTTTATTTAAGGGTCTAGTTGACATGTTGACCTGTTAATGCTGACATCATTAAGATCTTTTGCCAATTAAGATATTTCACGTCATATTAATTTTTTATTTTAAAACTAATATTCCACGTCATTTTTTTTAAAAACTAATATTCCACGTCATTAATGTTTCATTTTAAAAACTAATATTGCACATCATATTAATTTTTTATTTTAAAACTAATATTCCACGTCATATTTAAAATTGTAAAATAATTATAGAAAAATAACTAAAATTTGTTTTTTTTCCAAAAATTATTGTAATAAAATCTATTTTTCATTCCAAATCTCGTTTTTTTTATAAAAAAACCAGATATCAAATTGTGAGTAAAGAAGTCCATTTTTGAAAAAATCTTCAATTTCATATCAAATTTTTTTTTATAAAAAAAGGAGATTTGAAATGAAAAATAGATTTTATTACAATAATTTAAAAAAAATGAATTTTAGTTATTTTTTTTATAATTATTTTGCAATTTTAAATATGACGTGGAATATTAGTTTTAAAATAAAAAAATAATATGACGTGGAATATCTTAGTTGACAAAAGATTTAGATGATGTCAGCATTAATAGGTCAATCAGACTTTTAAATAAACAAAAAGTTTGATAGAGACCCTTAAATGACAATTTTAAAAATTGATTCCTTAAAATATGAATCAAATAAAAGTTGATTTCATTTTAATGTAATTTTTCCTTTGATGCATCATTTTTTTTCCTTTTAATTAAAGAAAACACAACCATTTATTATTTAAATCCTCCATAAAGCTATAATTAATTATTTATTTAGGAAAGACAATCAGACATATATTTTTGTGCCCAACCTATAGTGGCCTCAACAAAATAGAGGTCAACAAGTGAGTCACCACTCCATTAATTTATTTATATTTAATTGGTTTTTAATGTTGCCAAGTTGCTATAATTTGTTTTTATTTATAACTTTTGATGGTTCTTACATTGGCAGTGTAGAATTGAATATTATGTGTGCAGATAAGTTGATTGGATAAATTTTGGGAAATTTTTTTTGTGTAAATTAAAATGAATATTTAATGGAGTAAAGGTATTAATTAATTAATTGATTAAATGAAATGAATAATAAATAATTGGAGGATTGACCATACAGAGAATATATACATGGCTCCAACACTCAATAAGCATATGATTTGGTTCATGTCCTTTTTCTTAGCAGACCACTTTTTCTTCCTTTGCTTGAAATCACCAGACCCTACCCATCTTCACTCACCCTCTTAATTCTTTCACTTCTGGTTTTTTACTCTTTAATCAATGTCAACAAAATTATCTCCCCAAATGTTCTTGAAAACCTAAGATTTTCTTTGCAATTTCCAAAATGGATTGAATCAGACATCAAGAATCTCTGTATTCTCCAGAACCCAGGTAAAAAAATCAAGTTTTTTTTGATTATTTATCAATCAATTTCTCATGGCCTGTGTGTATTGAAATACAATCAAGTTAGCCAAGATTCCACTTCTTTTATGAGGTAATCATGTTTAGGATCTTTGATATTTGTCAACTTTGGCTTTTTCTTTATCTGTATTGGTTGAATATGGGTTCCATTTAGCAACCAGTTATTCATGAGAATGGAAAGGGAGCACATAATGAAGCTGTTCATTGACCTAAATAGGTCAACCCTACCCCAACCGACCCCCACATATACCAGTCCTTAAGTCATAGTGTGAAAAGCAAATGAATTTTGTCACGAAACATAATTATATACAGAAAGGAATTGTACAAACTCGCGTGTTGCTCATGTGTTTATATCTGTATCTATATCCACCTAACTTGTATCTTGTATTCTTTCTGAACTTCTAGAAAGAAAGAAGGGTTTGATATTTTAGTTGTAATGAACAATATATTTTTCATTATTGTAGAAAACTGCCACTGAAAAAGAGGGGGTTTTGTTTAATCCGATGAATTCTCCATCCGCAGCAGCAGGGAAATTGCATCAAACCTTAAGCAGAAACAGAACTATGGAGAAAAAAGATGATACATCTCTGCATATTGCTATTAGGACAGGAGATATGGGTGCAGCTTTTGAGATTCTAAGCAGTTATGTGGAACAAAAGTTGATAGAATTGCTGTTGAAGAAGAATCAATCGGGAGAAACCCCTCTTTATGTTGCTGCTGAATATGGGTGTGTGGATTTGGTGAGAGAGATGATCAAGTATTATGACTCTGAGGCTGCAAGCATCAAGGCCAAGAATGGCCTTGATGCCTTCCATATAGCTGCAAGGCTAGGAAATCTTGGTAAGAATATGAACATAAACTATCGTTTTTCTTTCATTCTTATTTTCTATCTGTTAGATACTAATGAAATACCGTGTGCGACATACTAGGCTAGTTTGTTTTGGTTTGGTTTACTAATGAAATAAGCTCAAAGAGTTGATGCAGTAGATAAGGCTTGAGACTTGCTTTCAGTAGGTCTCAAGTTTGAATGAATCTAACAAATGTTGTCAATTTCTTTAAAGATGCATCCAAATATCTTAAAGTTTGCCCAGATCATGGGAAAAATGGTGCTTTCTTATAGGTGGAATATGTATGGTACTAAAAATACGATTGAAATTCAAGGAAAAGAGGCACGAGTTGATCTTTGAGGTCGAATGGACCAAGCTAAACTTTATGATTGATATGAAAAGGCTTTGGAGATAATTTGATGGCATAGAACTTTTTAGCTAATTTTGTATATAGAAAGAGGTTGATTGCAACAAAACCCACCTTCTGAATATGGAAAGTAACATGTCTGAATTGAAAAATTGAAGTGTAACCCTCTTTTTGGAAAGGACGGATGAATTGCCTAATTTTTGTGTCAGCAACAATTTGTTTATTTGGCATGAAATTTCTTCATTAATGCTTAATCTGAAGGTCAAAACTTTTTCAACAATTTTGATCAAGACCCTTTCTTTTTGGTGCAAGTTTGTCATAAAAAACTGGGATCTGTTTGCATAAAAATTCTTCAACCTTGTTTTTACCATTTTCTTGGTTATCAGTTCCTTATGATGTGGGTCTTATCTTCTGTTTTGGCTCAAATAAGTTGAAGACATAAAAGCACACCTTTCGTTTTTTCTCATATCAGATCAACTGGACCCATAAAATAAAAATGTTAACTTATCGGAATCCAATTTATTATGTCCTGTGGCACTCTGTTTTTAAGTACAAACATCTGAACTCTTGGGGCAGTTTTTATGCATCATTAGCTGAAAATTGTCCTGATTTTCTTCAATATATAAAATGGTTCTCAAGATTTGATTCAAAATTTCATTTCAGAGGTGTTGAAGGTTCTTATGGAAACACATTCCGAGCTTTCAATGACTTTCGATCAAACAAACACCACAGCATTGCACACTGCTTCAGAACAAGGCCAGATTGAGGTGGTGAATTTTCTCTTGGAGAAAAATAGTGGCATGGCTAGTATTGCCAGAAGCAACCTTAAAACTGCTTTACATTCTTGTGCAAGAAAGGGTCATTTAGAGGTTGTAAAAGCACTTTCACAGAAAGTCCCTGGAATTGTTGGTAGAGCTGATAAGAAGGGACAAACAGCTCTTCATATGGCGGTTAAAGGACAGAACGTGGAGGTTGTTAAAGCACTTATCGAAGCGGATAGTGGATTGGTTAATATGGTTGATAAAAAAGATAACACTGCTCTACATATAACTGCAAGAAAGGGTCGCACACAGGTATTTAAAGGTTATATATCATACATCTATTCAAGAATAGAGGTATATGTTGACTTTAAGGTCAACAGGATAGCTTTTCAGATTCAAAACTGATATCGATTTTTGTTACAGATAGATTATAGAACACCCAAAGTCATCTACTTTCAGAACTTATTATAAGTAGGTTTGATTAATTTCTTGGGAAGCTAAAAGAATTCATATCAAGTTATCAACTTTGATGTTAGAAGAAGTGGTTTGACCTCAAAAGTCAAAAGGGTACTACACTTCTTACTGAAACAAATGAGTAATCTTGTTTTCCATGGTACTTAAATTTGCAGATTGTTTGGGCATTGCTAAGTCACAAGGGAACAATCAACAAAGAAGCCATTAACAAATATGGGGAAACAGCTCTTGACACAGCTGAGAAATTCGGGCAGCCAGACATCGCGATCATCTTACGAGAACATGGAGTCCCGAAGGCAAAATCCATGAAACACACACCTCCACCTTTAACACCCACTGCCCGCGAATTGAAACAAACAGTAAGTGATATCAAACACGGAGTTCATGATCAGCTCGAGCACGCACTCAAAACTCAGAAAAGAGTAAAAGGAATCGGAAAACGTATCAACAAGATGCATCTTGAAGGCCTCAACAATGCAATCAATTCCACCACAGTTGTTGCTGTTTTGATTGCCACTGTTACTTTTGCTGCAATCTTTCAATTGCCTGGCCAATATGTTGATGATTCAACTCATATTCCAGCTCACTTTTCTCTGGGAGAAGGACACATAGCTTCAAAACCCGAGTTCATTGTTTTCTTGATCTTTGATGCTCTTGCCCTCTTCATATCACTGGCGGTTGTGGTTGTTCAGACATCGATTGTGGTGGTGGAGAAGCGAGCAAAGAAGCAGGTGATGGCAGTGATTAACAAGCTAATGTGGTTGGCCTGTGTGTTTGTTTCAGTAGCCTTTCTTGCACTTTCTTTTATCGTTGTGGGAAACGAGAAATGGTTGGCAGTTGGGGTTACAGTTATAGGGTCAGTGACGTTGGCCTCCACACTAGGAACTATGTGTTATTGGGTTATTATGCATAGAATTGAAGCCAGCAACATAAGGAGTCGGAGGCTAGAGAGGAGTAGCAAGTCGCTCTCGGGGTCAGTGTCAGCAGACTCAGATTCGGAAAATGACGAGTTCAAGAAACTTTATGCTATCTGATCATAATAATGCTGTATGTTTACATCTTTTCGAATTGAGGGCATCTTTTTTTTTTTTTTTTCTGTTTATCTTGGTTCTTAAAAGAGCTAGTGACCACTTCATATGTATATATCTCCAAGAATTTATATAAAGTAGCAGAAAATTGCACCAGATCCCTATTTGACCAATTTGGGGTTGCTCTAATACTGCTGTTAGATTTAAAACATATCAGTATATTGTTGATGGGTGAATTTGTGGTCTTTGCTCAAATTCTAGATGGACTTATTGTTAAGGACAAATTTGGTAAATATCTCAATAACAAATGGTCAAGTGGTAGGAAAACATACAGGTGCCCTCACTGACCTAATAGATAAATAACAATTTTCCTTGTGTTTGTGGTCTAAAGTCCAAATTTTTTCTCTTCTTATTTTCAAAGTGGCCCTTCATAGCTTGCACCTTGCCTTTGTCTAGCTCTACTTTTCATCAAGAGATACATCATTTTTATATGTATTTTAGTATGACTTTTGATGCAAATAGTACAATTGCCAAGAGAGATGATTGAAAGGACAAAATAGCTAATGAGCCAAAAGGACTGATTCTTGTGTACCTATCTACCACAAATTGCTTTCTTCTAGCTTCCTAACATCCAGAAAACATGCGTTCATATGGGTTTGGGCCAACAATTGCAGGAAACTAAGAAGACCCTGGAGCCTGGACCATAGACCTGACTAGATGGTTCATGGGTTTGCGTCATGGTTTGGTTACTGGGGAAGGATCCATAGCTAGTGGTGGGTGCGTATAGGCTGCATAGCGAATGATAGGTTCTTATTCGTAATTGGATTGTCAAATGGATGGTGTGTTTACATAGAAGTGAATGCAAGCAAATGTAAGTACTTAAAGCAACAGTTGCTGCTTTGGCAAAAGCTGTCATTGCTTAAAGCAAAGATAGCCACTTTAAAGATCAAAATCACATTCATGGGTCCTTTTATGCTCAAATCTACACTCATAATCTTTAGTTTAATTTTAACTTATAAGTAAAGAATGTTAGTTGATGTAATGATGTTGACTCTGCATAAATATTTGTTTTTAAATCTGTCAAGTAGATGACTTTGACCTTTTTAATGATGACGAATGGCCTGAATGATTAACTTGCTACAGAAGATCTTTCCTCATTTTTTTTAATAATCATGGTAACAACTTGTTGACTAACTAAGTTTACAAGGTCCGAGTCTAACATCCACACTTTAACCAGGTGAATCTCCCCCTTCCGAAGGCACACATGACCCGTAAAAGGGAAAGTAATAGCACCCAAACGAATCGAACCCACAATCTATCCTGATTCCCAGAATCAGAATTCCTGGATCCAGAGCAATGATGCTATAGCTGCTTATATATCATGTAATAAAAGTTGTACATTGTTCTAGATCAGAGATTTTGACTCCTGAAGAAAAGGCTAACCTTCTTTTAAGTAAAAGAAAAGAGAAAAGTTATTACAGGTTCCTCACTTTTATGCACCGTACAAGATATCAGTTGGGTTGTGGTCTAGTGTACATGGTGGTAAAAGAGACCTAGTTTTAACAGTGCCCATATGACTATCAAGTTCTATCCAAAACCAATCAAATGTTATAGATAACAACAAAATAGAGGAATCTTGTGTATGTATTGTAATTGTCATGAGATAAAATGTAGAGCAAGGTGAAAATTAATTCATGACAGAAACCTAGAACTAGAAGTATGCCAAAGCCACTTTTCTTTATCACTCTTCTGACCTCTTTTTCTTCTTTTCACAGCATCTTTTCCTTCTACTTTTTTTCTTTTTCTCAGTCAATTAGAAGAATTTACAAATCACAGTAAAAGATTAGTTCCCAAATTCTTTTTGATGATACCAAGCCTAAAAAAGTTAGTGTGGGAACTGAACCCCTCTAAGATCAACCGCAGATCGTCCCAAATGCAGGTTTCTATCTTTATTACATTAATCATGTTTTGATGCACTAACGGAGCTAGTTTTCTGGCACTGTGTTTATTCTATTTTGGCAGGACCGTTAAGTTATACTCGAGGTGCCCAAATCTTTAAAAGATTTCTTGAAGTAAAGATGTCAGTAAGCTTTCATGGTGAAGAAGGGAACTAGTTTTTGATGATTAATACCACTTCTAAAGCAAGAGTTTGAGGTGGAATGGTGCAATGCTAACACATAAAGGTAAAAGCTGAGAACTTTAAACTGTAGGTGTTAGTGGGTCCCTTTTTCTAGCTATGAGAAATGCCTTTGAATGCATGGCACAGATTTAAATTTCATACATGTGATCTTATATTGGAGTCATTATCTGCTTTGTATAAAAGATGCCTTTTTATACTTTCTTGCAGTTGTAGTTGCATATACAGAAAAAGGGCAGAATTTTAATAATGGGAATTTGATGCTGAGTTTGTTTTAGGATTTTTTTTTTTTTTTTGAAACTTTTGAATTTAGATATTCAAACCTTGTACTCCTTCAGTTTTGATTGGACACATGGTTTTAGGGACGAACCTAACTATTTGTCAAATAACTTAAAAGTTTCTTTGACACCGAGAGATAAAACACAATCTTATCAAATATCAACCCAACCCATTGTCTTCCATTTTGAATTTGATGATGACAAAGGGGCAATGGTGACTTGAAAACTTACTAAAATGGGAAAGTTGCAGTTTGTGGAGATCATTTTAAAATGAATTTATTTGTGTTTTCATGGGTTGGAAGTACCTTTCAAATTCAAATTTGGCTCAAGATTTATGGGTTTTTTCTTTTAGATTTTCGACGGGTTTCCGTTGTTAATACTTTTACACGTCGTTGTCTATAGTCGTCGGTTCTTTCTATTCGAAAATCAAGTCTGGTCAATTTTGACAGATAAGGAGGTACTCCTTTGACGCATTTGAGTCGAGTATGGCCTTTTCTAGGTTGAAGCAATATTCTAGAAGTACATTGTATTATGGTACAACTTAATGCTGAAAACCTATCAAACATTTATAACAAAATGTGAAATGATTTGACTGAAATGGTTGGACTTTCTTAAGATGATCTAGTGGTTTTAAGAGAAGCTTCAATCAGCAGGCATCAAAATTTCAAGGGGACAAAAATGTGAAATAATAAAAACTTATGATTTGTTTGATATGTATACAAAATTGTGGTTACTGAAGATTTGAAAGTAATATATCACTACTATTTGACCAAATAATGGTTTATTTGATGTCATACAGACATATACCCCCATATATATATATAATAAATAAAGCAATATCTGGGACACCATATGATAATATCTTCAGAAAACAAACAAAAGAATAGCTTCTTGAACATTGATTATTACAAGGTACATTTTATGAAACAGAATGTGGAAAAAACACAGATTCATTCAATGGGTTTCTTGAATTTAAAACCTGTTGGGATTTCTTACAGTGATCAATGGCTGCTTCAATTGAACCTTCAAGCTCTGAATTAGCACTGCTATTCCTCTTGAACAACTGCACCTCATAAACCCCATTAGAATAATTAAAAGAAGACGATGAAGATGATGAAGCAGAAGCAGAGGAAGAAGATGAAGATGTGGAAGAAGGTGAACACTTTCTCTTAATTGCCCCTGAAAATGACTTCCTGTGGCTGCATCCACTATCAAAAGCATCCTCATTATTCCCCTGTTCATCAATACCCTTTAAGACATTTGCCAATGTTGGGTATTTTCCTGTTTGAATTTGCCCAAAACCACTTTTCTTGGTCACTTTCAAGTACTTCCCCAAGAAATGCTTATCACCATCTTGTTCGACTACTGCTTGTTTGTCACAGGAGGACCCATCTGAACCACAACCAGATTTATTAAACAAAGATTTGAGATAAGCTCTTGAAGCTCTGAGCTTTTGAGTTATTGATGAGTGCTTGATTAGCCTGAGCTTCTTGGACCATGGACAGTAGTACTTTTTTGGGTGATCACCGATGAATCCTGTTAATTCTGTAGACCATTCAAAGAAATATTCATCTGGGTTTAGTTCAGTACTGACCCTGCAAGATTCAGAAGGAGATATATTGCATGATTGAATCATCGGAGTAGAGATGGTAATAAACTCTTCTTGTTCTGCTTCTACTTCTTTGAATGCGGCATTCAGCAGAAGCGATTTCACCATTTGTACGCGAGGAGGAAGGTGAAGAGGAAGTAGTTTTCCCTTATAAAAGAGCTCATCAGCAGGGGAGGCATTGCTCATTGATCCTCCTCCATCTTGAACAATGGAAGAAACCATTTGAAACTCAAATTCTCTGCTTTTTGATGATGAATTTGAATTTGAATTTGAATATGAATGTGATGATGAGCTTACTTCCATATCTATGAACTCTTCATCTTCATAATTGCAAGATAACAGATTTGCAGCCATTTTATCTGTGTGTGTGTTTTTGAGTGAATATGAGGGTGTGTCAAGAAGACTGAAGAGCATCATTTAAAGAAGAGAAGGTGCTAAGTTAGAAAGGTATGAGATATAAAATGTAGAAATGTCAGATTTCTTGTTATTTTCAAGTAAACTTTTCTTGAATGCTCCCAAACAAGAAAGTGTGGTTAAAAGACAACAATGGCCCCTCATTCCACATTGACCATTGCAAGGAAAGGGTTGTACCATGTGCTAATCTTGTTGTACACCAAGTATGTAAAGAAGAATGTGAAAACACATGATTTATTATGAATCATGATTCATTACCTACCTTCAGAAACAAGAATGAAAAGACATGATTTATTCACAAACAAGAGGGACACATGTAAAGACTTGAAATTATAACATCTCTTGTTGTTTGGAGCAATGTACAAGTTTCTAATGCACAAGTACAACACTTCATTGCTACCCTCATCTTGAAAGGTTATTTGTAGGTGAACAAGGCTACATGCAAACCATCAAGTGTTTAGCAATATGAATAATTACACAAATGGTATCTCATGACTTGTACTTTATGCATCTAAGATTTGTACATTGAGTTAAAGAAAGTATGTGGTATGGTGAAAGCTGTTGATATTGGGAATCAATTTGTAATAATAATAAATAAATATTAAAAATTGAGGGGAAATGCTCATTTTCCCATACATCTTGGTTTTTAGCATTTTCATATTTCTATAGACATGGTCTCTTCATGGGTCTCCACAAATTGACTTGGTCAACGTTTGGGTCTATTACCTTCTATTTTCACAACATTCGAAATTATACCCCTTTTTAGCTCACATTTTTAAAATAATTGCAGTTTTTTTATTTAAAAAAATTAGCAAAATAAATGTGCAAAATGTTTCTATTTTGAAACTTTAAAATAATTGATTTATCCATCACGTATTTATATGCATTAACAACCATGATTCAATATTTAAAACCACAAGGATAGTGCCTGATTGGTTTAACTTTGGCTCCAAAAGTCAAAAATACCAGGAGATCCCAGATTCAAATATAAGGAGGAATAAAAATCCCCTTGTGACCACGGAGGTTCAAATGAGGTGACTCCGGACTATCTGCAAAGCAAGTAGTCATCATGGGATTAGTCGACTTACATAGCGGGTTAGATATCCAGGTTAATAAAAAAAAATTATTTAAGCGAAATTTCAAGTCGAAGATACTTACTCATTTGTTGCCAACATCAATAATAAATGGTTTTAACCACAATAATGGTGTCCAATTTATTTAAGCTTAAGCTCTAAAGGTCAAAAGTGCCTAGAGGTCCTAGGTTCAAATTCAAAGCCGAATAAAAATCTCATTGTGACCATGGAGGTTCAAATGCGGTGAACACAGGCTACACGTAAAGCGGGTGATTGTTCTAGGATTGATCAGCTCGTATGGAAGGTTAGATATCCAAGTTAATAAAAAAAGTAATAATAAATGGTTTTTTAAAACTTTGATTAATAGAAGAAATACTTTCACTTACATAATTCGAGCATTAATTTTACAAGTCTAGGGTTTCAATTACTTTCTGGTCCCCACTTTCTCACTGAACATTTTGAATTTGAATTTAAATAATAATAATATAATAATAATAATAATAATAATAATAATAATAATAATAATAATAATAATAATAATAGAGTAAATGAAACAGAAATCCCAGCTACCCTATTTCTTTTATAAAAAATAATAGTAGTCCAAAAGTATGCATAATTTCTGCATTTTTTGTTCCTATGTCTGTCTAATTTAATCTTTCTCCCTCTTTTTCTTGTTCAGAAAGGAGTAGAATATATATATACCATTTACTTCAAAGGTGAAGCAACACAGTAAAGGTTCTTTTGGTAATGTAACCCAACTTGGTTGCACACACCTCGACTAAAACATTAATGCCACCTGTTATACAATCTGTTCGAAACAAGAAGACATAATAAATTCATGGTGGTAACATTAAGCTCGAAAAATTTATTCGTTACATACAGAATAGAGAAATATTAGCAATGGTTAGAGTTGACAGGGGGATTGGGTCTGATGTTTAGTCCATACCCTGTTGTTCACAAAGTGGAAACCTTTGCTGCTGCAAGTCTGCAACCACTGCCCAGTTTCACTGTCAGAAAGGTCAGACTCTTTTGTTAAGCCACAGCACATGCCCACTCATCTGACAAACTTCAAACAATTTAATTCTAAGATGAACAGTTTGTTAAAAACAGTAGCAACTAACTCAACCAACCATTTACCAAATCTAAGTGCAACCAACCTTCTTTTCTTTCTGATTTCATCTCAATACAAAAAGTTAAACATCATCACAACTAATACAAATATGGATTATCACTTCAAGGATATAATTGCTTTTAGTTTTTATATTTTGATATGGATGTAGTACTCAAGTTCAGATTCATTGAAGCTAAGTTATTCATTCACTATAACATGATGAAAATGGTTGGATTACCTATGTTTCAGAAAGCAATGCATGGTTATAACAAAATTCAACGAAAAATTGTAAGCCTGACCTGACTATAATAAAAAGTTGAAAAATGTTAAATCTAATCTTCTATGAATGTATGAAATATACCATCTCTATGTGATTCACAAGCTTTGCCTTTCTCTGTTAGTGTCAAAATCAGCACCCTTACCTGTGTGTAAAATTCATATTTTAAAAAACATAAAATAAGAAATTAATGGCAACTAACAAGGATGCTCATAGATTGAAGATTTTCAACTTACCAGGGCTATTATGGCCTACTTTTTGGGCAAATCGCTGATTAAGCTGTTCAAGTTCATCGAATTCCCAGCCACTAACTTATCTGGTTGCTCATCTTTTTCAACTCCTAAACTGATTTTTCTGGTTCGTCATCAGAGTCTGTTAACTTGTCACTCTCGCTTGTGGAAGAACTCTGGGATATTTCTTGTTCTTTGGTGTTCCCACTGACTTCTGTTGATTCTTTTGGCAAAATAGGCATCCCATTATCAGGGTCTAATGACCTTTCACCATTACTTGAAGAAAGCTGGGACGTCTTCCCTTGTTCAGATTCTGTTGTCTCAGGGTTTACAGATTCTTTTTCTCCTAAATCTTGGGTAGGTTCTAGAAACTTTTCGTCCTCACTCGTAGAAACTCGACCCATATTGCTTTCTTGGCTTTCTGTTATGTCCATGTTCCGGCCATTGTCCACGGCTAACTGCTCCCTACTTTCTTTCTCGAGATCTTTGTTCAAGTCCACTAGTGCTTTATCAACGCCTAATGACCTTTCTTTCACACTGGCAGAAGGCTGGAGCAATTTACCCTCATCTGTTTTGTTTTTATCACAGTTCCCACCAACATCTAATGTGGAGTGTTCTATATTTTCTCTCTCACTTTCTGAGGCCAATGTTGATGGTTCTTTATTGGGGTGCGATGAATTTTCATCCCCCCTTACTTGTTCCTTCTCTAGCTCTCTTTCTACTGGCTTGGTATCATCATTCAGATGTGGAGAGTTTTCGCAACTGCCACCTAAAGGTATATATGGTTTGTTTTTTGGAGATCGTGCTACCAATTTCTGCCCAAAAATGGATTTTAAATCTACTGCCAGTGCACGCTTGGGAGATGAAGCTTTACGAGGGCTTTCCTTTGATGACGCCTGTTCTCCCTGGGTTGGCTTATCGCTTCTCAAAGTTGGTCTTGCTAGGGATTGAAAGCCATTTTTGATATTTTCAATAGCATCACATAACTCATTAACTGGTTCAACATCTTTCCTGGTCACAGATTGAACACATTGATAATCAGATAGGCTGTGATAGAGAAATATCAGACATTGGACTGTAAAATGCGACTCAAATTCACATTTCTGTCTTAGGAAACTTCCTTCATCGCTTTTGGAAGTCGTGTGAACAGGGAACAACTCCAGGTACATTGCAAGTGACTTCTTACACGACTTGCACAAGTGGTCTACAGAGTTGAGTTCAGCTCAGATCACATACCAGGTGACATCATAAGCGACTTCGAACTCGCCTTTCGTGACAGGGATCTTAATAACATGTTAGCCACATTTTATACATGCTCTCTTCAATCACTCCATACACAAGATTAAACTCTCAATTTCTTCTTCAAATCTTGTACAAGATCGATCGCAGGGGACTCCATGGCGGTCTCTTCCGCCTGTGGTTTCTCCCACTTTTGGGTTTCCCCGTAAATGTATCTCTATTATTGCTATTTGGTTCATAGTGTTAATAGATCATTGCATTCCAAGTATTTCTGCATTTGTACGGTCCTAGTTTATCTGTTGTATTGAGAAGACTGTGGTTAAGCTTTGGCTAGGTCAGATTTGGCCAAGTGTCGTCTAGCTTTGTTGGTACATTCTCTTCAGTGTTTTATACATAAATGAAACTCCCAAAAATAACCCATAATGCTGTCTTAAATGGCAATTAACCTTAAAATACATATTCCAAAAATTCATGGGCTCCATGAGCACTAAATTAATCATAAACAGGCAATACTGCAAGCCACAGAATAAATTTTCAACTTTGGGCAAGTGTATGGTAAATATTGAAGTTTTCAGAAGTGTAAAGGTGAATGAAACACAAAAGCTTATACACTCTCCTCCATCCCAACCCAAACACCCCTCCCCTCCCAAAAACAAAAGGACAAAAAGAGAAACAGTCCCACATATAAACTGGTAAAATTGCTCCAGTATAAGAGTGTCACCCTAATCATTTTAGATATGAACATAGTTCTGTATCCGTAATAAGCTAATAAATAACATGGCTTACACAATTTTCATTTGCTACACTACCATTGTTAGCACTATCATGACATCAGCAGTGAAGTCATGGAAGGAAAATTATTTTTCAAATAATTTTTTGGAAATAAACTATTGGAAAGCAAGGAGTAAAACCTAAATAAATTCATCTTACCTAGAATAATTATCAATTGCACTGTAAAACTGCTCTCTAACACTCTCCACTGCATCAAAGATTGTAATAATCTGCACAGTTCAACTGGTTATGTGAGGGAAAATGCATACAACCAAAAATTGTAATTGTTTAGACCAGTAAACAATCAAAAGAGAATGGAGACCAAGTAATACTCCCTACATTCCAAGAAAAAAAGATAGTTTAATTTTGAATGTTACATGTGTTTATAAATCCAATAGATTCTAAATCTGAAAGTGATGACCACATTAAAGTTTAAATTTTACAATAAAAGCTAGAAATGGAAAAGTTGGTCCTAAATGTCAGTCTATAAAATTGCATTTGAAAAATAATAGTTGGAATTCAAAGTGTAGCTCTTTTTTTGTACAGGGAATATGATGTTACTGGAATTGCGACTTCAGATATAGGTGTATGTTGTACACATACCTTGTCTTCTGCCGCCAGATATGCCTGCTCAAGGCGTTTTCTTAGCTCAATATCTTGCAAAAATTCATCATCTGGGTCAACTGATTTCTCATACCTACCACAGGCCAAAACTGTAAGGACAATTTAATCTTTTTGATGAACAGACTCTCCTATCTGCATTGATTAATGAATTTAACTTTTTGAACAAAAAATTTCTTAATAGGGCCACATAACAAAGAAGCACATGCTTGCATGTACGAGTGTTTTGGAAATATGCGCCTACATACCAAAAGTTTAGTACTGTTAACTGAAGCCTTTTTAATAGGCAGAGGGAATTTGATTAACTAATCACAATATACCTTTGCAAGTTCTTCATATGTTTCTTCAAATTGGTGATGGCAGGTTCCAGTGCATCCTTATAATAAGATCGAAATATACAAAGCAGCAAGATGCAACGGCATTATAAATTACATGGTAGCTAAAATTTTAATACGCAATGGCCAGAAGTGCAACATACCTTGTAAGCAGATAAAAGACTCCTAGCCGTATTTACAAAGTATTCTTCATGAATCTCCAATTCATCACTTGAGTATGTCAAATTAAAAAAATGCACATTCATCAGATGCTAGGCGAAGGAGATTCTCCAGAAAGAGAATGCAAGCACTTCAAGATGAAAATCATCAGAAACTTGCAAAAAAAATTCCAAACTAGACCCGTACAATTACAAAGTACATACTTGACCACCTTCTCCTTTTGCTCCATAAAAGAGGACTGGAAAGCCCAAGTAGCTTCAAGGAAATTGACAAATGCACTGCAAGTATCTGCTTCTGCTTTATAAGACACAATTGCTTTTGTGAGTTCATCCTCCTGTGTCATAGCATTCAGATTAGAGTCCATAACATAGAGCTGCAATAGGCACAAGATTAACCTTGTGTGCTAAACCATCAAACCAAGGTAGATCACAAAGAGCTATAAAATGTCACAAGATTATCCTAACTTTCTTAGTATGTTAAACCTTAAATTGTATTGGGTCCAAGACATTCCAACCTTTGCCTTGAAGTGTACAAGAAGCTCATTACTAGCATCATCAAACTGTTCCCTTTCTTCCCTGGCATTTTGAAGTTGAATGGTTGCAACAGCCAACGAGCTTTTAACCTAAACAGACAGTACTATCAGACAAACACCATGATATATGATGCCTGTTAATATTTTCTCTGCTCCATGGATGATTTTATCATAGAAATTCAATTTACAAGACTAACTACACAACTGGGCTATAGGGGCATACCTACTCAGGCAACACAAACCTTTTTAACTTCCCTCAAGCTAATACTTGCAAGTCTGGTGGAAAGGGGAAGTCCAAAATATGACAATATTTAGACCTAGCTGCATTTCATTTATGATGTCCCTTTCTTGAAAGTAGCAAGGTTACTGAATAATCGTCAATACAGATTTTTTCAATGATCTAAAAAATGATAAACTTAAACCTCAAATGACTTAACTGGTAGATATTGATAGTTATGGAAAAAGCCAATGGCTTTAAGACTTTTTATCCTAATAACGTTTAAGACTAGAGTATTAAAAACCCAAATCATGCCAAATACTGCAAATTCACCAGTACTGTTAACATAAAGAATAGGGTTTCACAATAACTAATTCATTCCTTCTTTGCTTTATGAACATTAAAGATTGGCAAATGCTGGATTAGTTTCTTATTAGGAGCTCTTTCAGAAATTTTTAAGAACTCATCTTTCTTATATGATGTTCTTAACCATGGAAAACACACCCATAAAGATAAGGATGAACACTAATAGGTCAAAGTAATGAATGTGAATAGGAGTCAAAGTCACCAAATAACTGAATCTTGGTTCTATGTTCTTAACCACAAGGGTTGTGGCGTAGTGGTTGGGATCCTGGAGGATGTGGTAGAATATCCCATCAACCCAAGCTTTGATTCCAGGCATACACAAGAATTGTTGCCACTGAGTTTTTTAGGGCCGATTTCTTGCAGTCACAATTTGCGGCAATTAGTCCAGGCATAGCCTAAGACACTCTTCCAAAAAAACATTGCACTTTTGAATTCTATCAGACAGAGGTTAGCACACATAAGCGATGAGCTAAAAGATAGGGCCCTTCACATGCCTACATGATAAAGCATTAAACGCATTCCTGTGTCAAACATGGAAGTGTACCGATATCCTATTATACTTCAGTTCTCTGCCTATTCAATACAGTGCATGTGTCCTTGTAGATTGACTAGTGTTGCAACATAAGGGTTGATTAACTTACAACAATAATAAATCACATATCAGCACTGTATCGCTTTTAAGCATAATTTGACTAATATCATTGCAAGGGAGAAGGCACCTTCTTCAACTCAGCTTCAAGTTTGTCTCTCTCCTGTTCGAGCACACTAATTTCAGCCTCCAAATCCTGGAAATGCCATGACATTTCAGCCTTCTAAAGTGCCTCATAATAGAAGAATTTGCAAGGAAACATGCTTGTGATTTCTGAAGCAAACACATATTTAGGGTACAGATATAATAAGAAAAGCAATTTATTGGAGCAGGCTTGATAAGTACCACAAATTCCCCCTTTTAACCTTTCTGATCTTCCTTGTTTCTTTCTTTCCTCATTTCTTCAGATATAATAAGGCATATAATAAAGAATTATGCTGAGTTTGGTGCTTCAAGTTGAAATAAGCATTAATTAGATTTCTACTAGTTAGCATCAGTCTTCTTTCAGTCATTGAATAAGCTTAATGCAAAAGGCTTCGATTGTTATTGTTAGGATAGGTGTTAATGAATTCATGTCTTGAGTGAATTTTTTTTTTTGAAGGGCCATTGTACAATCTATAGGCACATCCTGGATGATGGACATTAGTTCAAGATAATGGTTTGTCTATTATTAGAAATGAAAATCACAATATATTTATATAGCTCAGTCGAACTACAGACGTGTGAAATAGGATTTTAATCAAAAAACCGAAAAAGCACTCTCATGATGTATCCATGCAAAACACTTGATGCAGCAGACTAGTAGAGGTGCCAATGTCATGCCAAGGTCATATAGAGACACAAATGCCAAAAGAACTTCCAAAAGCAAGAATCACCATGCCAATGGTCATCCGTACCAACGTACCTTCTCGATTTGGCTGATTTCACTAGTTTTGGCTACACGAAAATGAAGGGCCTCTTCTTTCTGTTGCCTGATAACACAATCGTGGTAGATGTATTTCATGGTTTAAAGAAAGTTATACTTATTAGAAACAAATAAACAAAATTCAATATCACATTCAGACAAGAGAGATAAAAGAACTACAGTAAATCACTTGAGTTAGCTGCACAATGCAACCAAATCCATAGAAACTTTATAGATGAGAAAAACATGTAAACAAAAAAGAATCTGTAAGAAAAATACTTTGTTGGTTTAGTGTAGAAGAAATTTACAATTAACATCAGTAGTGTATGGGCGATTCAAATAACTGTATATGGTTTAAGAAAAAGCTTGATGATTAGTGAACATTTAACAAGTTAAATAGAACTCATCCCATCTAGCTCAAAGAAAAAAGGCAACTAAAGCAAACCAATGCAGATCTTTGACCTTGAGCATATTCTCCATCCAGGTTAGACCCTCTGAAACCATATGGAATAAGCCTTTTTAAGAAGTTGGAAGATATAATTATGAGGCCAAGGTCACAAACTAGTAAAAGGCTCCTGCCTTAAAAGCTGAAGACTTCTCTCACACATTAAATGCGCTACACAATTGTCATAGAGCGGTAACAGATGAAATCATTCTTACTGCCATTAAGCAAGTGCCATAAGCATCTTACCATTTTAAATAATAATTAAGTTCCACCATTGTAGTCTTTGCTCCCAGCATAATGAAGGTTGACCACCATACTGCTGTCAAGGCATCTAACACAAAAGCCAATTGGCAATGAGTTGACGCACACAATATTTACATGGAAAATTGTTGTTTGCCAATCCATTGACGGGGACCCATGTATCTAGGGTAGTTCAGTTTCCAACATATGCCATAACTGCTCCCTTCTTTATGGGCACACAACTGGTCTGGACTATTATACTTTACCAAGTCATATGCTAGCATAAGTTGGTCGATAAAGAAGCCAACATTAACATCAGTGTTTTTTAACATCCCTCCCCCCTAAGGGGTCATCACTCATGAACAATATAGTGTCAAATTTGCAACATATATACGAAGACATGACCACATGAACTTAAGCAAAGAGCTCATTTTTTGTTCCAGGATCTATCTCAATAGCAATTGTCTCTTAACACAAGCTCTCATAGGCTTAATAGCAGTGGTCCACTTGCTATTGGCCAGTATCAAGCTGAATGAATTTGAATACACATCTGTAACAAAATTTAAAAGGAGTAAAGAGGAATACGGGACATGTGAAATGCTCCCCATCCCAAATATAGTGACAATGAAAGACTGTTCAACCAACTTCATGCCATTTTCTCATATGCACTAGCATATAGGCCAAATATTTTTACTGTAGACAAATTCCACCTTACATATTTCAGCCTCTTGCCGCAAGATCCAAAATTAAGAAGCATAACAGCTAATAAAAGCCAGTTCAGGCAGGAATGTGGTGAAAGGTCCAAATATCTAGTTGTCCCTAAGAATACACAAATAAATTAATACAAAGAGATAGAAACGATTACCTATGATCTGATATCCGCTTTTCGGTTTTAGATGCTGAGCTAAGAAGAGATTCTGATAAAACTTTTAATTTATCAACCTGCATAATAATTAAATAAATATTGTAACTTTGATTTCTTAATGTACTAGGATATAGTATAAAATCTTGGTTATACTAAATGCCTTCCTTGAAGCAGGAAGGTCAGCAGGACATGTTTTTCTGGACACTTTTCTGTACACATTTGGCACACAAAAAGATCGTATTTATATGCATGATTGACATCTTTCCTCCTCAACTTAAAGTGTCATAAATAAACATTGGACTTTGACATATCACGGGTAAATGCTGGAAACTTCATAGAAAACAAGCAGACTTTCAGTCTTCTAACCTTTCCATGACAATAAGGGAGGTTATCACGTCTCATCAGAAGATAAGTCTATTCTATAGGTACCTCATCAACTGAGAAGTCTTTCTTCAACAAAGAAAATTTAGAGTGATTGTACCGATTGTGGAACTCTCATCATAATAAAAACTCCATCACACACAATCTCATCCTCCTCCTTGGCTCAAACAAGTATCCATCCTACCGTCCTTGGTGTCTCCCTAGAAAAATCAAGCTCTTGGGTCATAGACTCAGGGGCTACTGATCATATGACTGTCACCTTACTGTTAGAAAAAGGGTTGGGTATTTTATACATGAGTGTCTAAAAATGGATATTCAACATGCATACACTGGGACTTAGAGTAATATATATCTTTTTGGTTGAGATCCCGTATCAAATGGAAAACCCACTTGCGATGGAACTTCAATCTTTTGTAATTGAATTGGCTAAAATCCTCTTGTATACCCCTTCAACAGATTGCTAGCTTTTTAAAATGTATACCCCTTCAATATTCTGTTATTCTGTAATTGAGTTGGCTAAAACCCTCATGCATATATATATATATATATATATATATATATTGGGGGTCATTCATGGGAGAACCAGATATTTTGTGAGATAGGTCCAATCTCAACCAAAAATCATCTTAAATCAAAGGTTAAATTAAGAAATTAATAATTTTGGTAATTTTGACTAAAACTTTTAAATAAAGTGCATTCTAGATATTTTGTAAATCTTATCTCTGCTCTCTTCTCTCTCCTTTCTCCTCCGGCATTGTAAATAAAGGAATTAATGAAATAGCCCCCTCTCCTTAATTCCTTTATTTACAATGGAATACCACTATGAACACGTTCACGTTGCAAACACAGATGAACATTACCATTGTGATACATGTTGTGAACACCTTGTATATGTGTGTGTGTGTGAGTGAGCCACACTCAAATTTTTAGTTTTCTAAAATCGTCATGCATCCATTGCTGTTGTTCCTGATTGATTATAGCATGTGGCATGGAAATTAGAGATAAGTACTAAGGTGAAGCGTACTTTGCGAGCATGAGCCTCTGGTGTATCCCCGTTGTTCAACAATCTCTTTTTTAGTAAAAGTGACTCCAGCCTGCAGCAAAGTCGAATGGGGGAAACAGATTCTTTTATAACCTGCAGCAACAAATATCAATTTGGCTTCAAAAAAGTTCAATCACTATCTACCATGTAATAGCACTTTGATATTATCTTTAATTTTCACCAATATTGCAATGTCAGTTTTAAGTTTCTGTAAAAAGTTAGCCCCCAACAGAAGTCTAATGTCTACAACAATGGACAATCAGAACACAAGATCGCTAATATATCTTCATGCTTGGTTGTCTAACTTGCTAGTTCAATGGTAGGTTAATGCTCATGCCTCCTTTTAAGCAGTGGATGAATCAGAAACTAGAAATCCTCTTGGATGAAAAGGAACTGCATGGAAGTTCTAATTGTTAAAAATCTTAGGATTTTGGACATACTCTTGCATGCATCAGGTCTCAATCCATAAGATATATTCATATATACTTTTAAGGTGCTTCCATGTTGTGGTTCTTAATGTCTTAGGAATGTTTATCAAGTTGCCATGTCCGGTTCTGATGTTGGTGCCAATGCTATATTTACTCAAAGGTTAACTTAAATAGATCTTCTTTACTATAATAGATATGTCAAACAATACTGTCGCACCATACTGCATAGCTTCCAAAAAGCCATACCTCCAATGTTCTATCGCTTGTTGCATCCAAAGAACTTCCATCACTCTCAATTGAAAATTCTTGACGTTCTATTCTTTTCAATTTTTGATGTATTTCTGAGACTTCAGAATCTATTCTGAGGGCAGATCATGAAACAGGAAAATGGAAATATGCAGTTATAACAAAAGCTTGGGAAGTTAAAGATCAGCACTTCATTCAAAATACATAAATTTACTGAGAAGACTAAAGATGCTACCTCAGTTCACAACTGGAGATACAGTTTGACTTCGGTTGCAAATGTGTAATTTTGCAAAGCCAAAACCAACAGGCCACACATACTTTAATGATGATGGTACGTTTACATAGTTTAACATGGTAGTCATGTTTTCCTCAGATTGCATATATAAAATGCATGTATGTATGTACACTCTCAAATTGTTGGAAAACGAGAACAAAATGTCTCCCTGATTTTGAAATGCAAAGAGTTAGAGTAAATCAAAAGCCATAGATAGCATTAACCTATCATCTACTTATGGCCTAGCAATATACATCCCCGAACATCATCTCCCACAAATTCTAACAAATGATCAACTGTTTTTAATTTCCACTTGGCCACCAGTAACCAAAACAATCGAACACAGTATATCCCACTTGAGATGGGTCTGGGAGGTAAGATGTATGTAGACCTGATATCTACCCCAAAGAGTAGAGTGGTTGTTTCCGTGAAGAGTGAAGACCCAGGGCATGTCAAAAGTGAGTAAAAGAGAGAAAACTAGCAAAATAAAGTTTGAGGAAATATACACAAAAGAGGAAGACTACAAAAAAGAATTACTTAAGCCAGGAAAGGCAGATAAGATAACTTTTGGAAAGCTAATTATGAGTAAGCAACAACATACAAACATAAACTAGTACAAGAAAACTTAGACAAGGTAAGGAAACTACACACCCCTGGCCTAACTTCCGGCTTCAGCAACCTACTGCGGACTGCTGGCTCACTAATTCTACCCCTGCCCTCTACTGCTAGTTCCCTTCCTTAGGTAGGTCCAATCACTGTATTCGAGCATATTTCTTCTAATCCAATATCAAAGTTCACTATGATTTCTAGAACATACAAGCTAAGAATTCAAATTTATAGACTTTCAGGAAACTCATGCCTTACCAACCTCAATATATCAGCATTTACTTTCAGCCCAGCAATTGCATCTTGAGCAAATTGAAGCAATTCTCTCCTCTTTGCCTGATATAATAAAGTTTTGGGGCATAAACATTTTTGGCCATATACTGTAGATCTCAAAATTTGAAGTGACTATTAACAACCTTACCAGCACTTCGTCATCATAAACTGAGAAAGCTTTTGACAAATCTAGGATCCTTTTTACAGTTACATCATGGACTTCCTCCCCTCTTGTGAGACACAGCCTACATCCAGGTTAATGGGCAACAAAAACAGATATATTTGATTGAGATTCACTCCACACTATGTATGTTTAAGAACTTCCATACTATAATTTTTTTCTCAATATGCATTTAATGAACAATCATGCATGCATAAAAGGGGGTTTAGGGAGGGGGGTTAAATCAAATGAATCAGGGAAATATGAAATATCACCTAAATAGCTCGTGTAGTAGCGATATTTCTTCCTCATTTGGTGCTCCAAGAATCTGAGTCAGACAAAAGAGTGAACCTGCGGTTAAACTCCATGAATCAGCAAAGAAAAATCGACTGATATGGTACTCAAAGAAAGCATCATAAACTTGAGCCAAACATAAAGATGAACTTCACACAAAACAATAAGATTTTATTAGCAAACAGTAATACAACATGAATCACCAAGATATTTCCTGATTTGTTACATAACATAACAAGTCTTGAAAAGAACTTGTCTACGCATTCATTATAATAGACATCAGATGGCTTCATACAAAATGATAGAAACTTAATATGAAAATGCAGTAATATATTATGACCTCCAACCTTTTGTTGATGTCTAATATAACACAATGATTTAAAGCAAATCATCACTCAATTAAGCACAGTGTATATACATGAAGGTAGGTATTCAATGCAGAAATGCACTAGCGATCTTGCAACCATCATCCTTCATCATTATAGAATATGTTACGCTGTCAAACAATGACTTCAACATTGTATTTGTTTCAGTTGGAAGTGATTCTACAAAAACATATGATTATACCAATTTTGAGTGCTTATTGATACGAGAAGTAAGGGCATGGTTTTCCAAAACTTTAAACAAGTACCAGCAATGGCATAAACAGTTTGATCACACTGTACTTGAGCCTACTTCGTTGGCAGGGAGTTTGCCAGATTACAGGAGCAGTCTCTGTGTTCTATCAGCTCACATTCAAAAACAAGTACCAAGTCAATTTTTCTTCCACCTAAACCATTGCAATCGCTACCTATGTTGTCTAATAGTAAATCACCGCTGCTAGCAACAACCCTAAATAAAGCACTTCCACTTGCTTTAACAAAACCCTGTGCCAAACCTGTCAAAAAAATTAGATACATTCCGACGGATGTGAGGGTAGAAAAATTTACATTGTGCTACTATCGAGATCAGCCTCATGATAAGCAAACATAGCTGTCAATTTTAAGAGTCTCAGCGGTTCACGGTGGAAATTCCAGGAAATGAAGATGAGGACAGTGATACAGAGTTGAAAGGGAGCAAGAGGAGATGATCAACGAGCCTTGTATTTCGGTAAATGCTTTCTCAGGAAAATATAATATCCACACCATGAGAAATTAAAGGACTGGTGAATAGGAAGCCTTTGCACAATTTGATAGATTCAGGAAGTACTCATAACTTATTGGATTTTTCACTAGCCAAGAAGTTCGGATGCAAGGAGATTGGTACTGCTTAAACTACAGCTGTATAGACAGCAAACAATTCAGTCTCGAGCAAATGGCAAGCTGTCACCATGGTTTTATGGACCTTTTCAGGTAGCAGCCATTATTGGGAAGGTAGCCTACAAGCTCAAAGTACCTTTGGAAACTAAGATTCATGATGTCTTTCATGTTTCCCAGTTGAGGCTTTTCCAGGGAACGTTAGATGTAGTAACTCACATGCTCTCATGGTTTCAAAATCATTTGGAAACATATGAAGAACAACCAGCAGCTATACTGGACAGAAGAGTAGTCAAATTTCAAAATGTACTATAAGTGCAATATCTGGTCCAGTGAGAAAATCTCCTCGTGAAGCTTTTTGAGATGTAGCTACTGACTATGTGGCGCAATTTCCAGATTTTGGCATAGACTTGAGGACCAGTTTTTTATTACGGGAATTAAGATTAATAACTGAAATAGTGGGAGACAGTTGAAAGAAGTTAGTTGTCTGGAGGTAGAAGTTAGTGGGAAGTTAGTGGTCTGGAGGTAGAAGTTGGTGGGAAACGGCCAAAGTTTATTAAGATGGTGAATAAATAGAAGAACTGTAATTCAGAATAGCATATGAATATACAATACATTCTTTCCTCTTTATGTTGTTCTATGATAGTATACTGTCATTTCTACTGATTAATGATAATCCAAAGTACCCTTAGCAGGTGGTATCATATACATACATTTTAGAGAAGCACATTAATAATTTAATATTGCAATCTTTTTCATTAGCACTAATTTATTATATCAAAAATGAATAATTTAATTTCTGTGGCAAAGTTCTATATGTATATATATAGAGAGGGGGGGAGAGAGAATACCATTACAATTAAAAAAAATAGAACAAGTCTTCCCATGAGCTTTAACTATTGGAGTTAGGTGACTTACAAGGTTTTCTTTGTTTTCAAACACAAGATCAAGTTATAAATCAAAGGCTCCACATTTTTAGATACAAAGGTTTCTTCATTTTAATTAGAATTATATGTGCTGGACTGCTGATCTAACATGGAAGATAGGAGTTACCCCATTTATATTGTAAAAGGGGAGGGTTGGTTTTTGCCATTGAAATGAAGCAACTTATGAGTTAGATGAGGCAGAAAAAAAATGTCTGGTGTTTTTAAGCTTCTACTATTGAAATTAGGTGACTTACAGGCCCTTCTTTGTTTTTACTGTGTGCAGATTTGACTTGGAAAATGCGGACATTAAGCATGAAATACTAAATATCTGAAATGCATGCAAACAACAGCAGATGACGTTGAAGACAAAACGACATTATCTATCGCTTGTAAAGATTCCTCCTCTTCAATACCATCATTAAGTTTGAATGAACATCATCACAACCAGCTATTCTTTTTATCAGTTAGTTCTAGAGGACAAACCCATAATCATGTAATTTATAAACAAATATTAAGTACTGATTCTAAATAAGCCTTATTTAGGTATACTTACCATAGACATTGTCATGCCTTCAAGAGCCAGACTATGAAGAAAAACATCACGGAAATTCACTGGTGATACACCAAGATCTGGATCAGAATATAGGACCTGTTAATCGAGAAAATAAGTGATGGATAATTACATGATGCACTGGTAGAAAAATTTATTGACATCAATTAGAAAAAATATATTAAAATGCAGTCTTCTATGTTTTAGTAAGAATCTAAACAAAAAATCATCAGGCTATATTTATGTGAAAACAAAGGCCGCCTGTGACCTACTTCCAGATCTTTGAACAAAACAAAGACCTTGCCAGAAGTTAATGGCATTATCAACTGGCCACTTAATCCAGAAAATAGGAGAATGCAACAACTGCTCACATCTTGGTGGCAGCAGATTTGGTAAAAGGTTCTGCATTTGCCATTATTTTGTACAAGGCAGATCATCTGTTATTTAACAGATGGCAGCAGTGACAAAAGAGTTAAACTTGTCAGCATAGATGACTGTTTAAACAAATACTGAGATGTGAGAAGTACAATAGAACAAGTAAACAGCTACGACACAAGTAATGGTATAACTAAATTTGAGCACCACAAGAAAGTGTGCCTGCCCTGCAACTTGCGTCTGAGCTAGTTTTGTGGAAATTGATTTTTTACTTGAGATGTGGCTCTACAAGAGATGCCGATAGAAGTATGACAAAGTGATGGAGAGGTTGCAATGAATTGTTTGAAGGTTATCTTAGTTCTTGGTTTCAAAAACTTGCATTTAGTTCTGATTTTGACTATTTGACTAACCTTGTTAAATGTTAATATTACAAGATGAACATATTTGGACGAAATGAAGCATGGTTGGTTTTATTATTATTGAAAAATAATTCAGAATTAGATATCCAGGGAACAGATATATAAAGAAAAGAAAAGCAACGCAAAAACAGAATATCATCTGATTAGCCTTCATCTCCTCCGAATCCTTGTTGCTTAATAACGAACGGGATCAGCAGCGGTTTTCCGCCATCGTTGCCACTGCTACTACTCATTGTTATCAGTGCTTCTGCTGTAGATTAGCATTGCTGCTGTTGCTGTTTCTTAACACGCCTACTGACCGGAATCCTTCAAGACCCTCATTTTGATAGAAACAGCCGAGGGAACATTGTTGCACGTTTCCTCTCGGTCCTCCAACAAACAACTAGATGTGTTGCAGAAATTGTTTGATCAGCAAGCTAATCCACAGAAAAAACACCTCTTCAGCTCTTACTACTGGCACACCCTCAAGACCATGAATTGTTGATTTGGAAGCCTCCGACCACAAGACTGGATGTATTAGCTCTTACAAACCAAATAACAGAGCATCAACAGTCCTGATAGCAACTCATGGTTCTCTATCCAAAGTCATGGGAACAAGTTCGATAATTTTAACAAAGAACATTACACTTCACTATGTCTTAAATGTGCCTTCTCTCACTTGTAATATGCTCTCTGATAACAAATTAAATCATGTCTTAAATTGTATAATTCTATTCTCTCTAAAACTGCATGAATTTCTGGAAACGAGTTCAAGGCGGACGATTGGCAGTGCTGCACTATGCTCGTGACTCTATATCCTCCACCCCCATTCACAAAGAACCAACTCAAATTCATCTCATTCTCGGTCAGTCTCTAGTCATTAATATTTAAAATCTAGTGTGAATAAAGATGGTGATGTTATGTAATGACACTATCATCTTGGTCATATAAACTTTGTCTAATTTAGGCTCTTCTCTCTCTGGTCAAGGTATTATCCATATAAGTTCTTGTGTTGACACTCCTTTGCAAAACGGATCGTCAAAATGAAAGAACCGGCATCGGCTTGAGGTAGCTACATCCTTACTCTTTTCTAACCATGTTTCTAAACACTTTTGGGGGGAAGCTGTCCTCACGGCAACTTACCTCATAGACAAAATGCCATTTTGTGTTCTTAAGTTTCAATCACCTCATGAAACCCTATTTCACTATTTTCACCATTACCAATTTGTACCATGTAATCTCCCTCAGGATATTTGGATGTACAACTTTCCATCACATCCATCAACCATTTCGAGGGAATTAGATCCCAATGCTCTCAAATTTGTTTTTTTGGGATACTCTTTTCCATCAAAAAGGTTATAAGTGTTACTCTCCACGTCAAAAAGACTTTATAATTCAATATGTCATATTCTATGAAACTCAACCATATTACCCCAAACCTGACATTCAGAGGGATAATGAAAATGAATTGTCAGTTTTGACAATACTCCTATCAACAAAAACTAAACAAGTGTATCCATACATATCCCCGATCAACAGAACATGTCGAGTTCCATCAGCCCCATAACACAACCCAGTTTTAACACCAACACAAATCATTCTCAACAACAGCCTCATCAACTAGTCACTAGTCCACTTCATATCAACTAGTCACTAGTCCACCTCATGTCTATACAAGGAGAAACTGGGAATCAGGCAGTCATGCACCCAACCAATCTACCCAACCGAATCCTGTTCCAGAATCTAACACAGGGAAGGATATCTCATCTTTGAGAAAGTTATACCAAGTATTGATGACTCTAACCAACGGATTGCTAAGAGAAAATGTATTAGGCCTTGTACACAACATCCAATTTGCAACACGTTTCTTATGGAAGACTCTCTCAACCATAACAAAGCCTTCATATATGCTCATGACGAAGTCTAGATTTCTACCACTATAAATGAGGCATCAAAACAATGTAGATGGAAGCATGCAGTGAATGAAGAAATACAAGCATTAGAAAATAATGGAACATGGATCATCACAAAACTACCTTCAGGATGGTTGTAGGTGGAAATTTACAATCAAGCATAACGCTGATGGGCGCCTTGAATGGATGAAAGCACAACTAGTACACCTAGTAGTTAAGGGGGCAGTAAATCGCAAGGCAGCTTTAATGAAGATGTGTCTCCTATTTACATCCATCAATTGCAAAAGAGGCAGTCTGAAATACTGAAGACACTTCTATAGGAATTAAAAATGATGTCGAATCTTCAGTTTGGCTTTCAAAGTATTGTTAGTTGTTGTAAAAACAAGAAATTTAGAAGTCAAAGGTACAATAATCAATGCAAAGACATCATATAGAGTAAATGCGAAGGAAGACATGGTGGACATAAGAACCAAATGCTTGTACCCACTGTCAATCATATTAGGGCCTTGCTGGGTTTTCTGGTCCATCTCTGGTGTAATTGTTGAAACTTATCAATGTGAGAAGCAGTCATACTAAACCTATAAACTCGTACAAAAGATATGAAACTAACAAACAGGACCGTGAGCTGATTCTGCGCCTCCTGTCTAAGTGCATACAAACCTGCTTATGTAGAAAAGGACACAACAGAATGTAGAGCACTTGTAACATGTCACTCCTCTAGAGTATAGATAAGTTTCTACCAGCAATACACTTTGGTGTCAGCACACATCCACAGATTTTTCATTTAGAAGACCCTGACGCAATTGATGCAAGCCAACTAAAGCCTATATATAAAATAGATAAATTAACTGGGCATGCATAGCAACTGGAGCAACATGAAAATGACAGAATGACAGAAAATAGTGCATATTTTCTCACTTACAATATCTGATTTTTGAAGAGAATCATTCTCATCACTTGATGTATGAGGTTTCTCTGCATTTTTCTCATCATTCTCAGCTGAACCTGCATTCAATCTTTCAATTTTTCTTAGTTCTTCTAACCATCTTCTTAGCAACTGAACTCTTTCTTCCCCATTAGAAGAAACTGAAACTTCTTCGAGCTTTCTAATTGCCTCCTTATAGTTTTTCATGTTCTGAGCTCCCTGCATTTTCGTAGCATAAAGACAGTATTGTATTCTTCCATTGCATATTAACGCAGTGACTAGTAATATTTTAAAACAATATGACAAGATGATGATGCCAAGCAAGGAGACAGATAACAATATATGGGTAGCCAAGACAAATTCAAGTCATTCACATGACACCATATTATAACTTGAAAAAATATGAGCTCGTACATGCAAATTTTAAGAAATATAACTAGAACATTGGTGTAACCCACCTCATTCAAAATGCTGAAGTATAAAGTGTGTGTTTTGACTTGCAAATTGCGGCTCCGACCATTTATGTTGTCTTCTTTCATTTCTAATCTCCATTTTTTCTGGGACTTATATCTCCATTTATCCTCACATCATGGAAACAGGAGCCTCATAATGAAGAAGAGAAAGAACTAAATGAACCAATATTGAAAAACTTTGAATTTATCTTTGGTTTTCATGGATGATATTAAAATATTCAACTGACTGCAAGTCGCAATATCTATGGGTGAATCAAAACACAATATTTTCTAAACCTAAATATATGCTAGTTCTAAAACCAAGAAACCTAGCCAAAAGATGGCTTGGTTGGGTTAGGCCCATGTAAATACAAGTATAAGCATAAATGGTGTTACCTTTGTTCCAAAGCTAGGGTAACATTGACATAAGGTTGTCAGTTTTGCAAAGACGTGAAGTTCAGAACAGACAGGAATAGATACCTTGAGCCATGTAAAGCTGAAAGTACTACTAATTACCATACTTGGTCATATTCTAACTATTTCAATATCAGCACATTGAGATGATACATACATACATACATACATACACACACACACACACATATATATATATATATCTGAGAACAACAATTTAATAATGTTTATCTATACATGATATATTCCCCCCCCCCCCCCCCCCCCAAAAAATCTAATGAGCATTTTCCCAAAATAATTGGCACGAGCCTTTTACAGTTTCTAAAAAGGTTACATCTCATTTTTTATGTTTTGACATATCTCTTTTGTTTCATATGATCTTAACAAAATTCTAAACTCCGTTTTCATACTATTTCTTTCATCATCATCAGTTTTTGCTAAATCAAAGGGTAAGTTCAATAAGAAATTTTGTAAAATTCTAACCAAATGCAATGTTAAAGACGCCTACAGAGAAAATTGAGATTTTAGATTCCTACAGCAAATACATCAATAGCAATTCGGAGTGAGTTGCACCTAAAAGTTTTTGACCGAATAGAGTACGAATTAGAACAGAGATGCATAATTTATAATAACATGCACTAATATGTGAGAAGAGAAGAGAGATGAGGTAGGTACACCGCGGTCTTGCACCTTCTTGGCGTCCCCGGAGACGACATTACCGCCATGTGAGCGAACAGCGGCCCTTAAACTGGACCTGCCGCGTACTTCGGCAGCTTTGTTCATCGCCGTCCTTAGCCACGCCATTAAACACCAATTTCTAAACCTCTAATCAAAATGTAAAAGAAAAAAGAAATCTCCGGCGATCAAGAAACAGGAGGGAGAGGGAGGAGGAGAGTGGCGCTGGTTATCGGTAAATAAAAGCGTTTGTGAATTTGGTTGGAAGTTTTGTTTCGTACGGGCCGTTTGCCTTTGATTTCGCTTTAAATATTTATCATATGAAAACTTAGAATATTTGCCTTCCATTTCGCCTTTCATACGTTAAATATTTGGAGCATCTCCAAAAAGTTTGTCTTAAAAATCAAATCTTAAAAAAAAATACATCTGTTCGTGTAATGCAATAAAATATATCTTGATTTTAATATTTTATTTTATTTTTTATGTTAGTCGATGTTATAGTATGGTGTTATGTAGATTTTGAAAAAATAATTATATTTTTTTAATAAAATATAAATTTATAGACATCATGAAAAATTGACAAAAATATGTCGATATTAATATCAAATTAACTATTTAAAATTCTTATTTTGTGTATAATTATTTAATTTATTTTTTATTATAATTTAATTTAGGTTAAATAACGAAGTAATTTATGTTTTGTTTAGTAATATAATTTTTTTATAAAGATAATAATTAATTATTTTATTAGAACTCGATAATTATTCTAATTATATTTTAGATTTTTTATATTTTAAAATGAGATGTTTATCCTCTATTTGGTTATGTTTATCCGCAGTTAGTTATACGAATTCAAACATGAAGTTTTAATAAGTTGTAGTTATACATAATTTACTTCTAATCTTGAATTTTAAGTAATATGCATCAATATACAGTACTTCATGCATAAAAAATGGTTTTTAAAAGTTTTTGTCAAATATTTTATAATATATTATAAATTATATTTTTCTTAAAAGATTGTTCATTTATACATTAAAACATCAATTATATTATTAAAATATTATTACATTTAATAAAATGTTCTTTCTTTGTGTTAAAGATTTAATTTTAAATATTCTTATTGATATAAATAATAAAATATTATTTCTCATTCATAAATAATCATTTTTTTTTAATCTTCATATTTAAACAAATTTTCCTTCTCTCTCCTACTTTCTTTATTTTAAAGAAGTTATCTTTTGGAGGAAAAAAACACTTAAAATCTCCGTTTGAAGGATGTTGTTGGAGATGCTTTCTAACAGATTTTCCAAAATTGAGATTTTGAGGACTTTTGCTTCAACATATTTCTCAAAACCTTTGTTGGATCACGATGATTTGTTGATGACTTTTTCACTTCATATCTCTATATCATTAGAACTTGTACTTTGAAATGTTTTGGAATCTTCACTTAAGCTTGGTATAAACCGAAACGGTTCAATGACTCGAAGAGTAGCCGATGTCAAGAATCTGCTGATGTGCACCAACTGATACGAATCGGGAAGTATTTTCTAACTTGCACACCAAGCTTCCTCCTGCCGATTTACATGATCTGATGGTCAGTTTGATTATCGGTTGGTCAACCTAAAGATACACATGCATCGATCTTTTCTGACAAAATCTCACCAAAGTTATCCTTGAAAAAGACATTCTCTGAAACACCTAGAAAGACATGTTTGTCCTTATCTTCCTCTTGATGTGAAATTTCAATACATGATAGAAAATGTAAGATCTCGCATTGGTTGGCGAGGGGACAAAAGTTGAGGGGCTTGACACCTCTTTTATCAAACGCGTTTCAAAACCGTGAGTCCAAGTGTGTGGACAAAGTGGACAATATATGCTACGATTGGCTGCGGTGTTACAGATGATATTAGAGTCAGGAACCAGACTAGTGTACTACAAGGACGTTAGACTCCAAAGGGGGGGGGGGGGATTGTAAGATCCAACATTGGATTGGGAGGGAACAAAGGTTGAGGGGCTTGATACCTCCTCTACCAGACGCATTTTAAACCGTGAGTTCGTGTATGTGGACAAAACGGACAATATCTCGTATGGTTGGTATGGGATGCTATAGAAAAGTGTTTTAGAGACATGTCATTTTTCTTTTGTACGGTGAAAGGGACGCTTCAAATAGTTTAGAAGTCAAACCTTACTTCTTGTCTTCAAGTGACAAGTGTCTACATGCATTTAATACACATGGTAATGATAGTATTTATAGCATAGTGGTTGCACCATGCAAGGTTACGCTTTCAAAAAGTTATCTAAGTGAAACAACATAAATCAACACCTCTCAAAGGCATAAAAGTTCTTGTGCTTTTTGAGTTCTTTTAATCTTAGTGAAAGATTGATAGAGTAGATTTTAATCTATTCTTATTCCGCATCAATATTGTTTTCTAAGTGTAATTTTTTATATCCATATCAATAATAATAATAATAATAATAAAATCAAGTAAAAATTTATGTTATTGTATTCAACCCCCCTTCTACAATAACCTTTTAGGATTTGCCTTATTACCTCGGGACTATCAATTTTCTCCAAAATGAAGAAAGTAGGAGAGAAAATGTGTGAAATTCTTGAAATTTGAAGAACTCTTCAAAAAATGATTACCTATAAAAGAGAAAATTATTTTTTATTCTTCCTACCAATAAAAAATACTTGAAAATGATGCATAGGAAGGAAAATTATATTTTATAAAAATATAATAAATATTTTAATAATATAATTCATATTGTAATATTCAAAATGAAGAAGCTATTAGAGATTAATATAAATTTTATTTGGAGATTTTGACTTTTGAGTATCTATTTTAGAGAACCTGTTGGAGATACTCTAAAGAAAATTTATATTCAATCCTGATAGCTTCTCCATTTTGGATACATTTCATAAAGTATTAATTTTATCTCATATACATTTAATTTCAAGGATTATTGTTAGTAGAAAAAATATAAAATAATTGATCTTTCATAGGTAATCATTTCTTAAGAGTTCTCCAAATTTAGGAAATTTCACCCCCTTTCATAATTTCTCAATTTTAAAGAATATTTATTTTGGAGCAAAAATCCAGAAATTCTCCATTTTAAAGAATTTGTTGAAGATGGTCTTATAATTCTAGATAACAACACAATATTATTATTATGTAAACTATTTAGGAATATGCTAAAATGTTTTTCTATGTACAATTCAATCATCAATGTCCAATAGATCACGTTTTTAGCCCCGTATTGTCAAGCTTTTTAAACAAAATAATGATGAAATCACATTTATTGGTTACAAATACATGCCCAATTAAACTATTTTTAACAGCAACACACGGGATTTCCTTGCCTTGTTTCAAAACTTTAAGCTTTCCACAAACGAGAATAATGGTGTTATTTGTGACAACGACGTCAAGCTTAAACTGTCCTTCTTGCATCCAAATACTCGATCTCAACGCCTGGTTGAGCTTGACATAAGTGCAATTCAGGATAAGGTATTTCTGCTTTCTTGATACATAGAATATATTTCTTCACTAAATAATATCTCCACATTTATAGTTCATATCGCTCAAATCCAATTGAACGAACAATTGCTTCGAGTACCCCTTTGTCTCGATCACATAAGCATTAACCTCTTGAGCAAGTTTTCTACACGAAATTTATCCAATTACAAATTTTTGAATTTCGGTGATATTCCTTCTTTTTAGCATCCATTTTAGGTACCCAAGAACTCAAAATTGAAGTCAATTTTGTGCAAGATCAGCAATCATTGCCCCTACAAGACCACACCTCTTTGATCATCGCCAATTAGTGACAATGGCGACGACAACATGGTGTGGGGATGAGATGGAGCGACATAGTACGGATTAGATGGGGAAGGGTTAGTAGTTTAGGTTTTATTATTTTAATGATTATACTAATTATATTTTAGATTTTTTATATTTAAAATGAGATGTTTATCCTGTATTTGATTGTGTTTATCTGCAGTTAGTTACACGAATTCAGATATGAGATGAAATCGTTTAAGGATGAACGAGTTTAAGAGTTTTAGCCAAATGCTTTATAAGAGAATATAGATATAGATATAGATAATATAGATGATTTTACATGATTATGACATAAATAGATATGCATATAGTAGCATCCGCTATTTTAATACTTTTCCAAAAAAAATGTTATAAAAATTAGATGTATAAATTATTTAATAAATTATTCAAAAGGCTTCTTCAACACTTGTTAATTATTCTACATAAACTATTTTTTCGTAGCCACCGCAAAAAAAGGAAGATAATAAATATTTAAAATCCACTAAAAATAATTAAAATTTCTTTTTTTAGTTATGGTTTTACGTATAAATGCATGTAATTGAGGTAACGAGAAAAAAAAAAGGAGAACAAAAGGAAAACAGGCGAATCAACGAAGGGCTGTTTGGGGAAGGAGTTTCAGAGGTTGATCTTTAGAAATTCCCACATCTCCGAACTCCCACCGCCGTCCGCCACCGCCGGTAATTTGAAAATGACGAAGACAATTATGTTCTCTCTCCTCCTCTTTGCTTTTTTTATCCTCACACCACCGGTCACGGCGGAGATTAAAACCTTGAAGATCAAAGACGACAACCGTCCCATGATCTTATTTGAGAAATTTGGATTCACACACAACGGATTTGCTTCCGTCGCTGTCTCCTCCGTCTCCGTTACGTCCGGCCTCTCGCAACCTGATCCATCACTCCTCGGATTCTTCCTTATCGCTGAAGGTTCCAGAAATCAAGTTCTTATGGAACTCGAACGAAAGCCTGAAACCTGCGTAGTCGATTCCAAATTCATATCCCTTCTATTCACCTTCCAAGATCTCTCCCCTCCCCCTCATTCATCGCTCAATAAATCGTTTCCCGTTAACTACCCCGATGAGTATTACCTCTTCTTCGCCAATTGCAATCGTGAATCGCTTGTATCGATGGACATCCGCACGGAGCTTTACAATAGCGAAGACGGAACCCACAAGGATTACTTATCCGCCGGGAAAACTCAACTGCCGTCGCTTTACTTCATTTTCTCCATCATTTACATGTGTTTCGTAGGGCTGTGGACGGTCGAATGCATGAAAAACAAAGGATCCGTTCACCGGATCCATTTACTCATGGGCATGTTGCTGGTGGTGAAGGCACTCAACTTGATTTGTGCGGCGGAGAACAAACATTACGTGAAGGTTACAGGTACACCTCATGGATGGGATGTGCTGTTTTACACGTTTCAGTTCTTAAGGGCGGTGCTTCTGTTCACCGTGATAGTGTTGATCGGCACCGGATGGTCGTTTCTGAAACCATTTTTGCAAGAAAAAGAGAAGAAGGTTTTGATGATTGTGATTCCACTTCAGGTTTTGGCAAATATAGCTGCTATAGTGGTAGGGGAAACCGGGCCATTCAGTAGGAGTTGGGTAACTTGGAACCAATTGTTCATGATAGTAGATCTTATCTGTTGTTTCGCCATTATTTTCCCCATTGTGTGGTCGATTCAATCACTGCGGGAGACCTCGAAGACAGATGGGAAGGCTGCTAGGAATTTGGCAAAGTTGTACCTGTTTCGAAAATTCTACATGGTGGTTATCGGATACTTGTATTTCACAAGAATCATAGTATTTTCACTGGAAACGATCTCTTCGTATAAGTTCCAGTGGGTGTCAAATGGGGCACAGGAAGTAGGCAGTCTTGTGTTCTATATGATGATGTTTTACATGTTCAGACCAGTGGAGAAGAATGAATACTTTCTTATTGATGACGAGGAAGAAAAGGCAGCAGAGAGGACCCTGCAGGAGGAGGAGTTCGAGCTTTGAATTAATTGCTCTATACATACACAACCAGGTTTGCTGGGGAAAATCCTATAGTTTTTTGTGTCTACAAATAGTGTTTGTTTTCTCTACTTTCATGTCACCCTTTTGCCGTCAACTGTATGTATTCAGCCGGCATTAGGGGTGCACCAATTCTTTGTTCTATTGATTGAATATATATGTAGCAAGAATTCTTGCTTTTCTATTTGTGCTATTTCCTTTTAATGGCATTTTTTTTTTGTAATTATGGATTTTCCAGTCATTTTGTGTGGAATTGGATTAATTTTATAGCATCGTGGAAAACGGTCCGAAGAATCCCAACTTGAAGGAACTCGAACTAGTGACTTATAATCAAAAGTCATAGAGACTCGAATTTTACCAGAATCTTGAAATAATAAGCAGCTTAAAAAAGAAATTCATTTGGATATGAGTTACAAGTGAAAAGTTACAAACTCAAAATGTATTATACTATGAGAATACGATAGGATATGATGGTTTTTGTAATATCGTATCCTGGCATCTACTATGTAGGCCTCGAAAACAACTAATTTTAACAAATTATGACGATACAAATTACGAATCAAAGTTCATGACCTTTTGTGTTCATGTATTATCGTATACTTTATGCTCTATTTTTCATAACTTTTAACGCCTAATACGAATCAAAATGATTTCTTTTGAAGGTGTTCTTTTGATCTACGTACTTGTAAATTTTGGGAATAATATGACTTCGAAAACCATTGTAAATATCTTGGCCTCTTGTATTCTCATCAAATACATTTTAGCAAGTCATAACTGTTGACTCGAAACTCAAATCGAGATGAAGTTTTTCTAACTTGCTTTTTAAATCCATGCGGTAGTAAAATCCGGGGATATTCCAACATCTGAAACATTGTATTATATACATTTTGGGAGGCTATATATACAACATTTGACTCGTAACTCATATTGAAAAATCATCAAGAAGTCAGGTGACCAGAAAAAAATGTCTGATTAAATTGTTACCTGAAAAATCATCTATGTTCGAGGGACTTGGGTCGGTGATCTCAGGAGTGAAAAATCAAAAACTCAAACTAAATCAATAAAATTTAAGTTTGAGATTAAGTGGTTTCAAACCAAATTCAATTTAATTCGAATTGAATTACCTCAACGAAACTTGTGAATCATGAAATTAGGGCTCTTAATGATTAAGAGAGATCCATGATACAAAATCATTCAGAAGATTTTAGAACCATTAAAAGACAGATTTTTTTTTCTTGCCAAACAAGATTCATCTCTTAACGATTCAAAGATTGTCTCTTAATGAAACTATTAAGAGGTAAACTACCAACCCCGAACATAAACTATGAACAAAAAATCATTTTTAATTAAAATAAATGGAGATGCGGGGGATCGAACCCCGTGCCTCTCGCATGCAAAGCGAGCGCTCTACCAATTGAGCTACATCCCCAAGATTTATTATAAGAAATATAATAATATTTTTATTTTAAATAACATGTATTTTTTACGATATACTTCCAAGTTCCAATCTTTTTGGCGGTGGTTTATGATATGCTGAAACGCGGAAGATAAGAAAATTGCAGTTTTTTGCGAATGTCGCTGGCGATGTTAGCAGCTGTTCCTTGTTCATACGCCGCCGTCGAACCGGTAACGGAACAACGCCAGGTCTCGGCAAAAAGCCAGAGGAAGAACAGCACCGCCGGTTTTGGGGCCAAGAAAAGGGAACCTCTTTGGCAGTGCGTAAAGAATTGTGGTGCGTGTTGTAAGCTGGATAAAGGACCCAACTTCCCCTCCCCTGAAGAAATCTTCGATGATTCTTCTGAT
Source organism: Cynara cardunculus var. scolymus (assembly GCF_001531365.2). Taxonomy (NCBI): domain Eukaryota; kingdom Viridiplantae; phylum Streptophyta; class Magnoliopsida; order Asterales; family Asteraceae; genus Cynara; species Cynara cardunculus. Next base: position 7,714,951 of record NC_037528.1, read on the forward strand.
ATTCAAGTACTTCCATCTCTGTTTTTGCATCGATTTCCAATCACATTTTTTTAAATGCCATTTGGGTTTTCATTATGGACAGTGAGTGAGGGTTATGCAAGCAAAATCGATACATTTTGATTTAAGTTGGTATGGATTTTGTTAAGTAACCATACTTAATTTGTTTTCTTTAATTGCCATCAACTTCAATGTAGTTGTCAATGGGGGTGAATGATCCAAAAGTTAAACCATCATTTTGTAGGGTTTTATATCTAACATGTGAATTACTGTTTCATGTTCAGCTATATAAATCTTTGGTGGGTTCTGATGGATGGTGCATACACTTTGAGAAAAGCACAAGAACATGCTCCATATACTCCGGTAAGCATTTTCTGTATGATCTTATATTGAATACTAGGTTTCCATCTCATACATTCGATTCTATAATCGCAGATCGGCCGTATTTTTGTCGAGTTGAGGCAGATGTTTTTGAAACTTTATACGGGATTGATAAGAAAAAGTTCAACAAGGAAGCTTGCAGGTTAGATTATAATGGCACTGGCATGTGAGTTTTTGTGTTTAATTGCTTAGTGTCGTTCTTCCTCTGTCCCATGACAAATTGCAATGTTTGTTCAAGTGAAGCTTTTACTATCAACCAAATCTCTTATATACCCTTCAAATAATGACATAATAGGAACACCGTATGGACTGAAATCAATATCATCAATTCGTTGCAACAATGTGCAAACAAGCATACTTGTAATTATGGTCTTTCCGTTCTGCACGAAATTACCACTCCTAGCTTTTTCAACCCTCATCATCAAAATTTACCTCCTCCTTTCTTGAAAGCTGAAGCTTCATTATGTGACAACGATGTACAGAGACCTTGCCTGCACCCCAATGGGTAGAGACTGTTTTTCTGCGAACTAACAAGCTAACATCTTATCAGATAATACTTGCAGTAATTAGTTCTAATCTGATTATTTATATATCTTCAAGAAAGCATTATTTTATCTGTGAATGTCTTCTCTGAATCTGTTCAGTCGTCAATTCCCCCCTCCCCACCAAAACCCCTCGAGGCTTTTCATCAGAGGTTTGGTGACAACTCAATCATTTTCACCATTCTCCGATGTCTCTCCAGTGGTTTCTTTTCCGTTATACATTAGTTCCTCCTGGTCTGGGGCTTCAATCTTGTTTGACAAGTTCATTTTGCCCTTGTGATATCAATTCTTGACTCTTAACTGTTTGTTTTCGGATTGGTTCTGGATTTGCAACACTTGGATCTCGTTCTTTGCCAAGTCAAGGATTTTCTTTTCTCTTCAGTGTTGTGGATTTGCAGGGTGGGTTGTTCAATATTTCTGGGTAGATCATGTACTTCAATTAAATATCAATGCATTGTTCACAGTTGCATCATCTACCATTCTCAACTTTGTTGAAGATTGCTCAACCAACATGCATCCTTTTCTGGCCAAAAAAACCAACACATTGACAACAATGCTCCATAGATCTCATGACTCATAAGACTTCATTTGATTTAATTTCATGTTTGTTGGTTTTGTTCCCTGCAGTAGCTGCATAGATACAATAAAAGTTGTTCATGGGTCTGAATCAAAGGAGTTGGAGAAATTCAAAAAGGCTATTAGGAGCTAAGCTACAGCTGTTCTTTCCCTAATGGAAACCTTCATTGTCTTGACAAAGATTACAAATGTATTGAAGAATTATTGGCCTTGATGATAATTTTGAGTTAAGTCTTCAGATTAGGTATTGTATTGAAGAATTATTAGCCTTGATTTTCATACCATCAAATTTAATCATGGGTGAACACTTCCCCATAGCATAAATGATGCAACTTGGAATAATCTTTATATGGATTTAGAATTCAAGATTTCTCTCTCTGAAAACAATTTGCAAGTATATACTACATGCGTTCTCATTTCAACCCCCGTTATCATGAGCTTTACAAATTCTCATTTTCCAGATAAACACCCACAAGAGAATGGGCTAAACGTATCTAATGCCTTCCGTAGTCATACTCCTAGTAAAAGACGACTCTATGTTACTTTGTGACCAAGCACTCATCAATGATCTAAAGAAAGCCGAAACTGCTTCAACTTTCCTATCATCATCTTGCTAGACTTCCATTTTCTCAACCCCAGATTGCAATTCTTTATGTTGGTGGATTTTCGGTTTAGTCACAGATCTCCCAAATTTCTTTTCATGTTTCTGGCTCTTCTTGATGACTTTTGATGCTAATGTCTTCAATGGAATTGTGACATCAAGGGGTAGAAGCACTTCTCGCAACTCATGCCATTCAAGATCTTCAAAATCCCCATCCTCGTAAACCACTCTATACCAACCCGACTCTTTGTCAAACTTGCTAACTTTCCCATTGTAGACCCTCCCCCCAAATACCTTTCTAACTTCTCTGCCATCCAACCAGTCACCCAACGGCTCGTTCAGTTTTGAATCTATGTTACTCACAACGTCACAGTGAAAAAGACTACCATCATTACCGGTGCATAGAGGAGGCACCCCATTGATAACCAATGCAGGTTCACCAGGTATCTCGTAGATTCCAGACATTGGAGAATCTGGGTTTTCTTCTTTGAGTTTCTTCTCCATTCCAAATGCATAACCTGTATGTGATGAAACTCTGTTATAGCCATTTCTGTACATTTAATGTACTCCACGGATAGAGGAATACATGTCCTGCAAAATGAATTTAGGATAAGAAAAGAAGAAAAAAGGTTAATGCAGCTGGGTCTCCATATATAGCTGGATAGGCAACTAGAGGAGCCTTACTGGATATTACATATGATGTTGGTTGAAACGAAATCACATGGTTATGATGGTCCTATCTCTCCAGGCATAATAGGTCTTTCATAACCTTGGTGCCTGATTAATCAGATCACATTATCAAACCAAATCAGTGCCTTTTGTACTGATCTAACCAAACTGGAGCAGTCTACATTTTTCCTTGACATTTGAATGGTGCACTTGTGACCTCCCAGCCCCGTGAACAGTATGCAAAACCCTATTTCTAATTTTGGTATGACAAACTGGCTATGAACCATGCCAAGGGTCCAACGGAAAGTTACACCTATATAGCCAACAAGAATCATGCCTCTAGTTAATACTCCATCAGTCTCAAAAGAAGAGTTCATTTCATAATCAAGAGACTCCTATTTTAAAACCTAAACTTATAAATCTGATGTCATGATGTAACTAATTACCATTCATTTTTTAAGCATGGATATATAGTAAAACAGTCCACAAAATTGTCTTTAAATTCCTCCTAACTTTTTACATTGATTCCTTTTTTTTTTGCAAGCCGGGGGTTTTCATGATGCACTCTCTCTTACCCCTCAGGGTGGAGATAAAGTCTCCGTACATCTTACCCTCCCAAACTCTTCCTATGTGTGGAGTATACTAGGTTCATTTGGTTTGATTTCTTTTCCTTTTCTTTTTCTTTCTCCTGAGACATGGGGGTAAGCTTTTGCTTTAGAGGTATTTTAAGGCGGAAGGGCTTTGTTAGCATGATGATATTGGTATAACGATGAACAACAAAAGATTTATGAAACATCAAATACTAAGAAACCTTGCTGCAAGTCTATGCAACAGGACAGCATTAATCTAACGCACATTGCTCTTCAATCTGTTGTTGAAAATAATACATCAAAACATAGCAACTAAATTATCGTCACACACATACATATATGTATATATATGTATGTATATGTATATATGTAAACAGAACATACATACTGGACTAGACTTTTTCACATACATGGGACTATGGAGTTGTCTGGAAAGGACAAGACTTCCAAGAATATCCAAAATAGGTTTCTTCATATATTCATGGCTCGTTTGTACAGTGAAAGTAAAACAGATTGTTAGGCAAACCTTGATAAAAGCAATCAGCAAAAGAGGTAATCAAACTCCTACCCTATGCCTTCATCTATCATCACAACAGATGAACAGTTAACGATTCTATCAGGTTAAATTGAGAATTCAAACCCTAATTCCCTAGATTCATTTTCAATGGAAACTTGAAACATGTAAGAAACCTGAATATACTTACCTGAAGAGGTATACGAATCGTCCTGCCCGTAGTGCCGATTGTCTTGACAAACCCTAATCCCTGGAGATCTTTTGCGTGATGAAACACCAAAGTTTTGATTTATTTGCAAACCTTCCCCTATTTTTCTTTCTTTTATTATTTTAAGTTTTTATTTTTTTACTTTGACCACTAAAGTTAATACTTGTAAGTTTCTACCACTAGTTAAATATTAATCAAACTATTTTAGTAAAAAGAAACCCAATGGACTTTAGTGTTTGAAATGATTAAATTTTTGGACAATTTTTGGAACAAATAAGTTCTTAAATATTTTAAAACATGTTAAATAACTTCTTCGACTTTCTAAAACTTGCTAGATACATCCTTATGATCTATACAATTGATTAATATGATAAAATAATGAAAAAAATACAAAAAAAACCCAATAAACATTCATATTTTAAACGATTAAGTCCCTAAACATTTTTTGAATCAGAAAATATTTAGATCTATAAAATTAAATAAATATATCAAAAAATACTTACATTTTAAAAAAACTTATATTTAAAAAAGATTTTTGATAAATTTTATTTTAATTAAAATTAAAATATATTCTATTTG
>NC_037528.1:7719842-7730695 GCF_001531365.2 Cynara cardunculus var. scolymus
TTTTTTAAATTCTTTTTTATTTTTTTAATTTGAAAAATTACTGACATAATATCTTTTGTTTTTAATCAAAATAAATTTCATCAATAATCTTTTATAAATGTAAATATTTTTTTTGGTATATTTTATTTTATATAATGCAAGTATTTTTTTTGGTTTAAAAAAGGTTTAGGGACTTTATCGCTCAAGATATGAATGTTCATTGGTTTTTTTCATTATTTTACTACGTTAATCAGTTTTATAGGTTATAAGGATGTACCTAACAGGTTTTAGAAAGTTCAAAGAGGTGTTTAACAGGTTTTGGAATGTTCAAGGACTTATTTGTTCCAAAAAATTGTCCAATGATTTAATCATTACAAACACTAAAGTTCATTGGATTTTTTAGACTTTTCTCTTTAGTAAAATATTAAATTAATCTTATTTATACCATGTAACACCCTCATTTTTATTTTTATTTTTTTTGTGTTACGTAATCTGAAACAAATTCCTAAATAAATACTCCAAAAGACGGCTAAAATAAAACCGTTTACAGCGGAAATCTTTGAATCAACCAAAAATTAACTTAAGTTCTAACCTACCTCATACCAGGTTAAGTTACAAAAGATCGACACAACGCTGCTAGACAAAATACTAAAAATAAGATGATAATTAACAACTCTCTAAGCGTGTCTTTTGCCCTTATCTAACCTCGAACTATCTGGCCCTGAGATGCATACTATAATCAGCTTATAAAGCTCAGTGAGTTCATGGTTTGTGTAAGTAAAATCATATCTTGACATATATGGCATATATGCATGCTTTATAATAAAAATCACAACTTTAAAAATATATATATTTAAAACACTGAAAATAAGAGATCTCATATAATGTTTAGTCGGGTATGGGTCATTTAGTCACAAACACACCCTGGGTTGATATGTCAGTCTTAATTGATCACCCACTTATCTGGGGTCGTGTTTTATACTGGTCGTGACTTGCTGGTCAAATGCCCACCCTTAAATCGTAAAACTTTAATATGGAATAACATGCTAGAGTTATTCGAAAACTGATTAAACACATAGCATGTCATACATGTAAAATATATCATAACATGTATGTAATTGAAATATCATGCATACGTACACATCATCAACAACTCATCATGCAAAAATAAATTTGTACTTAGGTATGCATCTCAGTGAAATCTCATGAAGGCTCACCTGATAACGAAGGTTGCTTAACTAACGTCGCTGACTGGTAACCTACAATTTATAATAGCGAATAACATATAAATGATTAATTTCTCCCAAAGGCTAACATAAAAGTCAACTTACGGTCAACTACGTCGACTAGGGTCAACCTTGGTCAACTATGCTTAAGAACGCTTCTCACATCAATTAAAATTATAGGAACCGTGAGTTCCGACATAAGGTGTATCGTCTAGCTATATATCTTAAAACGATATCACAAACGTGATTATTAAGTTATCTATTATATGATAGACATGTTAATAATTACATATTTCGAATTAAAAGCGTCATAATAAATTTACAACTCGAGTAACACTTCGTATAGTCAATTATTCATTTTATAACTCTATAAAATTATCTTTTATAAAATAAATGTCTAGACGATATATATATATATATATATAATATAAAACTCAAGAGCTACGCTTTAATCTCAATAAAAAAAATCATCTAATTATCCCTAAATAATTACATAGTTAAAGTAGTAAATTTCAACATTGACAGTATTTTTACAAAACAACATGGTCTCGTATTGCTCAAAATACACACTCTTTAATTTTAAAGGCATTTTGGTAATTTTAAAAAAATAAATAAAGTAAAGTTGAAATCTACACATCTAAAAATTTCCAAGGAACTTTCTGGAGTTAATAAAATTTTAGAAGTTAAGTTTAATTTTCTAAATTTTGGGGTTATAATAAAAATTTATTAACAAAAGTCAGTTAATTATTAAACATAAGGAATTTCTAATCCTAAATAACATGAAATGGTGTCTTATCAAAATGGTTAATGCATGCCTCCCCTCAACAGGAAGTCATGAGTTCGATCCCTATGCTCAACACATATAATCATTTATTTTTAATGGGTCAAAATACAGGTTTATGGGTCGGATTTGGGCCCGACTCAACCCGGTCGAAACCCCAAAAATACCCAGCAGCCATGGCTACGTTAATTCCCGATTTTGAGCTCCGATTTGACCCTTTTTTGATCTTTTTTCCTCATTCTTTTTGTACTAAAACCTTAGTAATATTTTTACCAACATTTTGACATAATAAAAAATAAATTTTCGTCAAGAAATGAGTTCCATTTTCTCATTTAAAGTTTTAGTTTTAAACTAACCGAACGAAACTTTAAACTTCAAAATCGAACCATAAAACACCAAATCTGAAACATAAGGCTACTAGGGTTCCATAGAGGACTAAAAAACGAAGCTAACCATATAAAGAACATGAATTTTGGCTGAATATTTTACCTCTAATCGACGAGAAACGATGATTTTTTGACTTGAACTTCAACTCCGGTTTTCTCCTTCAAAACTCCACGAAAAACCGAGTGGTTTCGAGCTAAATGAAGAAGACAACGAGACCTACTTAAATCTTGTTTTATTTGGCTTATTCGTTGACCAACCGAGCCAATAGGAGCTCTCTAAACATTTCATTGAAAAATCGTTTTCAAATTTTCAGAGTTTGTACTATTTACAAAACAGGTCCCTCAAAGTTGGATCACTTTTCACCAGACACTACCCCTGTACTATGAGAAATGACCTACAACCCCCTGGCTTGATTTTTTCTTTCACTTTTGGTTCGATTTTTAAACTTCTTTTAATTTCTTTATTTTAATATATATATATATATATAAGTACGTGTGTGTTTTATAATTCAAAAAGAAAAAAAATGAAAAGAATATTAATGAAGGTAAAATTATTTATTCCTCGAAATTTTGGGTTTTACATACCAAATTTGTATATACTTTTGTTTGATTCTTATAACTGTTATAAATTTCAGAAACATTTCTATAAGATTACAAAACTTAAATTTATATCTGAAAGGAGGTAGAAGTCCCACGGGTCGTGAATTTCTTTTCCCGGAGAAGAAGCAATGACGGTATCTGGAGAATACGAAGCTTCACTGTTCCCTGGGATTGGCTGGATACTCTGAATCATAGAACTCTAATGAAATATATGATCAACCAGTGTAGCATGCCTGAATCTAAATGGGGTTCGCGGTGGTGAAGGAAATGGATCGAAAATAAAATCTCTTATATCGAATTCAAAGTGGTTCCCTTATTAGGGATCCCTGGGGAAGAGGATCAAGTTAGCCACTTGTTCATCATTAGAGGACATTATTCGTAAGAATTTTCCCTTATTTTTTCTGACTTTCTTTATAAAATTTTCTAATTTATGAATACTAATCGGTTAACAGCCGACCGCTCTACCACTGAGCTACTAGGAACAATGAGACGTTGATAAGATCCATCCATTTAGCAGCTTATACCTTATAAGTCATTATAAACTTCTAGGGGTGCTTATGGGTTGGGTTGATCAGGTTGAAGACATTAAATAACTCAACCTAAAATTGACGATTTGAAAGTTTTCTATCCAACCCAACCTAACCCATGTGGGTTGGTCAGTTTGATAGAGTTGTGTTAAAATAAAATAAAATCAACATTGAGAACATAAAAAATAAAGGAAACATTCGTTTGAAATATGTTCAATCATTCAAGAGAATATACGAGTTTATCAAATATTTATGTACTACATATAACCTTTTAGTAATGTCCTTCTATGAGTTTCATTGCTCGTTATTCCGAGTCGTTTTTGGTAACCTATACATATTAAAGAGAAATACAAATAATTTAGAGAAAACCGCTAAAACTTTATCGGGTATCAGGTTGGTCGGACCGTTTACTTTGGACCTAACCCAATTTCAACCCAATAAATTCGGTTTGTCTTAATTTCGTATAGATTATATGACGGGTTAACTCAGATTGAGTTTTTCAAGTTGGGTTATCTGGGTTGATCGTTTTTTGATCACCCCTCTCCCCAAAACCTAATTTTGTTTGTTTTATTCAATTAGATGCAAGCATTTTATATGAAATAAACATTTTTATAGTCTTGATATTTTAAAATCATATATGATAAAAAATAATCAGAATATTTTGTGACTATAAATGCTCCAACAAAAGTCAATGGTTGAAAATTTTACGGATTCCTTTAATGGTTTCTTTCACAACAATATTGACATGAATATAACTTTTCCTTTTAAGTATATAATAATTTTTTTTTATTAATCTGGATATCCAACCCGCTAATCTGCTATGCAAGCTGACTAATTTCAGGACGACCATCTGCTTTGCAGATAGCCCGAAATCAGCGCATTTGAACCTCCGTGGCCACCAAGGGGATTTTTATTTCTCCTTGGATTTGAACTTGAGACTTTCTGGTACTTTTGATCTTTGGAGCCAAACTCAAACCAATCAGGCACCACCCTTGTGGTTGTATATAATAATATTTATATATAACAAATATAAAAATTAAATTTACACATCCTCCTTATTTTTAATGAGGTTTGAACTCTTAATCTTTCAAAAAAAATAAAGACACTGGATACCGCTAGGACAAAATCTCTTTAGATTATGTTTTCTGTATTCATGTTTTAAGATTTCTTTAAAGATGAACAATAGTCAACTTTCTGCATTTATTTTTTCTTTTGAAAATTGATGGACTCCGTGACCTTCTTCTCCGCCACAAATAAAAAGTGGGAAACCATAGAAGCGGTAGGGTGTTGATAAAGAAACGGATGATAGAATTGGTGAATGATTGGTTTCAGAACAGTGAGAAACGTAGGAAGAAACTTAAATCATTGATCACTTTTAATCTCATGTCCACTTATGATTATGCTTTAGAACAAAATTAATCTGGTATATCTTAGTGTACCTCATTAGCTAGTGTTGATATCCAATTAGGATTGATCCAAGGGTCGAGATCTCTTCTTACGTGTTTTACAATAACTTCTGTTCTCACCGGAACCCAACCCTGATAAAATTAACTCGGATTTAAATTCTATGATTTACATATACTATATGTTTGTTGTCAATGAAAGATTTATCTCAGTGTTGTAGACGATGTTTTGTATAGTATTGGCAGGGATGGACCCAGAATTTTTTTCAAACGGTGGCACCATTTGACTATAAGAAAAAACTATAGGGAAAAAATTTCAAATAATGGTACCGGTTGACTATAAAAAACAAATATATATAATATTTTTCAATTGGTGACACTATTTAACTAAGAAAATGACACTAACAAGATTTGAATTTAGGTCTGGAGTGGAATAAAAGCCTTGCAAACCAACTCTACCAAATAAAACTTGTTTTCATTGTAGTTTCAAAATACATATAGTGGCACAGAACAGTTTAATACGGTTGTACCTTTCACGAACCTAAATTTTTTTACCCTTCGACGGAGAAATAATACGGTGGCACCACCATGTGTATTGGGTTTTGTGGTTAGAATTACTTGGATAATTTTCTATATCGTGTTTGAAAATCACTTTCTAAATACTGTATCTCGCCCCTATTATGCCTTGGGTTTATATGAAATTAGTACCGGGATAATCTAAAAAAATCATATGCGAAATAAAACACTACTTTGATCACGAAATTATATATTTATAAGGAAGATCGACGGTTACGACGGTTAAACGGACGTAACCATTAATATTTGCCTCAAATCAGCGACGGTCTTAGACAAGATCGCGGATTTCTATAAATAGAAAACGAGGAAATCATCACTACACATCCAAAAATCTATCCACATGGATATCCCTTCATACTTTCTTCCAACACTGATACTCTTCTTTACCTTCATCTTCATATACACTTTACGCCGGAAAACCTCATCCACCACCACCTGTAACCTTCCCCCTAGCCCTCCATGGCTTCCGGTGATCGGAAACCTTCATCAAGTGCTTGGAAAAGACATCCATCGAACCCTGTGGGATCTCTCCCAGAAATACGGTCCGGTTATGCTTCTTCACCTTGGTACCCAACCATTTCTCGTCATTTCCTCTACTGAAATGGCCAGTCAGGTCCTAAAAACACACGATCCGGATATGTGTACGCGACCGATCTCTCAGGGTTCCAAGCGATTATCGTTCAACTACATGGACGTTGCCTTCTCGCCTCACAGCGATCATTGGAGGGAAATGCGAAAGGTTTTGGTATCCGAGTTCTTGGGTGCTAAAAGGAGTAGAATGTTTAAAAAGGTAATGGAGATAGAGATGGAGAGTCTGGTTCGTTCTCTTTCTGCAAACACCATTGTTAACCTAGATGACAAGCTTTTACATCTGGTAGATGATGTTGTTTGTAAGGTTGCATTAGGTAAGAGCTATAGAGATGAGATGTTTAATGGTAAAACAACGAAAGAGATAGTTGATGAAACTGTAGTCATGCTCAGTGGTTCGTTTTCGGATATTTTTCCGACGTTTGGGTGGATTTTGGATAAATTAAGTGGGTGGAATCGAAGGTTGGAGAAGTGTTTTAGTGATTTTGATGGGTTTCTGCAAATGGTTCTTGATGAACATCTTGATCAGAATGCCAGAAAAGATAGCGATCATGAAAATGATCTTGTTGATGACTGTATTTCTCGGCTGACTGCTGATGAAATGAAGGGACTTCTGATGGTAATTGAACACTTTTCTTTTAAAATTATTTGATGATCAACACATTTATTGTTTGACTGTATATTAGAAATTTTAGACATATTTGATGTAATATGGTAATGACTTTGAGAATTTATATAAACATCACAGAATGTGCTTAACGGAGCAATCGACACAAGTGCTGTAACCATGGTGTGGGCAATGTCCGAGATCATTAAAAATCCCCGAATAATGCAAAAGCTGCAAAACGAAATTCGAAGCTGTGTTGGAAGAAAATCGAGAGTGGATGAATCAGATATCACGAAGATGAGATACTTGAAGATGGTAGTGAAGGAGACGCTACGATTGCACCCTCCTCCTCCATTTTTGATCACACGGGAATGCGTAAGCCGGTGTCAGATCGGTGGATACGATGTGTTCCCCGGGACAAAAGTGATGATCAATTCTTGGGCGATCGGAAGGGACCCAAGAATCTGGAAAGAGAACCCAACGGAGTTTCATCCAGAGCGGTTTGAAGAAATTCAGGTCGATTTCGGAGGGAAGCATTTTGAGATGGTGCCGTTTGGAGGGGGCCGAAGAGCGTGTCCAGGGTATAATTCGGCTGTTTCGACCGTAGAGTTTACGMTTGCAAACCTTCTTTACTTGTTCGATTGGGAAACAGTAAAGAAGGGAGATTTGGACATGGAAGAGGAAGGATTCCAACTTATTCGTAGGAAAACACCACTTTGCCTCGTGCCCATAAAGTACAATGGCCAACAACAATAATGCTTTCCTTTCTCTAGACTTCAAAATTAAATAAGGTTTAGTTTAATTAATTAACGATGTATTTTGAGACTATTTCCTTCCACGTTTCGTTTGACTTTTCTTGAATGAATGATTGGTATTAAAGAAATGTCATAAGAAACGTAGGGCCATCAAGTTATGGTGATTGCATGATCTGACACTCTGATAATAACCTCGATGAATGTAACGTATTCCTTACAAAACATGAATTTCATCCAAAAAAAACTATTCAAGGAAATTTGTCTCGGTAATTATCTCTGGATCATCCAGAAAATACCAATAGTTCGATAAAATCTGATGTTTTTCGAGAAAATACTAACGGATCACCCAAAGAATACCTGAGTAATCTGTCACTGATTTGAATTACTCACCCATAATTTACCCATCAACTTCTTTTGACAATTTTATGACAAATCACTTTTTAACGACAGATTTCTCAACGAAAGGTTCGTAATCAAAAGTCTTCCCTTTGATAGTTTGCAATATACATGGATTCCCTTGGGTCTTTCATAAGCTTGTCCCTAAAAAAACGATTTTGGTAAATAACCAAATATGATACTTGGGCTAGGTATAACTTTCCTAGCTATAACACAAAAAATCTAATTATGACATCTTTTCTCCCCCATTTCACACCCACTTCCTTTTTTGTTTATCGGTTTCGAGAAGGGCAAAATGCATAAAATAACAATCTACTTGTATAAATTTTTTTATTATAACATTGTACTTTCAGTTTTTCTTATTACAACAATGTACTTTCGAACTATTTTTTTATTAGGACATTGTATTTTGAAAAATTTACCTATTATAGCATTGGGTAACCTTTTTATTTAAATTTACCCATTATGCTAGGTTTCCATGCTACCTCATTGTCCATATAGGTTGTCCACATGTACTATAGTGATGCGACTTTCTTATTATAGTATTGCACTTTCAAAATTATTTTATTATAGTATCTATTAGTTCTTATTAAACAATTTACTTTTAATTTTAATGTTTAGATATTTTACATGTTATTTAATAAATATATTAAATGAATTAAAAAAATTGTTCCTTTTTTACAAAAAATATTATCTTTTAAAGAATATATTATATTTGTTCAAAAAAATTTATTTGACGTACAAATATATTAAATCAATTAGATTTTTTGAATTATTTATTAATATAACAATATTAAAAATTGTAGATCACAATTTATTTCGTTAACATTTTAGAGAGAACTTTAATAGTTATGTATTTTTTTAACAACATAAAATAAGAAGTGTTGTTTTTTTTACAAAAAAAAATATATCTCGAAAATAATGTACCGTATTTATTTAAGAAATATTTTACTCTAGAATATTTAATTTGCATGCAATATAATAAAAAAAATCAAAAAAATTAAATGTTTTTTTAAACCATATCAATGAAAAATGAAAATCACTAATAATAATTTGAAATAAGTTTTTATTTTAGTGAAGTCATCAAAATGATGTGTCATCCACATCATCTCATTAAGGCCACACAAGCAAAAAAAATCAAGTGGTTAATTGGTTTAAAAGATAACAGGTTAACCCATTGCTATAATAGGTAGATTTTTTAAAGTACGATGTCTTAATAAAAAGTAATTTGAAAGTACATTGTTGTAATAAAAAAATAAAATACTATAATAAAAATTTTTATAAAAATAAATTGTTATTTCATACATTTAACCCGTTTCAAAAATATCTTCATTAATAGGTCTTGATTACTAGTGAAGTATTGTTAGTATATATTATAATATTTTCTAAATAATTGTTTCATTTATATTCTTGACTCTTCAGGACAATCTAGAAGAATAAAAAGAATAATAAATTATAAATTAATCAAAATAATATAAAGAGTGAATTGTGATTTCCTATGTGTTTTGATGTTTACTATGAATAGGATTCGTATGCTATGTTTTTATTATACATCTGGAATCTGGTATTCCTAGTGCTCAATTTGTTATTTCATGGTTCTTATAATCAAGGTTTTATGATGAGATCAAACTTCAAACCTTACGAGTTACGATGAGACAACAACGTTAGTTTTATGAATATACGGTTGAAAAAGTTAGATTCATATAAAGTAATAAAAAAAAAAAACCATTGGTATCAAGTATATCGAGCCTATAAAAACTAATATTAAGAGTGCTAAATCGGGTTTAAATCTCATGAATCTTTACTTACTGCTTTCTTCAAATTTCGAAGAATTTGTGTTCGACTCTTTGTGTACGGAAATGAGAGTACGTATTTATCTATTTTAGGTTTTAGTTCTTGGATATCCTTTTTGTGTTTATTTAATTTTTAAGTCTCGTATATAATTAACATTTATCCTTTTAAGTTATATATTTAAAAATAACGCGTCACGTGCCATAACGTGTTACAACGCAATCCAAGCCTTAGAGTGAGTCATAAGAGTTAACGTGGCATTGAAACCAAACCTTGATGCCATTACAAATTTATTTAGAACTACGCTTGTGACTAATGAGCCGTTTATCAAATGTTTATCCGATAAGCGCTTACCCGCAAGAGACATTACCCTCACTTACCTTATCATGTAACATTATCAATCATCAAAACGGATTGTTGGTAAGCATCTTGAAGCCAGTAAGCGTTTAACGAGTAAGAGTCATCACCCCTCATTTACTAAGTAAGACTCTTGATCTTTGCGTTCCCTCTTATCAGGTAAGATTTTCGGTCCTTATTATGTTCATTCGGGAAGATAATTGAACAGATAAGTGCTTACCAAAGTAAGTATTTAGCAAAGGCTTTGAACATTGTTAAAAAAACTCTATTAACTATAACCATACTGGGTCACTTACCTTACTGGATAAACATGACAAAGGTCGAAAACCCACCTAGTAAAAACAATAATAAGGATTGAGAGTCTCACGCAGTAAGTGAATGCGACTCTTACTCAATAAAAGCTTACTGTATAAATTGTTGCATACAATATATCGTTTCGATAAATAACAATCTTATCCAGTAAAATAAGTTAGAATGTTAACTCTTATTGGTAAAAGTTTGGGTATGTAAATGGTCCCTAAGTTGAATCATGGAGCATTTTGATCTTTTTACGCAATCTTGTTTTGTATTTTTCCCTAAAATAAATAATAGATATTATCTATACTATATTATAAAATATTTGACAAAAACTCTTAAAAACAATTTTTATGCATGAAGTACTGTTTATTGACGCATATTACTTAAAATTTAAGATTACAAGTAATTTTACGTAAGTACAATTTATTAAACCTTTATTTTTAAATTCGTGTAACTAACTGCTGATAAACATAATTAAATAAATGATAAACATCCATTTTAAATATAGAAATCTAAAATATAATTAAGATAATTATTGAGTTTTAACATAATGTTTAATTATTATCTTTATAAAAAATTATATT
>NC_037528.1:7730715-7734799 GCF_001531365.2 Cynara cardunculus var. scolymus
ATTGAATTAAAAAAGTTACACCAAAAAAATGAGAGCTATTAAATAGTTAATTTGATATTATTATCGAATTTTTTACAATTGTTATGCTATTTTCAAATTTATATTTCATTCAAAAATAAAAAAAATTATCGGTTTCTCAAAATCACATAAAATCGTATTATATCGATAGAGATAAAAAATAAAAAACTAAACATTAAAATCGAGAATTATCTCGCTGCATTGCACGAGCATCCTTCTAGTATTATATAAAATTATATATATACACCCTCATTTATATACACGAAAGAGCCGGATGGAGTTGAGAGTTGGGACCGTCGATAATTCATACGTATTTGAATATACAATTATAAAGGTATAGTATAACAATTAGAAATAATTCGTACGTATTTATGCTATTTAATAATATAATTAAATTCTAAAATATTTAATATTATGCTCATTTTACATATTAAAGACAACCAAAATTTTATACTGTCCTATAAAATTACATAGAGCATCTCCAACATATATGTTATATTTTTCAAATTTGAAGATTTTCCCATTCTCTCTCAATTTTTTTATTTTATTATAATAGTACCATTAAGAGACAACATCTGAATTGTTAATAAATGGATCTTGTTTGACAAAAAAAGTATGGCTCTTAATGATTGTAAAACCTTCAGAATGATATTGTATCATGAGTCCCCTTAACCATTCAACACCCTAATTTCATTGTAAACAATTACCAAACAATTATATTTCATTTTACATCATATCATTAGAGCTTTTTAACCATTCTGACCACTTAATCATTCTACACCAAAACATTCAACAACTGTTAAGAAGTGGCCAAAATACGAGTTTAAAAACCCCCTTTTAGGAAAATCCTGACCAAGCATTGATTTATAAGCCTCAGGGACTAGATTTGCCATTACATGAAAGTTGGTCGGCTTACAAAAACCCTCCCGATACCCACCGGCAACCGCCATAGCCACTCTTTACAAGCTCCAAACATGGGCCATTAAGCTCATATTTTTACCATATTTTGACGTGGAAAAATTACAAAAGGATCGATCGACATTTAAATCCTAAAAGATAACGAGTCTATCAGTGTAGTATTGATCAATAATAAACAAAATATTAATAAAAACGTTAAATCTTATTTATAAACTAAACTAAATAACTAAGAAACTAAATTCAAATCTAATTCTAATCCTAAACCAACTATAAAAGTATTTAAAAAATAAATAAAAGAAAACTAAAAAATTATTCTAAACTAATTAAAAAACAAATATATACGACCCATTCTGGACGACTTAGAACGTGCACATGACCTGGCACGCAACCCAGGTCGCGGAGAAGTCGCGCTAGGGACTATTTATCAGGTTTCGATGTACAATTACGAGCTTCTGTCGAGCTCGTTTTCTTATCTTCCAATGATTGGCAGAAAACCCCCTTAACTCTTGAATTCTCTCTGTATCATATTTCAAACAAAAATAAACGTGCATGATTATTACATATCTTCAACCTGGTTTTTGCCTACTATCTGACCCAAAACCACCTCTTCTAGACCTTAGGAATTCAAATTACCAAATCGACATAAAACTCAACATTCAACCTTATACAACATTTTACTTGAAAAGACATCTAAGATTTGTACCTTGATTTCTTGCTTAACTCAAACTGAACCGGCGAACCTCAGTTGGACTTTAACCAGACCAAAAACACTTGAAATTCTCCGAATGTGGCATTGTTTGATGTTGGATTTTATAGGCCGAAACACACAAGGTCCTCAGACTAGGTCAAAAACGTGGTAATCATCCAACAATTGAATGCATAAATATAATGAACTAACAAACCAACGAAATACGACATATATTATTGACAATAATAACAAGTAAACAAAGCAATAAAAAATCGATACAAGATTCCATGGACTTCAACCCAAAAAGATAATACCTACTTCGAAATGGTGAGGAGGGATCACCGAATGTGTTAGACTTGGCTCTCATACGATCTCACGCACTCAAATAGCGCCAAAGATCAATTTTTATATTGACAGATGTCCAGTGGCGGATCTAGAAACTATTATGGTTGGGGGCACACTTAGGAGGGTCAAAAAAATTTCGAAACCGAACAATTCGTCCGAACTAAAAAAGGTTTCGGGTTTTCATTTTCAGCTTAAACTGTTCCATTTGCCTACAAAATTAACCTAACATTTGACATTTTCATTTGATTTGCCTACAAAATTGCCTACAAAATTAACCTAACATAAAGGTTTTACCATTACCAAATCAAAATTAAAGACTGGAATTTGGAAATTAGAATTTTTACCCAGTCCACTGTCGAGTCTAGAAAAGCCGGAAGGAAGAACCGAAGAAGCAGGCAACGATGAAGATTGATGAAGAAGAAGAAGTGGCGTCACGGTGTGAACTGTCGTCTGTCTCTACTCTCTCGAGTCTCGTCTGTCGTTACTCGTTAGTGTGAAAGGGCGAAGACTGAAGCGACTTAAGCGAGCGCCGAGCGGTGAACTGGTGAAGGGCAGGAAGGCTGGAAGGGTCAAGGCGTGAAGTGAAGGGGCCTTATACATCATCATGTTGGGGGCCCAATTATACTAAATTAAAAATTACAAGTAAAAAAAAAACTTTAGGCTTTGTAAAATATTTTTTGTTGGGGGCCCAGGACCCCAACCAAGCCTTAATGCATCCGCCCCTACAGATGTCGTACGCGACCTTCTATACAACCTAGGATCCCATACACAAGGTGTACCGAGGGTTCTACCTCATAATCATACACGACTTGTACATCACGTTCCCTAGATTGCGTAGAACGCCTATGAGATATGTAATGTGTCTCTTCAAATTTCTATAGTTGATTAATTAATGTGGTATACAATATAGCAAATGTGATATTGTGGAAAACACATTTAATAGAAATATCACAAAAGAAATAAAAAATAATGAGAAACTTCAAAAAGAAATATATATATATATATATATATATATACCTCAAAATTCAAATGAGTTGATTTTCTAGGGTTGTAGCCTTGACCTCCCCCTAACTTAAAATATATAGCTCAATATGTGGCTCCTATTTCTATAAACCATTATTAGTTAGGTGATATCGACCATATAATAAACCATTAATTATTCTCGTTTCTGAACCATTTTCATGTATAATTAAGCAACCCATTTTATTTCTAGATGCTTTGTTATATAAGGTTGAATTTCGATAAAAATTAAAATTACGATGATAAAGGTTTGGATACAAATGTTCAACGATAATTTTTTTTATGATGTTAATTAGCTACATCATACAAAAAAATTACAATGTTAAACATATCTTGACTAAAGGTTGGATTCCCTTGAGATCAACCTATTTTCGTGAGACCATATTTTTACACTTAATTAAATATTCATAGCAAAATATTGAAAAAGCAAAAACACTAATGTGAAGTGTTAAGTGTAAAAACGTGATCGCAGTTCTCACGAAAACAAGTTGGTCTCATATAATCCCAAGAATGTTGGCTAATATAAATATCCATAATCACTATTTATTTATCATGTTTTTAAAGTGAATGTATTAGAATAATTAGTATACTATCATATTATTCGAAATTATTTAATAATACGAAGAAATACATGCTCTTAATCATATGTGGAAATGATGAAAATTGGTTAGTTACTTTTTTCAATTTTATGTACTATTTCGTTTGCTAAATTAATTTGTATAAACGTTGTATTTGGATAAATTGATTATGCATCGAATATCTATACTATATTATAAAATATTTGACAAAAACTCTTAAAAACTCACTTTAGTTCTAGATGCTTTGTTATATTAGGAATCAAATTGATTATGCATCGAATATCTATATTATATTATAAATTATTAAAGCTTCATATTAATTTATATTCGTGTAACTAACTGCGGATAAACATAATCAAATAGAGGATAAACATCTCAATTTAAAATCAAAAAAATCTAAAGTATAATTAGGATTATTATCAAGTTCTAACAAAATAATTAATTATTATCTTTATAAGAAAAAAATTATGCATAAGTACAACTTATTAAAACTTCATGTTTGAATTTGTGTAACTAA
>NC_037528.1:7737495-7743995 GCF_001531365.2 Cynara cardunculus var. scolymus
AGGTGACATCATGAGGATTAAGTATTGAGGTGTTGGTGAATTGTGGTTGATTTTGAGATATCCCACATTGGTAAAGAGTTGAAAGATTTGAATAAGATGAAGTGTATAAGAAACGTGGATTGGATGCCTTGGTGTCAAATAATGGGGTTTGCCTCATAGGGTTGTCTTTCTTTTGATGATCCTCTTTGAAATCTATAACCATGGTTGGAAACCAAAGAAACCAAATAGTAGAAATTATAGTGTAAAATTAATTATATTATATTATTATATCTTTATATTTATATAAAAGTAAAATCTCTCTCTCAATATATATATATATATATATATATATATATATATATTTATTTATTTGTGTATTACAATTTCATTAATTGTATTTTATTTAACTTTTTCGAATTATATGAATACCATTTGTTGATGATTTTATTAACAACTAATATATATTTATATAAATAATTTTCAGATCATTAATTAAAGTGTTCATACTACCGCGCAACGCGCGGTTCACATACTAGTTAAAATAAAGCTAAAATGGTGCTAGTGTCACTAAACAATGATCATGAATTCAAATAGTTGTCCCGAAGCGGTTGTGTTGTTCTCTTGTAATCGTCTTTCTTCTATCCTAAAGTTGTTCACATGTTAGAAATTCTGGGTGTTTCGATTGCTTGGATTACTGAAAGTCGTGATTCACTTTCAAATTGAAATATTTCGATGGTACAATCGAAACTTCAATTGGATAAAATTCAGTAATTTCAAACAGAGAATCAATTGTTATGAATCTATATTCGTACCCTCGAAAAAAACAAATGACCAATACAATAAAAAACTGTCAAAATTGGCAGTTTCAGAACCACCAAACCGGGTTAAAATAGGGCCAAAAATCTGGTTCAAAATCATAAACTGGCATCTTGACCCCAACCAGGGGTTGCCACCCCTTGGACCCCGCTACCAGGGGCGCTGCCCCCGGACCCCCGTCGTTTAGGGGCAAATAAATGTATATTTTAAATCAAAATAAACTCAAACAAGTTTGCACTCCGCACCACCCTTACTTGTTCAATATTTATCAAGATTACAATATTGGTCAACAAATTAATCTCATTACACTTAAATAATATTGGTGATACAAATCACCAACAGTTTATGGGTAGGATAATTTGTTAGACCCGTTCTATCAGGTGTGGTAGAACATTGGGGGCTTGAACAGTTATTCTTGAAGAAATTAACGGATCCAGATCAACTTAATTAATGGTTAGACACTGGTGATGAAAAAAAGAAGTTGGACATGCTCGTTTGTTTAGCCTCTTAGTATTTGTATAGTTAAAAACATGTTATTCAATTCGGTTATCGAAACATTGATATATAAGATGGAACAACGAAGTACATATTTATTCCAACTTTTAAATAAGGAATTAAAAAGACATATATATATATATATATATATATATATATATATATATATATATAGGTTAGTTATGATAAATGAGGATGAGGCTTAATTTCTCAGCTCACCGCCTCCTCTATAATTACGGCCTCCTTCTATTTGTAGAGCTATGAATCAGCTGCATATCCATAGAAAGTTGTATAATCAATGTTCTTCAATTAATTACTCAAGAATACCCATACAGTTGATTAATTAAGACAGCACCCATTGTGGAAACCATCACGTCCCCACATTTAATTTGGGATCCATTCATTTCTTGTTTTGAAATTAAGGTACATTTTCATCTCCACTATAAATATTGAAGGTGAATTATGATTTGTACCAATACTCATGCAAATTAAGCACAACTAAGAGACCAATTGTGGACAGATATAATATATATGGATATCTTGACCTTCTTTCCTTCATGGTTTCTTCCAACAGTTGTGGTCCTCTTCTTTTCTTGCATATACGTATATGCTCTACGATGGAAGAACTCATCCATGGCTGCTCCTAAGCTTCCCCCAGGTCCTCCAGGGCTTCCCATATTAGGAAACTTCCATCAAATTTTAAGTAAAGGCTTGCAAGAAATCCTGTGGGATCTTTCCCACAAATACGGCCCTGTGATGCTTATTCATTTGGGTACCCAACCATTTCTCATCATTTCATCTACTGAAATGGCAACTCAAGTCTTGAAAACTCATGACCTCGAGATGTGTACGCGTCCCGTCTCTCAGGGTTCCAAGCGATTATCGTTCAACTACATGGACGTTGCCTTCACGCCACACAGCGATCATTGGAGGGATATGCGCAAGGTTTTGGTATCCGAGTACTTGGGCGCTAAAAGGACTCGATTGTTTAAAAAAGCGTTGGAGGTTGAGGTAGAGGGTCTGGTTCATGCTCTATCATCAACTACCACAGCTAACCTAGACGATATGATGTTGAATCTGGTATATGATGTTGTGTGTAAGGTTGCATTAGGTAAAAGCTACAGAGAGGAGATGTTTAATGGGAAAACATTGAAGGAGATAGTTGAAGAGACGGTACTCATGCTCAGTGGTTCGTTTTCGGACATTTTTCCAACGTTTGGGTGGATTTTGGATGAATTAAGAGGGTGGAATAGGAGGCTGGATAGGTGTTTTAGTGATTTTGATGGCATTCTTCAAATGATTATTGATGAACATGTGGATCGTAAGGCTACAGCAGTACCGGGTGATCATGAAAACGATCTTATCGATGACTATCTTCCTCGGTTGACCACAGATGAAATTAAAGGGATTTTGATGGTAAAAACTCAATTAACTTTCTCTACTTTTGCATAGATTGCATGCTTGCAGTTTCATGCACCATTCTTGACAAAACCATTTACAAATGAAAGCTAATTAAGTCGATCATATATGTTGTGAATTATCATCTCAGAATGTGCTTAATGGAGCAATCGACACAACAACTATAACCATGGTGTGGGCGATGTCCGAGATCTTCAAGAATCCCAGAATTATGCAAAAGTTGCAAAACGAAATTCGAAGCTGCGTTGGTGCAAATTCAAGAGTAGATGAATCAGACATCACACAAATGAAATACTTGAAGATGGTGGTGAAGGAGACGCTGAGATTGCACCCGCCTCCGGCATTTTTGATCGCACGAGAATGCATGAAGCGTTGTGAGATCGGAGGATACGACGTCCTGCCGGGAACGAAAGTGTTGGTGAATTCATGGGGGATAGGAAGGGATTCAAGAGTCTGGAAAGAGAAGCCAACCGAGTTTCGACCGGAACGATTTGAAACGGTCGAGGTGGATTTCGGTGGTAAGCATTTTGAAATGACTCCATTTGGAGGGGGAAGAAGAGCTTGCCCTGGGTATAACCAAGGGACTTCAACCGTAGAATTCACGATTGCAAATCTTCTGTACTGGTTTGATTGGAAAACTCCAGATGGAAAGAAGAACGAAGATTTGGACATGGAAGAGAGCGGGATGCAGCTTGTTCACAGGAAAACTCCACTTTGTCTGGTTCCCATAAAGCATAACTGGCAACAACAGTAACCTATTTCTTTTCTGTATAATAACACTAATAAATGGATGGTTGGTTGGTATCATATAATATATAATATATAATAATAATCATAATAATATATATTTCTTCTTGGTTCAACTTCAACCTCAATTAATTAACAAAGTTTAAATTTATATACAAAAAAACCTAATTTAAACCTGTATAGGGTAAGTTGGTGCCCGTATTTTATTTTAAGGATTATATTGTTGTGTTAACTGAAATACATGTGCCATTTAAATTAACTACACACTCAATTAACCCATAACATTAAAAATCAGATATATATATCTATACTATATTATAAAGCATTTGACAAAAACTTTTAAAAACCAATTTTTATGCATAAAATACTGTTTATTAATGCATGTTACTTAAAACTCAAGATTACAAGTAGATTGTGCATAAGTACAACTCATTAAAGCTCCATATCTGAATTCGTGTAACTAACTGCACATAAACATAATCAAATACTGGATAAAAATATTATTTTAAATATAAAAAATCTAAAATATAATTAGGATAATTATTGAGTTCTAACAGAATACTTAACTATTATCTTTATAAAATATTATCTATACTATATTATAAAGCATTTGACAAAAACTCTTAAAAATCATTTTTTATACATGAAGTATTGTTTATTGATGCATATTACTTAAAATTCAAGATTACAAGTAATTGTACGTAAGTACAACTTATTAAAGCTTCATGTTTAAATTCATGTAACTAATTGCGGATAAACATGATTAATCAAATAGAGAATAAACATCTCATTTAAAAAAAAAATCTAAAATATAATTAGGATAATCATTAAGTTCTAACAGAATACTTAATTATCATCTTTAAAAAAATATTTTTTTAAACCAAAAATAAATTATTTCGTTATTGAACTTCAATTAAATTATAATAAAAATTAAATTAAATAAATTACATAAAAACGAGAACTTTTAAATAGTATAATTTGATAATATATCGATTATTTTTTAAATTTTTTTATAATATCTTCAAATTTATATTTCATTTAAAAATAAAAACATTTTATTTTTCTCAAAACCATATAAAATCGTATTATAACATCGATAGATGCAAAATATAAAGCGAAACATTAAAATCAAGATGTATCTCGCTGCATTGTGCGAGTATCCTTCTAGTGTTATTAAACCAAAAATAAATTATTTCATTATTAAACTTAAATTAAATTATAATAAAAAATTACATAAAAAATGAAAACTTTTAAATAGTTGATTTGATATTAACATCGATACATTTTTTTTTTCAAATTTATATTTTATTTAAAAATAAAATCATTATTGTTTTCTTAAAAACATATAAAATCGTATTATAACATCGACAGAGACAAAAAATAAAATAGAACATTAAAATCGTGATATATCTCATTACATTGCGCGAATACCCTTCTAATTTATTATAAATAACCTTACTTTGAAAAGTATAGGGAGTTTGAAGTTTTATTAAACAAATGAATTGAAGTCCAACATTTAGAATAAAACTCAAAAAATTTAAAGAGGAAATTATTAAAGATGGTGAAAAACTTCATGCAAACTTAACAAAAATAAATCTACCAATTAACATCATCCTTAATTGTTGATTGTATATAAGGTTTAATCATTTGAGAGTTCTCAAATTTATAGAATCCGTAACAATTTCTATTTTAAGGATTGGTTTAGAGTTTAACATGATTTTTTTTTCCATTTAAGTATATCATTTAATATATTGAGTAACATATATTTGTTTCACAATGTGTTTGTTTCATATGTATTCGATTCATATTGTGAAACTTTTTTACGAGTATTTTTTGTTTCACAAACACACCAAAATGTTCACATTGTGAATTGTGTACATGTGAAAGAATCACACTGTGAATTGAGTATATGTGAAACAATTACATTGTGAAAGAATTATGTGTTAATCACTAAATTAAATTATAGCTATAGATGAAAAAAATCATATGAAATAACACATTATTTATTGGTTCTCAAGGTCGTCACAATTTCATGAGTTCTATATATATATATATATAGAGAGAGAGAGAGAGAGAGAGAGAGAGAGAGAAGCGTAAAAAGAGATATAAATTCTTGATCACTTTTAATCTCATGCCCACCTATGAATTGCGTTTTAGATGAGAATTGATCTAGTGTATCTCGATGCACCTTATTAGTGTTGACATTCAATTAGGATTGATCCAAGAGCGAAAATCTGTTCTTACGTTTTCCCAGTATAATTTTACTTCTTAAGGAAACCCAATCCTATATATGTGTGTATATATATATATATATATACACACACACACACATATTAGAAGGGTACTCGCACAATGTAGCATGATACATCTCGATTTTAATATTTTGTTTTATTTCTTTTTTGTCTCAGTCGATGTTATAGTACGATTTTATGTGGTTTTAAGAAAACGTAATATTTTTATTTTTTAATATGATATACATATGAAAATATTAGTACCAAATTAACTATTTAAACTTTCTCCACTTTTGGGTATTTCTTTAATTCATTTTTTTTATTCTTGGTTTAATAATATAGTTTTTTATAGAGATAAAAAAATTAAGTATTTTGTTAGAAGTCAGTAACTATCCTAATTATATTTTAGATTTTTTATATTTAAATGAGATGTTTATCCTCTATTTACTTTTGTTTATCTGCAGTTAGTTACATGAATTCAAACATGAAGCTGTAATAAGTTGTACTTACGCACAATTTATTTGTAATTTTGAATTTTAAGTAATATGCATCAATAAACAGTACTTCATGCATAATAAACGGTTTTTAAGAGTTTTATCAAATGTTTTATAATATAGTATATATATATATATATATATATATATATATATTAGAAGCATATTCGCGCAATGCAGCGATATAATATTTTATTTTATTTTTTCTCTCAGTCGATGTTATAATATGGCTTTATGTGATGTTAAAAAAGCGATGATATTTTTATTTTTGAATAAAATATATGTTTAAAGATATCATAAAAATTTGACAAAAATATAT
>NC_037528.1:7745730-7756674 GCF_001531365.2 Cynara cardunculus var. scolymus
CAGTTAGTTACACGAATTCAGATATGGGATGAAATCGGATAGAGATGAAGGGGTTTAAGATTTTATAAGAGTTTTTAAGAGTTTAAGACTTTTAAGAGTTTTTAAGAGTTTTAGCCAAATGCTTTATAATATAGTATAGATATACACACACACACATACCGTCTAGATGAATGGTTATCATGGTGTTCCTTAGTTTTTTTTTTTTTTACAATTATCCTCTGAAACTAAACTTATATATATTTTATAATTTAATTGATCTCATATAATTTAATTGAAAAACATGTGAATAATACGTTTAATATAAAAAAGTGGATGATATAACAACTAGAGCAATAATTTAGAGACACCGGTGGGGTTGGGGGAGGTAGGGGTGGGGTGGCTCCGTTGAATGATAATATTAATTGACGTGTGTGGTGGAGATGTTGGGGTATGGGTTATGATGAGATGGTAGTGTTGGTTAAATTAGATACATACGTTATTTTCGTCTTTTTAAAATCAAATTATAAATTACGTTATATTTGCTATGAAATGAATTCAAATCTTTCACATATGTTAATGAATGATCAAATTCTAGGATCTAATATTTGAGGACACAAAGGTTTTTTATTTTGCTTAGAACTTGATAATTTGCCTTTTGTTTTTTTGGCTTTGACATTCCCTTCTTCGCTTACAATTTTTAACTAGACTTCTATTTATACTATTTAAGGACAGATATGAAACATTCCCTATTCATACTAATTGACTAGACTTATTGTAATATGTTTAAATCTAGATACATACACTAATCCAGATAACTAAAAGACTTTTGACGTTATTTTGATGTAAAATCAATTACTCCAACACAAATCCTTCTAAGTGTGGAACTCGGAGGAATTCAATCAATTCATTCGATGAACCAAACATCATCACAGAGTTTGATCTTATAGTTTCTTTGCGTTTTCTCGAACCAAACAACCCCTAAAATCAAACAGTTCCATACCAGCCATGTGTTGATAGCCTATGATGGATCCAAAACCAAGAAGGAGCTGGTCTCGGGATTATTAAATCACTGTTAGTAGAAACAGAGGAAAACATGTATTGCATAAAACTACACATGAGAGTAAAAGAACATAAATTAAGAGGGGGAGGAGGATAGAAATAAAAGAAACCCTAATTCCTTACGAATTGAAACAGAGCATATCATACTTTAAAAAGATTAATCATAAAACTAACAACCATAAATCATCGTTCAAAAGCAATATGGATTTATGAATGGCTAGGGTTTTGATGTTCAACCTCTCTCATCTACAATTAGATCGAAGAACACCTTTTTGAGGTGTCCGAATGATTTAAATTGATCAAAATGTGTTTTCATGTAATGGAGATGGCCGATGGTGGTAGTGGTAGTGATGATGGATAGTGGTGGTCAACGGCCGACGATGGTTGTGGAGGTGGCGATGGACGGTGTGATCAATGCTTGATGATGGTGGAGGAGGTTGTAGTAGTGGAAATAGGAGGTAGAGGTTGCTGCTGATGGCTACTGGTGGCTGTGGGTAGCGGTGGCGGTTGTGAACAACGGTAATGACCATTCAAACATATACCATATTATGATATTAAAGTTATATATTAAACGAGGATAGATTAATAACATTTTAGTTTCTGGCTCGATCTTCTACCATCTTGTTCCACATACTTTGTCCCACCTTCTATTAATTTGGTTCTTTCTCCTATCTCATGTCGTGCCACACGTGGAACAGTTACAACGAGTTCTTGTCCTGTCCATGTCGCGCCATACGTGATGGTGAGTTTTATCCCGTCTTGTCATGTCTTTTCCTATATATTTAACACAACTTAAGAAAAAAAAAGTTTGAAAAACATAACCTCTTATTCGATAACACACCAGTGGTAAATACGAGGTTTAAAAAAAAACCTAGGTTTTCCTTATTTTGGTATAATCTTAATTAATTACATAAACTTGTATCGTAAAAAAATTTATCTTGTGGAGGAATATCATAGCAAATCAGGATCTCATATATATCAAAGGATCCAATTAAAGTTAATTGGGGTTTCCTATAATTAAATTGGAGAAGGAAATAAATTGGGATACAACCAAGCTTCCTCCAAACCCTCTACACAGGTCCCATAATATTAATAGGTGTGCCCACCCTTTTAGCATTAACTACTAATACAAACATAAAGTAGGTGACTGATTGGTTTGAGCTTGACTTTCAAGGTTAAAGGTATCTGGAGGTCCTAGGTTCAAATCCAAGGAGGAATAAAAATCTTCTTGTGGCCGCGGATGTTCAAATGCGGCGACTCCGGGCTATCTGCAAAGCAGGTGGTCGCCCTGAAATTAGTTGGCTCACATGACAGGTTGTATATCCAGGTTAATAAAATAAAAATAAAAATTGGGGTTTGATATGCAATTAATTGTATTATTATGAAACTTTTCATGTAAATATTGAATTAGCATTCAACGTACCTCCATTATATATAAAATGGAGGACAAGGAATTGAAATAAACTGAACCAGGCCACATGGAGATCTTCACTATCTTCCCTTCTTCTTCTTCATGGCTGCTACTACTACCCTCCATTTTTTGCATCTTTCTATATACTTTAAAATCCAAAAGGTCATCCATGTCTGCCCCTTATAAGCTTCCCCCAAACCCTCCAAAACTTCCCATAATCGGAAACTTGCACCACCTACTAGGCAAATCTCGTCATCATGCCCTTTGGCAACTTTCCCAAATATACGGACCAATTATGCTGTTCTATATCGGTTCTAAACCTTTTCTTGTCATCTCTTCCTCTTCCATGGCCAAACAAGTCCTCAAAACTCAAGATCACATATGTTGTTCCCGTACAGTCTTCCAAGCCACCAAGCGACTAACCTACAACTATTCGGACGTGGCTTTCTCCCCTTACACCGATCATTGGAGGGAGATGCGCAAGATTTTGGTATCCGAGTTCTTAGGTCCAAAGAGAGCTAAATTGTTTAACCATGTGCTGGTAACGGAGATTGAAAGCATGCTTCATTCTCTATCTTTACATCCATCAAACACTGAGGTAAACCTAAGCAAGCTTCTTTTAGCAATAGTAAAGGGTGTGGCTGTAAGGTGGCCTTTGGTAAGAATTATAGAGAACCACCACTTAAGGGTCTGTCATTGGAAGCCATGATTGACGAAACCATGGAAGTATTGAATGGATCGGTTGGCGATAGTTTTCCATGGTTAGGTCAAATTCTTGACAAATTTAGCGGATGGAATGGCAGGGTTGAAAAATGCTTCAGCAATCTTGATGCCTACATGGAGGCGATTTTTGATGAACACGAGAATCATTCAATAGAAGATATAAGTGACGATGACAAGGATTTTGTCCATTCGATACTTGAGTTATCTTCGAAAGGGAATGCTTCGCTGACTAAACAAGACATGAAAGCTCTCGTAATGGTAATTCATCAATGGTTTGTTTTTGTTTTAGTTTTTGAATTAATTAATGATTTAAAGGAAGTATGCAAATGCATGTGACCAGCTAACTAACATAAACTAATAAACTTAATTTCAGAACGTATTGAATGGGGGAATTGATACAACTGTGGCGACGTTAGTGTGGGCAATGTCTGAGATTGTTGCAAATGGTAGGGTGATGCAAAAGTTGCAAAATGAAATCCGAACCTGTACAGGAAGAATCAAGAAAGCAAAGGAAGTGGATACCACAAAAATGAAATACCTGAAAATGGTGGTGAAAGAGACGCTAAGATTGCACCCGCCTGTCCCGTTGTTGATCCCACATGAAAGCATAAGCCACTGTCGAATTGGTGGTTATGACGTGTTTCCTAAGACGACTATATTAACGAATGGATGGGCGATCGGAAGAGATCCAAAAACGTGGGGGGAGAATGCGGGTGAGTTCTATCCAGAGAGGTTTGATGAGATTGATATTGTTGAGGTTGAGGTTGAGTGTGAGATGGTCCCATTTGGAGGGGGTCGAAGATCCTGCCCTGCAATGAAAACAGCTCCTGCAACTGTAGAGCTGGTGATCGGAAACCTTCTTTACTGGTTTGATTGGGAAGTGATCAATAATGAATCTTTGAACCTGCAAGAGGAGGGTTCCTTGGTTGCCCATAAGAAATTTCCCCTTTGGCTTGTGCCCACAAAGCATATATAATCATTAGTAGCATTTTAAAATTGATTACGAATTACCATTTTAAAACTCTTTCTACAAGAAAAAAAATCATGCATCTTTTCAAATCATTTAATTGGTCTATCTCATAATTAGTGTAGTATTAGAAAATTACTGACTAGTCGGTTCCCTTAATTGGTGTGCTGTCATGTCATTGACGTTGTTTGTTCGAGAAAATATGTTGATCTCTTTCTATATCCTATCTCCGGTTGTATAGCCCTATCAAGATGTGTCCCTTTTCCTATTGAAAGTACCTACTCTGCTTTTCTAAACGAAACCAATCATAACTTTGGAAAATTGTACCGGATGGTCTTCATATCCGTGTAATATTCACAACCACCAATGGTCTTCATATCCGTATGATATTCACAACCACCAATGTCTCTATCGTCAAAAACAACTAAAAAAACGTGGCTTATTTTTTTCTTCTTCATAATCTGTAAATGATCAAGAAACGCCTCAAATAAAAAATGAAAAATAAAACTTAAATAATTCATCTCTAATCATCGAAGTAATTAGAAAAAAAATAAAATTTAAATACCGGCTAAATAAAGAAATAAAAAGATGACAAATGAGGGCCTTTTTAGGCTTTACTATAATAAGTAATAACTAAGAAGATAGAAAGGGAAATTTAAATAATTCATGATAGAATTAGAAAGTTTATTTAAAGGTGTCTAAAAATAACATAAAAAACAAGATTCATATAATTTTAAGGTTAAAAAGGCCTTTTAAAATATATGTTTTTTCATTAAAATACTTACTCATAAAAAGATTTATTTAAAAAAAGTTCAAAAATATGAATGAAATAAACAACATTGTCTATAGTTATACAATTTGTAAGTAAATATATAAACAGAAAAAATAATTTAAAAATACATGAAAATTGTAGTAAAAAATTTGTTTATTCATTATATATAACAAGATGTGTCTAATTTATAAACTTTATAAAATTTGGTATTTTAAAAGAAAGAATATTTTACATGATTAAACAAAATCTTAAAAGGATTATCGAAGGAATTAGGAAAATATCAAATATAAAATATGATAAATGAAACTAACTTTTCATAGGTGATTCCTCATCATTCAACAAAAGGTAGTGATTTTAAATTATTTATCCATTTATTATACATTGATGTTGGTATAATGAATCTTAATGAACATATGTTGATAACGTTGTAAACCGTCATGGTACTTATAACTAAAACATCCGGTTTAGCTTGTGTATATGGGACTTCCATACGTTTCTAATGTATTTCTTATGCGAGCATGAAGTCTTGAGAAAAATATTTAATGAGGACTCAAACTAATTATACTAGAAAACCATGCATGTATCAGCGAGGAAAAAGATCCGTCGCAGATCAGCGAGGGGTCAGCGAGAGAATGAGTTTTTGGCCATTCCCTCGCTGATCCCTTGCTGATCTACGAGGGATCAACGAGGGAATAAGTTTTTGGACAATTACTCGCAGATCATTTTTTTATTTAATAACTACAAATTTAATTACTTATTAATTTTTAATTATTAATTATTAAATTTCCAATTATTTATTATTTATTAGAATATTACAAAAATTAATTAATAAAACCAAATAAAGCTCATTAGGCCAATAAAACCGAATAAAGCTCATTAAGGTTCATTAAACCGAATAAAGTCCAATAAAACTAAATAAAGCTCATTAAGGCCCGATAAACTCAATAAAGTCCGGTAAATGAATTAAAGTCCAATAAAACCGAATAAACCCCAATAAAATGGATTAAACCCAATAAAATCGAATAATGCTTATTAGTCCCAATAAAACCGAATTTGATCGACGGAGTATCAGCGACGGATCAGCAACGGATAACCCTTTTAGCGACGGATTTACAAGGGAATTTTCCCTCGCTGATACTTTGCATTTTTGTAGTGATATAAGCATAACTTTGGAAAATTGTACCAGATAGTCTTTATATCCGTGTAATGTTCACAACCACCTATGTCTGCATCATAAAAAAACTAGAAAAACGTGGCTTGATTTTTTTTCAAAATCTATAAAACACCAAGAAAAACCTCAAATAAAAAATAAAACTTAAATAATTCATCCCTAATCATCATAGTAATTAGAAAAAAGTAGAAAAAATAAAATTGTGAATACCGGCTAAATAAAGAAAAAATCAAATAAAAAGATGACAAATGAGGGGCTTTTTTGGCTTTACTGATGATTAAGAAGATAGAAAAAGAAATTTAAATAATTTATGATAGAATTAAAATTTTCATTTCTAAAGTTCAATTCGATGCAAAGCAAATGCTCGTTCTAACTCTGTCACTTATTAGAATCACTCGGCTCCCATCGAAGAAATTGAGAAAATTTCAAATATAAAAAATAATAAATAAAATTAACTTTTCGTAGGTGATCCCTCAGTATTCAACAAAAGATAGTAATTTTAAATTATTTATCCATTTATTACATACTGGTGTTGGTATAATGAATCTAATTACACACTGATGTAGAATTTTTCGTACTAAATAATCCAGTCCTAATTACTAATTTTGAAAGACTCCTAATCTTAAAAGAAAAATAAGAGTAAATTACATTTTTCGTTCTTATGATTTGTTAAAAAATTACGATTTAACTATTCATCATTTTTTATAATTTATTTGAAAGGTTATTATATGATGAATATCCAATTATTTTATGTCCAACATTTTTAAATGGTAAAAGATTTTGAATATTATAAAATAAATTTCCATTGATCAATTGATGAAAAAGGAGTTGGCTACGGGATTGAAACCCATTGACCATTTCATCCCATGCCAGCAACGTTGTGAGGAAAAATAATATGAGAAACCCATTTAAGAAAAACTCAATCAGTCAGGAGAGACTTCTGATTCAGCCAGCAGCAACGGGACATATTACGAGGCTGATTCGGCACGGTTTTTCATCAGTTTAATTTGATCCTTTTGCGAGGGATCATGAATAACATTTAATGCTATTGATCGACATAAGAATTTACATCTAAATCGGACTATACAAGTAAAACTTTGAGTTTTACTTTGGCTTTCTATAGAACCGTCAATTTTTATTGGACTACAATCAAATCGGTAGCTTTCAAGCCGTTTTCGTGACCTGATTTATACTCTAACGATTTCAAGACATAATACATTATATGAAAAAACTTTGGGGTTTTTTGTTTACCTTTTAATAGTTCAATTAAGAGACAACCTTTAAATCGTTAAAAGGTGAATCATATTTGACAAAAAAAAGTTTGTCTCTTAATTGTTTTAAAACCTTCTAAATGATTTTGTATCTAGGGCCTCTCGGAATTCTTCAGCACCCTAATTTCATTTTGAACAATTGCCAAACAACTATATTTCATTTTATACTATATTATAAAAGTCTCTTAATCATTCTGATCACTTAATTATCCTGCATCAAACCATTCAGCAACTGCAAACAACTTCTTAATTACGGGTTTGGATCAGAAAAATACCTCAACATCGATCGAAAGCTCGAAAATTCTAGCTTGCTTCTTCGGCGTTTTTCTCCTCGATTCTACACTTTTTTCTCAAACTTTCATAGAGGTTTTGTGCAATTGATAATGTCGAACTCAAAGTGGTATTTATCCCTAACTTCCATCCCACAAAGCGGGGTAATCGATATCTTAGATTTTAAATTTCAATTTTCACTACGGGTCCTTCAAAATCTAGCTGGTTTACACTTTAGTCCCTTGACCAAGTGTACATTTAGGCTGCATGTGGTAAATGGGACAAGACAGGACAGGACGAGATAAAACTCAATATCCCACGTTTGGTGCGACATAGGACAGGACAAGAACTCACTATCCCATGTTTGGTGTGATATGAGTCAGGGACAAGAACTAAGAGAAAATGGGACAACATGGGACAAAAAAGACGTTTTCTTGTTTCACCAAAACAGGTTAAACAAGATGAGACAAGAATGAGATATAAACTAAAATATTACTAATTAACACTCGTTTGATATATAACTTTAACATGATATTTGCTTTAGTAGTCACAACCGCTAGTTGCGGCCTCCCCCTCCTCCACAACCACCATCGACCACCAACTACCACTTTCTATCACCACCTCTACAACCACCATTGGCCACCTACCACCACCGTCCATTGCCACTACCACCGTTGGTCACCTCGACATTCTCTTCTACTACAACAACCTCCTCTACCACCTCCACAACCATCTTGGGCCACTGACCACCACCGTCCATTACTACCACCACTACCATCGTTGGCTGCCTCCACCTTCTCTTCTACTACAACCTCCTCCACCACCGACCAATATCGTTCATCGTCACCACCATGGGCCACCCCTCCACCATAACCACCACCATCAGCTACCACTGCCCATCATCACCCCCATCGGCCACCACTATCGGTTACCACTACCACTATCTACCATATTCATATCCTCCACCACCACTAGTATCGTCGGCCACCACCACCACTAGTATCGTCGGCCACCACCACCACATCCACCATAACCACCACCACTGCCCACCATCACACCTACCTCCACCACATAGACCACAACTACCTCATCCACCACAGTTGACCGCCGCCACCACCACCACCACTATCCACCATCTTCACGTCCTCCATAGCCACTATCGTCCACCAATTACCAATGCTTCTACCTACACAACCATTATTATTGCAACAATCTTTACCATCTCTTCACTAGTTGATATGGATCTTCCATACCTAATAAAATATAATTTCTCCTTTGTTTGAATCGGAGTTTTTCAAAATACCATCAGTTATATAAAAAATTTCATTCAAATTTGGTACTATTTTATATTTTTGTATATGAAATTGTGTGAAAATGCTTATGAATTAAATTATTTACTTTATTTGTATTGATTATAATTAGTGGGAGCAACTTATCTAATATTGTCTTATCCAGTCTTAATCATATCAAACACCAGACATACACTTATTTTGTCCAGTCATGTTCTGTCTAGTCTAGTCTTACCCTCTTATTCTAGCCAGTCCTCTCTTATCACGTCTATGTACCAAACGCTACATTAATATCCCACATGATATACGGAATCCATCACCATTAAAAAATATATTATATATTTCCTTCTATCTTTTCAACTATAAAAAACACAAATTTTGGTGTTACAAAAAACCAAATAAAAGAATATATATAAACCACATAATTCATTAAAAAATACTTGAATTAAATAATTTCAAAAATAAATAAATAAGGATACAAAAATAATTTAATTACACAAAAACTATTTAAGGTCATTAATTTAATATTCTATTTTTATTATATTTTTATCTTAATGTGATCTAATATTTTCATTTAAAATTCTTTTTTCTGTTTAATACATTTAAAATAAACGTATTTAGTTATCATTTGAAATTTTATTTTTTCTATTTAAGTCATTATTTAAGAAATTACAATTTTTATCAAAATCACATATAATTCACAATTAATTGATTATTTTTTACTAATCACATATTATTTAAAACATGAAAAACAGTTATTGAAATTAAAATTTGAAACAAAATAATAAAAACGGTGATTGTAATAAAAACATAATTCATAGTTAAGAAATATCGAATATAATGTTGTAGTTAACTTACAATTCTTGTCACTTAAATTTACTATAACCAATATTGCATATGAAAAATCAAATCATGCTTATTTTAAATATCATAAAAATAAAAATAAAAACTTATAAAAAATTAATCACACTAAAATCAAGAAAATTGTAAAAGATAATTATAAATAAATACCTTAATTAAATGCATTTATAAAATAAAAGAATTTTCATATATAATTCATACACAACAAATGATACATATGTCTTTTTGGACAATTTTTAGGAAAATTTTATTTAAGACATGATATAAGTTTCTCTTATTTTACCATTCTAGTATGAACCTCCCTCTATATTGAGTTGGGTTCACACGAGAAGGTTAATGAAATAAAAAAAATAAGAAAATAAATATGAACATTAAATAATATCTTTAATAAATAATTGAAAAATAAATAAACAATGGCATAAAAGTAATTTACTTAAAGAAAAGTTACATTAACTTCATATTCTATTTTACCATATTTATGATTTAGGGGCCTTTATCAAACACTTATCCGGTAAGTGTTTACCGCCAAAAATGAACACTATCATTTACTTACAGGGTAAAGTTTTAGTCCATCAAAACGACATCGTATGCAACAATTTACCCAATAAGCATTTACAGTGGTAAAAGTCGTTGTCTTCACTTACCGGGTAAGACTCTTGGTCTTTGTCTTGCTCTTATCGGGTAAGATTCTTGGTCCTGATCATATTCATCCGATAATATAATGTGATTTGGTAAGCGCTTACTCGGGTAAGCATTTGATAAACGGTTCCTTAATGTTTTATTTAAAAAAAATCATTTTCTATTTAATGCATTTAAAATAAGTGTATTTAATTTTCATTTAAGTAATTTATTTTTTCTATTAAGCTATATTTAAAAAAAATTATTTTTCTTCAAAATTACATGTGATTCATAATTAATTGATTTTTTTTCGTTTTTTTACCTAATCACATGTGATTCATAATTAATTGAGGGTGCGTTTGGTACGTTGGACATGGTGGGACAGGACAGGACAGAACACAATTGTCCTATGTTTGGTGTGGTTTTATGTGGGACAAACTAGAACAAACTAGAACAAGTGTGGGACAAGGTTGTCCACCCTTTACCCATGGAACTAAGTAGAACAAGAAACTTTTTACCACTTTACCCTCAAAAACCTCATACGCATACCTTC
>NC_037528.1:7756800-7758964 GCF_001531365.2 Cynara cardunculus var. scolymus
GCCGCTGCTGCTTCTCCCGATGGCCGCTGCTGCTTCTCCCGATGGCCGCTGCTGCTTCTCCCGATGGCCGCTGCTGCTTCTTCCGATGGCCGCCGCTGCTGCTCCAATGGCCGTTGCTGCTTCTTACAGCAACTACATCACGAATTTGAAGAAACTCTTCAAATACCTTTCTTCTTGTTTCATGCAAGTAAGGAATTATATTTTGATGGTGGTTTCGTACTCGATTTCGCCAACAACTTGATTAATTGAAGTACTTATTAGGGATTTTAATGAAGTATTATGATTTATTTCGAGAGTTTACATTGATTATGATTGCTGAATGTTGTTGTTGATGAATTATTAGGGCTGTAGTGGTAGGAGGACCAGTGTTACCAGAATGCATTTCGTAGTGAAAAAACACTAAACAGCTCACTGGGGGTAAATTGGTCATTTTAACCAGTTCTATCATGTCCTGTCCTGTCTTACCAAACGCTGAACAGCTGTCCTGTCCTGTCCTGTCCCGTCCTGTCCTGTCCTGTCCAGTCCTGTCTGCGCACCAAACGCACCCTGAAAGAGAAAAATAATAAAAACAGAATCACATATGATGTGTTATCTAACACATTTAATATGTAGAAGATCACATGTATTTTAAAACGTAATTCATAATTAACAAATATCACATATAATGTTGTGATAACTTACAATTCTTTTCCACTTAAAATTTAATATTATCAAAATCACATATGATACTTTGACGAATATTATCGATTCTTTTTTGGAAAAATGTAGATTAATTATGGATATGACATGTGATATTTCACGAAATTGTGAAACACAACTTAAATAAATTACTTCGTTAAAAATAAATATTTTAAATGAAATTCTAAATCATGTTTATTTTAAATGTCATAAAAATAAAAAATAAATAAATAAAAAATTAATCATTCTAAAATCATGAAAATTATAAAAAATCATAAATAAATATCTTAATTTACCGTATTAAATAACTTTAATAGAAATAAATGAATTTTCATATATAATCTGTATGCAACAAATGACATATATCCCCGTTGGGGTGATTTTTAACAAAGTTTTATTTAAAATTGAATCAATTAAATGATTAGCTCAAAAGTATTCTCTTATTTAGCTACCATTCACGAGAATAATAACCAAATAAGAAAATTAAGAAAATGAATATGGACCACATAATTTATGATATCTTAAATAAATAATTCCAAAGATAAATAAACAGGGGCATAAAAATAATTTATTTATACAAAATCTATTTAAGTCATTAATTTATTACTCTATTTTTACCATATTTGTGATTTATTTTTTTTTATTTAAAATTTTCTTTTTCTATTTAATGCATTTAAAATAAATGTATTTAGTTTTCATTTCAACATTTTATTTTTTATTCAAGGCAATATTTAAAAAAAAATCTATAATTTTCCTCAAAATCACATGTTGTGCACAATTAATTGATTTTTTCAAGTTTTTTTTCCCTAATCACATGTAAGAGCATCTCCAACAATTTTATTTTTAGCTTATAAGTTAGTTTATCTTATAAGAGCATCTCCAACAACTTCTCTATAATAAAGAATATCAACTTTTTATTCTCGATAATACTCCAACAACTTCCCCATATTATTCTCTAAAATAGAGAATCATGGAGAAAACTCCAAATATAGAGAATTCTCTAAAAATCTAAAGAGAAGATAGATAAGTGAGTTTTTATTCATCCCAGTAATGAGGGTTGAATTAATATCAATATATATATATATATATATATATATATTAAAAGTGTATTGTGATGATAAAATTATATAACATTTAAATAATATTATAATGATAAAATATCTAAAATAGAAAATTTGTTGGAGTTAATTGTAGTTTATTTTAGAGATTTTGAATTTTAGTTCTCAATTTTAAAGAAATTACAAAAAAGTTGTTGGAGATGCTCCAAATTAACTTATAAGAAGGCTTATAAGCTATTTTATTGAAATGCTAGTTGAAATAACTTATGAGAAGTTTTTTGTCGCTTTTTTTCAATTTTAACTCTCGTTAATATTAATTCTTATTTATAACTATTAATTATAAAAATATCAATTATTAATAAATAAATAAAAATTAGTTATTACTAATATTAATAGATATTAATTAATAGTAATTAATATTATTTGAA
>NC_037528.1:7760659-7774720 GCF_001531365.2 Cynara cardunculus var. scolymus
ATAAACATTTTAATAGATAATAATTAAGTATTCTGTTAGAACTCAATGATTATCCTAATTATATTTTAGATTTTTTATATTTAAAATGATATGTTTATTATGTGTTTGATTATGTTTATCTGCAATTAGTTACACGAATTCATATATAGAGCTTTAATAAGTTTTACTTATGCACAATCTACTTACAATCTTGAGTTTTAAGTAATATGCATTAATAAACAATACTTTATGCATAAAAAATATTGTTTAAGAGTTTTTGTCAAATGCTTTATAATATAGTATAGATATGGATATTTGTTAATATTTGATTCAATTATATTATAATTGACTAATTTTTCAAGATGTTTTTTTGGTCATTTTACAAGCTTATCAACTAGTTTTTATCAAACATGATCTGTTCATCAGCTTGATTCAGTTACCAACTATCTTATTAGTCATCAACTAATTTATCAGTTATCAGCTAGCTTATTAGTCATCAGCTAGTTTGCTAAATATAGCCTAAATATTGAAGAAAATAATAATAAAAACAAAATCATACGCGATGTGTTATAAAACACATTTAACATATAGAAGATCATATGTACTTCAAGAAACGTATTTTATAATGAAAAAATATCACATATAATGTTGTAGATCTTCTTTTACTTAAATATAATATTATCAAAATCATATATGATATTCTAACAAAAATTATCGATTCTTTTTTCGAAAAAAGTAGATTAATTTTGGATATCACATGTGATATTTGGCAAAAATTGAAAAAAAAAAACTTAAATAAATTAGTTCATTAATAAATAAATATTTCAAATTAAAAACTAAATCATGATTATTTTTAAATGTCATAAAAATAAAAAAAAATTAATCATGCTAAAATCACAAAAATTATGGAAAAATCATAAATAAATCCTTTTATATTAAATGAATTAAATGACCTTTATAGAAATAAACGAATTTTCGTATATAATCTCGTATGCAACAAATAATACATATGCCATTTCAGTTGATTTTTAGTAAAATTTTATTTAAAGCATTATTCAGTTATATGATTAGCTAAAAAATATTCTCTTATTTTATTATTTAGCTACCATTCACGATAATAATAACCAAATAAGAAAATAAGAAAACGGATATGGATCACACAATTCATTAGATGATATCTTAAATAAATAATTCCAAAGATAAATAGATAGAGGCAAAAAATTTGTGATTTTTTATTTTTTATTTAAAATTTCTTTTTTCTATTTAACGCATTTAAAATTAAGTGTATTCTATTTTTATTTCAAAAAATTATTTCTTATTCAAAGCAATATTTAATTTTTTTTACAATGTTCGTCAAAACACAAGTAATTCATAATTAATTGATTTCTTTAAAAAAAAAAATACATATCACATGTGATTTAAAACGTGAAAAATAGTGGTTCAAATTAAATATTGGAAATAATTAAAATAAAACATAATCACTTATGATGTGTAGCAAAACACATTTAATATGTATTAGAAGCGTACTCATGAAATGCAGCGATACATCTCGATTTTAATGTTTAATTTTATTATTTATCTCTGTCCATTTTATAATACGATTTTGTAGGATTTTGCTAAATGATATTATTTTTGTGTTAGAATAAAATATAAATTTGAAGACCCCATAAATATTTAAAAATATATAAATCGATATTAATGTCAAATTAACAATTTAAAAGTTCTTGTTTTTTGATTCATTTTTTATTAAAATTTAATTTAGATTTAATAATAAAGTAATTTATTTTAGGTTTAACAATATAATTTTTGTATAAAAGTAATAATCTAATTATTATGTTAGAACTCAATAGTTATCCTAATTATATTTTAGATTTTTTATACTTAAAAAAAATATTTATCTTGTATTTGCTCATGCTTATCGATTAGCTATATGAATTCAAGCATTCAATTTTAAAAAGTTATAATCATGCACCATTTACTTGTAATTTAGAACTTCAATTAATATGCAATATTAAACAGTACTTGATGTTTTAAAAATGATTGTTAAGCATGATCAAATACAAGATAAACATTTTTTTAATTATTGTATTATCTTTTTCTATATAGAGTTAGATTCATACGAAAATATATAGTAACCAACTAACCATATTTATGATTTTAATGTGATTTTTTTTATTTACAAAATTTATTTTCTATTCAATGCATTTAAAATAAACGTATTAAGTTTTTATTTAAATAAATTATTTTATTCAAGGCAATATTTAGAAAATTTACAATTTTCGTGAAAATCACATATGATCCACATTTATTTGATTTTCTTTTCAAATTTTTTATCTAATCACATGTGATGTAAAACGTGAAAAAGAGTGATTCAAATTACATATTAAAAAAGAAAAATAATGAAAAAGGACTCACACATGAGGTGTTGCATAACACATTTAATATGTAGAAGATCACATGTAATTCAAACGTGATTCATAATCAGCAAATATCATATGTAATATTGTAGAGAGCTTACAGTTCTTTCCACTTCAATTTAATATTATAAAATCATATATGATATTTTGACAAAAATTATCGATTTTTTTTTTGCAAAAATGTAGATTAATTGTGGATATCATATGTGATATTTTGATAAAAATTGTAAAAAAAAACTAAAATAAATTAGTTCATTTTAAAATAAATAGTTTAAATGAAAAACTAAATCATGTTTATTTTTAAATTTCATAAAAATAAAAGATAAATATATGAAAAATTAATCATGCTAAAATTAGGAAAATTGTAAAAAAAATCATAAGTAAATACATTTATTAAATGCATTAAATAACTTTTATAGAAATAAATGAATTTTCATGTGTAATCTGCATGCAACAAATGTCACATATGTCCTATCTGGCAATTTTATGTAATATTATTTAAGGCATGATTCAGAAAAGAAAAAAATTAGCTTGAAATTATTTAGCTACCATTCTCGAATTAACCTCCATTTGTATGGAGTCAGGTTCATACGGGAATAATAACCAAATAAGAAAATAAGAAATGAATATGAACCACAAAATTTATTATATAATACTTTAAATAAATAATTTCAAAATAAATAAACAAGGGCATACAAGTAATTTAGTTATGCAAAGGTTATTCAAGGTGATTTAATTTTTTATTTAAAATTTTATTTTATATTTAACGCATTTAAAATAAGCATATTTAATTTTCATTTGGATAATTTATTTTTCATTTAAGGCAGCATTTAAAAAAATTACAGTTTTCATCAAAAATCATATGTTATTCACAATTAACTGATTTTTTTTAATTTTTTTTATTTAATCACATGTAATTTAAAATATGACAAACAGTGATCTAAATTAAATATTGATAAAGAAAAATAATAAAAACACAGAATCACATGTGATGAGTTGTGAAACACATTTGATATGTATAAGATCACATGTATTTCGAAACGTAGTTCAAAATTAACAAATATCAAATATAATGTTATAGATAATATACAATTCTTTTTCACATAAATTTAATATTATCCGAATTACATATGATATTTTGACGAATATTACTTTTTGTTTTGAAAAAAAAAACGTCGATTAATTATGAATATCACATGTTATTTTTGACCAAAATTCTAAAAAGAAACTTAAATATTTTGTTCA
This sequence comes from Cynara cardunculus var. scolymus, assembly GCF_001531365.2. Lineage (NCBI taxonomy): Eukaryota > Viridiplantae > Streptophyta > Magnoliopsida > Asterales > Asteraceae > Cynara > Cynara cardunculus. The sequence goes on from NC_037528.1 coordinate 7,764,301, forward strand.
ATTAAAAATAAAAAAATTTAAATAAAAAACTAAATCATACTTATTTTAAATTTTATAAAAAAAATTAATGATGCTAAAATCATGAAAATTGTAAAAAAATGAATGAATTTTATATTTAATTCATTAAGCAATAAATAACATGTGTTTTTTGGACGATTTTTAAGAAGATTTTATTGAAGACATGATTTAAATAAATATTTTATTTAAAATTATTCTTTTATTTAACTAATATTCACCTATGAATCTCCCTCTATATAGAATTAATATATTATAGTCAAAAGTTTCATGTAAGAAAGATACTTTAGAGGTTGTTTATTTACCTCTTAATAGTTTCATTAAAAGGCAATCTCTGAATGGTTAAGAGGTGAATTTTGTTTGACAAAAAAAAATCTGTCTCTTAATAGTTTCAAAACTCTTTAAATGATTTTGTATCATGGATCTCCCTTAACCATTAAGAGCTCTAATTTCATTGTATACAATTACCAAACAATTATATTTCATTTTACATTATATCATAAGAGTCTCTTAATCATTCTGATTACTTAATTATTTTGCACTAAATCATAATCAAACAGCGACTAACTAATTAATATATTCATGTTATGAATAATATGAATAATTCATATTGGTGTTATCCAAATATATATCCAAGGCTCCACTATAAATAGATAAGGAAATAACCACAAAATTAAGCAGCTACATGGAGATCTCCACTGTCTTCCCTTCTTCATGGCTTCTTGCAACACTACTGGTTCTCTCCATCTTTCTATTATTATATACTCTAAAATCCAAAAGCTCATYCGTGTCTGCCCCCTATAAGCTTCCCCCAAACCCTCCAAAACTTCCCATAATCGGGAACTTGCACCACCTACTAGGTAAATCTCGTCATCAAGCCCTCTGGCAACTTTCCCATGAATACGGACCAGTTATGTTGTTCTATATTGGTTCTAAACCATTTCTTGTCATCTCTTCTACTGCCATGGCCAAACAAGTCCTCAAAACTCAAGATCACATATGTTGTTCCCGTACAGTCTTCCAAGCCACCAAGCGACTAACCTACAACTGTTTGGACATAGCTTTCTCCCCATATAGCAATCACTGGAAGGAGATGCGCAAGATTTTGGCATCCGAGTTCTTGGGTTCCAAAAGAGCTAAATTGTTTAACCATGTTCTGGTGACAGAGATTGAGACCATGCTTCATTCTCTGTCATCAAACACTGAGGTAAACCTCAGCAAGGTTCTKTTTGAAGTTGTAAAAGGTGTGATCTGTAAGATGGCATTTGGTAACGACTATAAAGAACAACCACTTAAGGGTCCGTCACTGGAASTGATGCTTGAAGAAACCATGTATACATTTAATGGATCACTTGGGGATAGTTTTCCATGGTTAGGCAAAATCATTGACCAATTTAGCGGATTCAATGGTAGGCTTGAAAATTGCTTTAGCAATTTGAATGCCTACATCGAGGCGATMATCGATGAACATGAGAATCATGCAATAGCAGAAATAAGTGACGATGACAAGGATTTTGTCCATACGATACTGGAGTTATCTTCGGAAGCAAATGCTTCCGAGTATCAGTTGACTAAACAAGACATGAAGGCCCTTGTGATGGTAAATTAACAGTTCATTTTAATATTGTTTTAGCTTGAAAAATTAAAGGAATTATATCATGTGATTAATGTAAATAAACATAATTTCAGGACGTATTGACCGGGGGAATCGATACAACTGTGGTGACATTGGTTTGGGCAATGTCCGAGATCGCTGCAAGTCGTAGAGTGATGCAAAAGTTGCAAAACGAAATCCGAAACAGTACAGGAAGAATACAGAAAGTGAAGGAACTGGATATCACAAAAATGAGATACTTGAAAATGGTGGTGAAAGAGACACTAAGATTGCACCCGCCTGCTCCATTATTGGTCCCACATGAAAGCATAAGCCACTGTCAAATTGGGGGCTATGACGTGCTTCCCAAGACGACTGTTTTAATCAATGGGTGGGGGATGGGAAGAGATCCAAGGACGTGGGGGGAGAATGCTGGTGAGTTCTATCCAGAGAGGTTTGAGAATGTTGAGGTCGAATATGGAGGGGAAAACTTTGAGATGATCCCATTTGGAGGGGGACGAAGATCCTGCCCTGCAATCAACAGAGCTCCTGCAACTCTAGAGATGGTGATAGCAAACCTTCTTTATTGGTTTGATTGGAAAGTTGGTGATAATCAATCTTTGAACATGGAAGAGGAGGGTTCCCTGGTTGCCCGAAAGAAACATCCCCTTCGCCTTGTGCCCATGAAACATAAGTGGGAAGATTAATTACGTTGAAAATGTAAGCAAATAACTAGAAAAGCTCAAGGTTGTTTGAGAAAATAAGGTATATTCAAAACCATAAGTGTTTAAACTGGTTATATATTATATTGTGTGGTTTCTTTTATGTAGTTCATATTTGAATTAACCACGTGGTGCCTTATTGGTTTGAGCTTAACTTCAAAGGTCAAAAGTACTAGGAGATCCCAGGTTCAAATCCAAGAAGGAATAAAAAAATTCTCTTGTGGCCACAGAGGTTCAAATGCGATGACTCCGGACTATCTGCAAAGCAGGTGATCGTCCTGGGATTAGTCGGCCCGCATAGCGGGTTAGATATCCAGGTTAATAAAAAAATAATAATATCTGAATTAGTAGCAATAAAACTTAAAAGGGACTTTCCTTTATGGATCTATCCTTCCTTGTTCTTTTTTCTCTTTTATAGGTTACGGTATCTATAAATTAATAAAGAGTGCTTCGTATGAAAATGGTAGCTAAACAAGAAAATAAAAGGATAATTTTAAGTTAATCATTAATTTGAACTACGTCTTAAATAAAACATTCTTAAGAAAATCACCAAAAGTGCATAAATGTCATCTTTGCATACGGATAATATATAGAAATTCATTTGTTTCAATAAAGATTATTTATTGGATTTAATTAAGGTATTTATTTATGATTTTTTTTACAATTTTCATGATTTTAGCATGATTAATATTCATTTATTTAATTTTTATATTTTATGATATTTAAATTAAGCATGATTTAGTTTTTGTGATAACCGAGTATCCGTTGTTAAAGCCTGGGATGGTTTTTGAAAAGTTTGGGTAAGTTGAGGGGTTTAAAGTGTTTATTTGCTTTAATAAATTTAATAAGAAATATCATCACTGCCTCAATGGTTTGAGTGGTTTTAATATGAGATAATTTTATCTCATATATATTGTTAAAAAGTTGGTACAAAGCTTTCCGTGTGTGATCTCTTGCATGTGCGAACAAAAACAGAAACCTAAGAAGGAAATTAGAGAAGTTGATTTTGTGTTAATTGTCTAGATAATATGTTGTTGTTCATCTTGTATCTTCATCTATTTAAGTACATAAGGTGAGTTTTAATTTGTATAAACTTTTCTTATTTGGAAACTGAGTTTAGATCCGTACGGTTCTTTATAGAAAATTGTTGTTAAAACTGTTTTGATGCCAAATTTTGGCAACGACGGTGGGTTATTGTTATCATTACATCATGTGTGGAAATAATGGTGGCATATCAAGGAGATGTGTATTTTGGGTTATAAGGGTGACATATCAAGGAGAGATGTATACCAGGATAAGGTTGACATAATCATCAAGTAATAAAAAATTGAGTTTTTGAATCAAGTGTTCATAATTATCTCATCCTTATGACGCGATAACTTGGGGTTTTCGCATCTCTGTRATGCGATAACTTAGAGTTATTGCATCTATATGATGCGATGAAGTGTGGTTGTCACACTAGAGTGATGCGAGGAATAGGTATTGTCGCATCCTTGTGATGCGAGAAGTGGTTTTATCGTACCCATTGAATGCGACAAGTTGGGTTATCACACCAGTGTGTAATGAGGACTTAGGTTTGTCTCATCAGTGTGATGCGAGAAGTTATATAAATTTATATATGATGCGACAAGTTTTAACCATAATGTGTTTATTACGTTATTTAAATGTAATAAATGAGGTTTTTTATATCAAAATGCTATATATTTGTTATTATTACAAATATGAGTTTATAAATGTGATTTGGTGATTTTCACCTTGTAATTGCACAAAAGGGTTTACTCATTAAACCTCAAGGTCTAACTTTCATTTTGTATTTCAAAAATGTGCATTATAGGTTGGGCACAATCAGAAGTTAAAGGGAAAGAAAAAATTGTGAAGTGATAATATTATGCTTGTATGAGATTTTGGGATAACATAAATCTTATTTTGTACCTGAATACTTTTATGTATTCATGAGTAATATAGAGATATTGTGAATAAAATTGTTAGCTATTTTGTAAGAGTTTGAGACTGAATGTGTAAATTATACTTCTTGATATATGAAAATATATGTTTATATGCAAATGTGATATTAGAGTGTTACAGTTTCTTAATAAAATATTTAGTTTTTATTATAGTAAGTCATTTAAGTTTTTTTTTTTTTTTACAATTTTCGTCAAAAGCCACATGTGTTATCCATAATCAATCGACGTTTATTTTCCAAAACAGAACCGCTAAATTTCATAAAAATATCATATGTGATATCGATAACATTAATTTTAAGTAGAAAAGAATTGTAAGTTATCTACAACATTATACGTAATATTTGTTAATTATGAATAATGTTTTGAAGTACACGTGATCTTATTCGTATTAAATGTGTTCTGTTACACATCACATGTGATTCAGTTTTTATTATTTTTCTTTTTCAATGTTTGCTTTGTATTACTGTTTTTAGGCTTTTAAATCACATGTGATTATGAAAAAAATAAAAAACAAAATCAATTAATTATGAATTACATTGGATTTTGACGAAAATTCCAATTTTCTTAAAGTAATGCTTTAATAAAAAATTAAATATGCTTATTTTAGATGCATTAAATAAAAAATTAAATATTAAAATAAAAATTAAGTCACACTAAAATTATGAATATGGTAAAATTAGAATATTAAATAAATGATTTAAATAATTTTATATAAATAAATTAGTTTTTATGCCCTTTTTTTATTTATTTTTAATAATTATTTATTTAAAATATTAATTAATGAATTACATTGTCATATTAATTTTCTTATTTGGTTATTATTCTTGTATAACTCTGACTCTATATAGAACGAGGTTCATACTAGAATAATTCTGAACTAATCATTTATTTGAAACAAAACTTAAATAAAATTTTCTTAAAAACCGTAAAAAAGGCATATGTATCATTTGTTACATATGGATTTTACATGAAAATTCATTTAACTAAGATACTTATTTATATTTTTTGTAATTTTAGCATGATTATATTTCATTTGTTTTTTTTATTTTTTTATTTTTATGATATTTTAAATAAACAAGATTTAGATTTAGTTTTTCATTTCAAATATTTTTTTCTCTTTAGCCTATTGGCCGGCCGGCTTTAAGCAACCTTCGCATTTCCTGTTAAGAGAATTAAAGTAATTCATTTAATTTTTTTGTACAATTTTTTATCAAAATTCATATGTGAAATCCGCATTAATCGACATCTTTTTTGAGAAAAGAATTGCTAATTTTCATCAAAATATCATATGTGATATTGATAATAGTAAATTTTAGTGGAAAAGAATTGTTAGTTATCTACAATAGGGGTGTAAATGATACAAGACAGCTCGCGAACTATTCGAGATCGACTCGGTCAACACTCGACTTGAATAGGCTCGGATCAAACTCGAACTCGACTCGACATATTAACGAGTCAGGTCGAACTACCCAATACTCGATTCGAAAAATCATAAGATACTCGATTTTTTTATATATTGTTAGTTTTAAAAATATAATCAGTTTTATAATATAATATGTATAATATAATGTAATAAAAGTGTTATATTTTTAAATATTTGAACGATATTGTGCAATTTTAATTATTAAAATTATATCAATAATTTTTCTTATCGCAATCATAATTAAAAAAGACAAAAAAAAATCATATAAGTGTTAGTGAATTTGTCCCACATTGGAAGAGAGATAATAATATAAGGATGAAGAGTTGTTATAAAAAGATAGGGATGTAAATGAAGTTTTTAACTTTGTGTTTTTTATGATGAAGTTTGAGGTGCATCTCTTTATTTTTTTAAAATTTAAAAGAATATCTTTAAATTTTATAATTAATAAGAGAAGACCTTAAAATTTCAAAAATTTCGACGGATGAACTTGATTAGAGTTTGAGTTCGAGTTCAAAATGGCATATGTGTCATTTATCGCATACGAATTATACATARAAAATTCATGTATTTCTATAAAGGTTATTTATTGTATTTAATTAAGATATTTATTTATGATTTTTTATACATTTTTGTGATTTTAGCATGATTMGTCTTTCATTTATTTATTTCTTACTTTTTACGACATTTAAAATAATCTTGATTTATTTTTTAAATTAAATATTATTTTTTTACTGAAGTAAATCATTTAAGTTTTTTTTTTAATTTTATGTCAAAAATCACATGTGATATCCACAATCAATCCATGTTTTATTTTTTCAAAAATGAATCGCTAAYTTTTGTAAAAATATCATATGTAATATTGATAATATTTAATTTAAGAGGAAAATAATTATACATTATCTACTATATTACATGTGATATTTGTTGAATATGAATTATATTTTGAATTATATGTGATTTTATGCATACTAAATGTGTTTTGTTAATTACACATCACATGTGATTCTATTTTTTATTATTATGGATCAATATTTAATTTAAATCACCGTTTTTCAGSCTTTAAATCACATGTGATTAGGAAAACAAATTGAAAAAAAAATCAATCAAATGTAAATCACATATAATTTTGACGAAAATTTATAATTTTATAAAAAATATTTCCTAAAATAAATATAAATTTGTAACAAAAATTAAATACGTTAATTTTAAAAGCAGTAAGTAGAAAATATTTTATTAAATAAAAAATTAAATCATAAATATATTAAAAGTAAAATATTAAATAAATGTATTAAATAGATTAGTTTTATGCCATTATTTATTTATAAAATTACTTATTTAAGATATTATTTAATGAATTATGTGATTCATATTCATTCTCTTATTTTGTTATTTGGTTAATATTCTCGTATGAATCTGATTCTATATAAAATCAGGCTCATACGAGAATAGTGGCTAAATAAGAAAATAAAAAAATAATTATAAACTAATCATTTATTAGAATCATGTCTTAAATAAAACTTTTTTAAAAAAAAAATCCCAAAAAGCAATATGTGTCATTTGTTACATTCGGATTATAAATGAAAATTCATTCATTTATATAAAGGCTACTTAATCATTTAATTAAGGAACTCATTTATGATATTTTTTTTTAAATTTCATGATTTTAGAATGATTAATTTTCATTTTTTATTTTTTATGATATTTTAAATAATCATAATTTAGTTTTTCATTTAAAAATTTTATTTTTGTATTGAAGTAATTCATCTGATTTTTTTAACGAAAATCGTCAACAATATAATGTGATATACACAAAAAAACCGACGTCGTTTTTCCAAAAAAGAATTGCTAATTTTCATCAAAATATCATATGTATAATGATAATAATAAATTTAAGTGGAAAAGAATCTATACTACCTTATAAACCAGATTTATCAAAAGTCTTAAAAATAATTTTTAATGCAAAAAGTATTATATATTTATGCACAAAGTCTTAAAAACAACTCATAAAGCATTAAGTACAACTACTTTATGCATTCAGCCTTAAAATCTCTTAATCCATAATTAAAATAACATATAGTACAAGTTACTAATACACATTATTACCTTTTTTTTCATGTTCCCAAAATACTTTTGACACATTTCACTCATGTCTTCACCCTCTCATACCTCTATGTCTTCTCCCCATCCTCCAATGTGAGATTCAAACTGATATTCACCATTAGTTATTAAAAGTTCTCTCATTCATCACACATTCAATTGCTCTAAAACTCGCGGTCTCGCTCTCGATCTCTTGATTCTTTGCTCTTGGTGTAAATCGAATACATTTGTAGAGTCGTTTAAATATGTTGGATTTTAAATATATTGGTTTTAAATTGTCATACAATTTTTTTCATCGATAGACTGTAATTGGAATTATAACTCTTATATTTATTCAAATTATATTAATATGTAAAAACCAAGTGTAACTTATATCATTGTTAAACCTTCTCTAATAAAACCAGTGAAACTTCAAAATCGTTAAAATCCATGGCTCCCACCACATTGTACGGGTACCCAACTAGTTATAAGTAATATACAACATTACATGTGATATTTCTTAATTATAAATTATGTTTTCAATTACATGTGATTTTATACATGTTAAATTTGTTCTACTACATATCACATATGATTTATTTTTATTATTTTTTTATTCTCAATGTTTAATTGGAATCAGTTTTTTCATGCTTTAAATGACAAATGTGATTAGGAAAAAAAGTAAAAGAAAAATCAATTAGTTGTGATTCTGATGTGATTTTTGACGAAATTTGTAATTTTTCAAAAATATTCCTTGAAATACAAAATAAATACGCTTTTTTTTAAATGAATTAAATAAATATTAAATTTTTAATAGAAAATTAAATCACATTAACAAATATGATAAATTAAATAACATTTGTATAAACAGATTTCTTTTTATCCCTTSTTTACTTATTTTTAGAATTATTTATTCAAGATATTATTTAAWAAATTAGGTGGTCTATATTCATTCTCCTATTTTTTTATTTGGTTATTCTTTTCGGATGAACCCGTCTCTATATGGAGAAAGATTGATACGAGTAGGGGTGCTCATGGGTTGGATTGATAGGGTTGAAGACATTTGAACAACTCAATCCAATGTTTGTGATTTGGAAAAATCTTAACTCAATCCAACAAAAAACCAAAGTACAACCCAACCCAACCCGTACGGGTTGGTCGGGTTGGTCGGGTTAGTCAGGATGGTCGGGTTAGTCGGGTTGCTCAGGTTAATACTTTGGTATATTAAAATATTCTTCTAACCTTGAATATGTTATTTCTTTACTCATAATTTCTAACCTTGGTATATCAAAATGATTTGTGCAACATCGTGTGCGGGTGCGTTGCTAGTTGTTTATTAAAATCATATTTTAAATTAAAAAAAATATTAAAAATCGCCCAAAAAGACATGTCATTTGTTAAATTCGGATTACACATCGAAATTCATTTATTTCTATAAAAGTTATTTAATACATTTAATTAAGGTAGTCATTTATGATATTTTTTTTATGATTATCATGATTTTAGCATGATTAACTTTCGTTTGTTTGTTTTTTATGGCATTCTAAATAAACATGATTTAGTTTTTCATTCGAAAATTTTATTTTTTATTGGATTAATTCATTTAAGTTTTTTTTTAACAATTTTCGTGAAAAAAATCACATGAGATATACACAAATAACCGATGTTTTTTTCCACAAAAAAAAATCGTTAATTTTCATCAAAATATCACATGTAATATTGATAACATTAAATTTAAGTGGAAAAGAATTGTAAGACCTTGTTTTTTTTTATTTATGAAAAAGCTCTTATCAGTCTATTATGTCTAATTCTTAAAGAGTTATGGTCATTTAGACAGTTTGATTTTTTCAATTTTTAGAGTTATTTATGTCTTATTGTCCTCTTATCTTGTAAGATGTAAATCAACTCTTATTTGTCTCTTATTGTTCTTTAAGCCCTCAACAATGGCGTTTCTCAATTGATTAACTTTAATCGATCAGTTCTCTCAATTGACCTTTACCAAATCAATTTTCACATCTCTCAATTGATGTATTTTAATAGGATTTAAATGTGTTTAATATTGTTAATGACATAATCTTGTTTAAATAAATGCAAATTTTGTAATAGTGATGAATAAATATGTGAAATTGTATAAATTTATCTACAAATTCMACATTATAATTTTTTAATGAGTAAAATATACAATTTAAACCAATTCAGACTTTATCAGTTTACAAAAACAAACAGTTTTATTGATYCATATTTCAYACTKCAGCACMATCTCTTATAAATCAGARSTGAAATAAGACTTCAGCACTTTTTAAAAACAAATGCCAGCTAGCTCATCTACGACATTATATGTGATATTTATTATGAATTAGTTTTGAATTATATGTAATCTTATACATATTAATTGTGTTCTRCTACACATCACATGTGCATCTSTTTTTATWATTTTTATTTCTCAATGCTTTAACTAMATGTCATAAAAAGTAACAAACAAATAAATGAAAAATTAATAATGCTAAAATCACGAGAATTGTAAAAAAAAATCATAAATAAATACCTTAATTAAATGTATTAAAAACTTTTATTGAAATAAACGAATTTTCATATATAATCTATATGCAACAAAAGATACATATGT
>NC_037528.1:7775650-7776331 GCF_001531365.2 Cynara cardunculus var. scolymus
AATGATTCAAATTAAACATTGAAAATAAAAATAATAAAAACAGAATCACATGTGATGTGTAGCATCATACATTTAATATGTATAAGATCAATGTACTTCAAAGCGTAATGTATAACTAACAAATATCACATGTTATGTTGTAGATAATTTACAATTCTTTTCCAYTTAAATTTAGTAYTATCAATRTCCCATATGCTATTTTTGACGGAACTTAGCAATTCGTTTTTGGAGAAAATGTCTATTAATTGTGGATATCGCATATGATTTTTGACGAAACTTGTAAAAAATCACAAATAAATATTTTAAATGAAAAATTAATAAAAAATAAAAAATTAATAATTCTAAAATCACGAAAATTGTAAACGAAATCATAAATAAATACTTTATTAAATCCATTAAAGCTATGTTTGACGAACTAACTGATAAGCTAGTCGGTAGCYGATTATCTAGCTGATGGCTGATAAGTTAACTGGTACATGATAARCTAGCTGATGAACAAATCATGTTTGCTAACTAACTGATGAAAATGTAAAATGACAAAAAATGGCATCTTGAAAAATTAATCAATTATAATATTTTAAAATATAATTTGAACAAATATTTAATAATATAATATATTAATTAATATAAACAAGATGGTAAAATATTAAAAAAAATATAATGTATTGATTAAAACAATTT
>NC_037528.1:7776676-7778363 GCF_001531365.2 Cynara cardunculus var. scolymus
TGGTAGCCGATAAGCTTGCTGATGAACAAATCATGTTTGGCAAAAACTAGCTGACAAGCATGTAAAGTGACCGAAAATAGCATCTTTAAAAACTAGTCGATTACAATATCTTATAATATAATCAAAACAAATATTTAATAATATAATATATTAATATATATAATCCGGATGCAACACATTACACACGTCATTTTGAACTATTTTTATCAATATTTTATTCAAAACATGATTCAAATGAATGATTAACTCAGATTTATTTAGGTACCATCCTCATCCCTATATATATATACCACCAATCCGTTCGATCTTTTACTATCCCAGTACCGGCCCACACCTCTATATCGTTCATTCTTTTCTACCATACTCGCATCTATTTTTGCTATGGCTTCACCTTTATTCACCTCCAACCTCACGACTCATCATGTTTTTGCTCGCCCTTCTCATTCATGTAGAAAAACAAGATCAAATGGGTCTCAAAACCAGTTATATTCAACAAAATCCAATACCATAATTACCATGGCTGATCATGCAACTACTACTACTACTAATAAGCCACCTGTTGTTAGACGATCAGCAAACTATCCCCCTTCACAGTGGTCCTATGATTATCTCCAGTCACTCAACACCACCAACTATGTCGTACGTTAAGTTATTGAATAACCTCATGCATCAACTAATGACATATACTATGGCCGGCCCTGTGGGTGGGCAGTCCGGGCGGCGGCTTAGGGCATTCCAAATTAACCCAAGGGCATCAAATAGCCAAATTCTAGTTATATAAGCATTAAAAATTAAATAGAATTGTTACTAGAAAGATTTGAACTCAGGTCATCTACTATTATCAAGAGATTTTTACCAATGGATTGGAAATTATTTTGTTTCTATTTATCTATATCTTGGTTTTAATACTTCGCTCCCTATTGCCTATCTTCTTTTTCTTTTTTACTTCCGATTAATTTTTAAAGTTCATTTTTGTCTTGTTTTTACAACAATAAATATTTATTTGAAATAAAATTAATATTTGTATAACTTATTATTTTTAGACGATCTTATAATAATACTTGAAATATTATTGTTTTTGTTATGTGTATAATTTCGTCAAACATGTTTATTCAACAAACTGGGTGTGGATTTGTTGCTCGGTAACGGGCATCTCATTATCACCAAAATCCCATTTTTATATCAATTTTACACCAAATAATGTTGGTGAAATGTATTACAAATTTGTTATTTAATATTTATGAAAGTTTGATGTCTATATAATTTTAATTTATTTGATTACAAATGTTATTTTAGTTATGATATTTATTAATAGTATATTATAAATTATACTTATATTAGTTTATATATGATATATATGTATAAATAATAAAACATAAAAAATGACACACACACATGTGTGTGTATTAATACAAGGTTTTACACCATTTTGTTGGAAAAAATTGTGCAAATGTTTGGATATGGACTAACACCTTTTCAACAGTTTTACAAAACGTAAAATGTATTTGCGTTTTTTTTTCTGGTTGTGACATGTTTTAACGTTTCCGTCCAGGACATCAAAAAGCTTTGGACGAGCCCTGCTATCGTCCCTCATTCAAATTGTTTCATGGACAATATATTACTTATATATATATAAATATATATATATAGGGGCTTAATCAAATGAGAACTGAATTGTTTGTGGTAA
>NC_037528.1:7781293-7797920 GCF_001531365.2 Cynara cardunculus var. scolymus
TGGCAGGATGGGGCACTTTACGTACCAGCGTGGGGATATATTTGGTTCGCCAGATGATCTGTATAAATCTCATGAAATTTCCTTGCTTTTTACTCCCAAATAAGATCCTAGCTAGGGGATCGTTATCCTTTAATTTGAGTTCTACCCGACTCGCCGGTTATATGATGTTGATGAATTTTCAAAATAAGGTTTAAAATCCAAGTGTTTTTGAGTTGAATGTCCTAGCTAGGGGGAAAACTTAGAGTTGTTACTTTGATATGAATAAGGATATGTTTTACAAACTAGTTGATGAACTTGTCGTGTTTGCTAAATGCTAGATGACATTGTTGAATGACTTAAAAGGATATGTTGGAAAAAAAACGTAAAGGGCATAATTAATTTGGAAAAAGAAGTGGATAAGAACCTTGGAGCTTATTGAAACGTTACATAAAATAGCATTTTAAAAAGCTAGCATACGGTTAACGATTTGGGATTTTTTCAATAGGCTAAAAAAATGTTAGCTTATGGTTGTCAAACATGGTCTGAATGGTTGGCATGCAATGGCAAGGAAAAGACGCTTGAAACCAATGTCATTAATAATTTTTTTTTAAATGGCACTTGTTAGGAGGTCATTTAATTAAATAACATGAACCAGGCTAGTGCTAGTTGGTGAAAAATCAATTTCCATAATATTAAACAATTTTAATAAATTATAAATTTTTAAAATTTTTTGAAGGTTGATGTAATTATCAAATGAATGATTATACGGATCAATATTCTTACACCATTGACAATTAAAAAAAAGTGGAACTCAAAGTAAATAAGTCAAAAAAATTAGTAATCCAAAAAATAAAATACTACACTAAGAATGGAAAGGATTCGGGGGATTTGGAATTAAAATCCATTACAATCTTGTGTTTGGTTTGCAGGCTTGTTCGAATTTGAAATCATATGATTTCTTTTATATCCCTCGAACATATGATTTTAAAATCTAATGTGAGTGGTTAAGATTTCAATGGATTTTTAAGGATTTGTGTATAATAATATTTTAATATATATTAAGAACGTTTGTTTTTCAATAATCAATTAATAATAAGATAATTTAATTATTTTTATATTTATTTGTAATTTGTTTTACAAATTATATATAAAGAATGTAATTCAATTACATTTCAAATCCGAAAACCTAACACGTCAAACATTCTAAATTCTTTCAAATTCAAATCCCTCCAATTTCAAATCCTTCTATAAAATCAAAAATCCCATCAAACCATTCCAACAAACCATACGCCCCTAGGGGGCATTTGGTTCGTAAAATGGAATTCGATGAAATTGGAATTCATCAAATGAATTTGACTTTCAGGGAATTTGATGGAATTTGACCATGTCTTTTGATTGCGTTTGGTTGGATGGAATTGGAATTTTTTTGTTTCGTTCACGGAATTCAACGAGAAAACTACATAGATGGCATTTCAAGAAAATTCTTTTTAGGATGGATAGAGAGAGAGAGAGAGAGAGCATACCAAATCGAGAGGTGAATGAGATCGAGCAGTTTTGAATAGGGATGGCAAAAAAAAAAAACCGAAACTTTCGGGCCGGGTTCGAAGACATCTTATCGGGGACGGGGCGGGGATCGGGGACAAATTCGGGGATTTTAACGGGGGAGGGGACGGTGATTATCGGCCTGGCCCCGCCCCGCCTGGTATGTGTGTATATATTAATTTTAATTTATAATACATATATATATATATATATAATATCATTAAAAGAAAATAATAACATTAAAAATTAAAAAACTTTTATCCACTTTACTTCAACAACTCAAATAAGACTCACAAAAAAGTCTAGTTTATTTGTCTAATTGTGAAATCGTGATTTTAGTTGTATGATGTTTGAAGTTCTATTTAGTTTTATATTGTAATCTAATACATTGTTTGTAATCGGTTTGATTATGTTTGAGACATTTAAACTTGAATTTTTTTTTTAAATTGTAATTTACTTTTAGTTGTGAAAATTAACATATTGTAATTTTTTTAGATCTGTTTCGGGTTCGGGTTCGGTTATAACCAACGCTGAACAGGAAAAACAGGATTTTTACCTTAATGGGTTCTCCAACGGCGATCGGAGAAACCGCGGGGACCCGATAAGATCCTCGACGAAGATCGGGGCGGTCACGGGGACGATTTTAGTAATCGGTTTCGGGGACAGGGATACCAATAACCTGCCCAAACCTGGCCCGTTGCCATCCTAGTTTTAAACAAGATCAAGCAAAGGAGATCGAGCATAGCAGAGCAGAGCAAATCGAGATACAGCGTCGATGAATTTGGATGAGGGCTAAGAAATTTGTCGGATTGGAATTTGAAATCCATGGTATATGCGGTGGAATTATGAAATCGGTGACTTAAGAAATTTGATGGAATTGGAAGGATTCATTCACATGTATTATGTGAATCAAACATGGTATTTGGAATTTGGTCAAAATTTTGGACATTCCAATTTCTTCAAATTCCATCAAATTTCGTGAACCAAACACCTCTTTTTAATTGTTTGCAGTTAAATCACAAGAAGAAAACTTGAGTTTTAATGGGCTTTATGTAATTTGTCCCATGTAAGAGCAAATTTTGTTATAAATGCTATAATTTCTTTAATAATAATTTAATATTTCGCACGATGCTTCGTAAAATCTCACCCAAATGAACGGATCACAATCGTCCTAACATCACATGTACCGAGAATTTGTGTATATGGGCGATTTTGTCATGTGATTGTGACAATGCACTACAACAAAATTGGGTTTATAGGACACTTTCAAAATCTAAGCGTCTTAATAGACCTTTTTATATGACTTAGTTTATAGGACCAAAAAATTAAGCTAACTATTATAATAAGTTTATATGACGTTTTTTGACGTCATAATAAGTTTTTTAGGACACTTGTCCCATTAGCAACTTTATAGAACACTATTTGAAAAATTGTCATATAAAAACAAATGTCCCATAAAAAATTGAGTTTATATGAGAAAGTGTCATATAAAGTTGTTAATGCGACACTTTGTATTAAAAATATTCTAAAAAACTTGTTAAGACGCCCAAAAGCGTTATATAAACTTATTACAACACTTTTAGATAGGATGCTTTATATTTTGTCCTATAAATTAAGTTTTATAAAACGGTCTATTAGAACACTTAAAGACTAGGTGCGTTCTATAAACCCAATTTTATTGTAGTGATGACATGATAGCAGGCACGATAACAACATCTGGTGCGATCGTTGCCAAGCTGTCACAATCAGTACAATCACTGAATCAACATTCAATAAAGCCCACAAGCCAGGCCTTAAAACCATCAGCCCAAACCGTTTTGGCCTATCACCTCAACTCCAAATCCAATCGTCAATTTTATATATTAAATATTAGACATTGTTTAATAATAAATAATTTATTAAATTCTAAATTTACGGATAATTATTTTTCTTACAGCTCTTTACACCTCATAAAATCAACCATGTTTAAGTACAAGATGATTATTAAACTCTATCAATACCACAAAATGTTTCTTTATCCACATATAAAAATTCATTATTAAAACTAAAATTAAATTACATATTTATTTTCAATATAAAATATCTAAATTCTAAAGTAACTCAATAAATTATATCAAAAAAGCATGATTTTTTTGTAATATTTAGTTTTAACATTAATATCAATATATTTTTTGAAGATATTTATTAGATCTTCAAATTAATAAGACATGGTCGATCACTACCTGTAATTTCTATTTTATTCATGCATTGATTTCGAATTTTCTTTTTTATAATGAGAATTTTTTCGGTTTATAGTAAAATATTGCATTGTTGCATAGCACGAGTACATAACTTGTATCTAGTCGAGGTTGATTCTAACCTGATTTTTTTTCTACAAGCCTAATATAACAAATTTAAATCAGTTTTGTGGGATTGCTACTTGCTAGTATCGGCTGTATAAACAGGTTGGGGCTTGCTGATGGACTAACATGCCTAAAAATATTTTACATTTAGAAAAAACTTATATAAAATCATAATCGTGTAAAACCATTTAAAATTGCAATACTTTTTGCCAATTTAAAAAAGAGACGTAAAAACATAACTATGTACATGATTTAAGAAAACAAAATAGCTTCACATATACATATAGTATATATTTTGGAGGTGGTTGGTACTGGATAGGTGAAGTCCAGCCCAAAGCTAGTCAACTGGGATCTTAAAAGTTTTTTTTTCTAACAAAGAAGTATCAAACTGTAATTATATATAAATTTTAATTAATTACAAATCTATAAACGGTCCAAATCAGTTTGTCTAGGAGTTTTTTTTAAACGTCCAAATCCGACCATTAGTTTTAACAGTTCCGTATGAACAAAATATTTTTAAGAAAATGGTTGTTTAAAACTTGGGAATGTCCGCATGTTTTAAAATGAATATTTTGTAAAGAACATACAAATATGTCTTCTTATTTCTAGAAAATGGACAAAGGCTTCAAACCCGATGGAGTGACGAAGACAATAATGACATGTTGAATTATAATGCGTGTCAAACGTTTATTTCATCACAAATGGTTCAAGCATATGAGTTTTGAAACTTAGTGAGCATCATATAACTTAAAATGAGGAAATTGTATATAATATATAATATGTTACGATGTGTAATTATGAACACTTTTCAAGTAGCATGGGGTTGCAAGTCTTGATAAAGAAATTAAAATTGATTGATGATATAAAGAGAGTGGCATGGTATCACTACATGTGTGTGTGATGGGGGGTTGTTAATTTAGTTTTAAAACAAAAAGGGCATTTAAAAAATTACATTTTTATCCCTTTTGAGTGACTATCAAGAACCAAATGCATTAACATTATAATGGAAACTAGAATAGCTTGAGATCATATACCCCACTATGCTTAATGCTTGGCATTTAGAAGGGTAGATAGGTAATCATCCATTATCATGATTATGGGTGTACTTCTAAGGCACTCCTAGGCCCCCCAACTGTGGGATATAATGATAATCTTTTGTTTTTCCACATTAATACATACCATGTGCTTCTGGAATTTGATTCCTCGGAAGTCGCCATCTCTTTTCTCAGTAATGCGAAAGWCTCGTGGAGTTGTTGGTTTGAATCGCTGGAGTCTTGGGTTGAGGGATTTGTCGTTCCAGATCGACTTGCTTCCATCATTATCACGGGGGTGCCCCCGCACGCCCTGGTCGCCTAACGTCTTTTCCAGCATTGGGAAACCTTGGGGACAGGTGATTTTACCGGAGGAATGTTACGATAACAACCTTAACTTGGCCTTTGGGAGAGTGGGTATTATTACGAAGCGTCCAGATAGGATCTTTGATTCTTTCTCAGTGGTGATTGATAACAGAGATTATCGCATCAGCATCTCAGAGGACTTATCGGACTCGATCAAGATTGCCCCTGACTTTTGTGATCGCTTTAAACCGATCTCGGATTCGCTATCGGATTCGGATTTCTCAGATAGATCGGAGAACCACCTATTAGATGACGATAATTTTCTTACTAACCATTCTGGTTTCCGGTCGCCGGGAATTTCCGTGGGAAGTCAAGTTGCCGATGAAGAAGAGGATACTGATGAGTCACGAGGGGAAGATGGTAAGTTGAATGGGTTTCCTATTTTCCAAGACAATTTTTCCAACATCATGGCTCTTAATTCTGCTGGGAATTCAATCCCTACGTGCGGTGTTCCTCTTCAAAACTTGGATGACAAGGCCCAAGATCCTGAGATTATCGCATCTGACCCGGGTCATGCTACTTCCTTTCCCGAGGCCACTACAGATTCCTCTCATGAGCATAACTCCTCCTTTATGGGACATCACTCGTTTCCTAATCAAATCCTCAGGCACGCACCTAAGAAGCGATCATCCTCCTCTAGACCCCTCTTTCCGCTGAAGCCAACGTCTGTGTTCTCTCAGGCTCTTTCAAGGAAATCCAAGGTTACTATTCCCTCTTACGATCCAGTAGTTCACATAGATAAGAGGGCTCCTCTCGTTGACTTTGAATGTTCGGAACTTCCCCCGTCGGATGCGTCGGCTTCGCCCGTGATCGGAATGGCCTACACAATCAGCAAGGAACCTTCGAGAGTTTCGCTGGATGGCTTAGCGTCGGAGGTTAGGGATACTATGGAAATCGGTAAAATGGTCGGATTCTGTGTGAACGGTTGTGAAGCAGAAATTAGAAAGGTAATTTCTTCTGCAGGGGATGTTCATGTTAATCAATGATTATTCTTTCATTGAATTCTAGGGGGTAGCATCGGAGGCTAAGAGGAACTGGATTAGAAATTTGAGGATCGGTAATAAAGCTAACTTCCTGGCCATTCAGGAATCGCATCTCAAGGACGAGGTAGATCTTCAATTCATCCAATTTGGGGTAAAGGTTCTTTTGATTTTATTTCGTCGAAATCTAGGGGGATGTCTGGGGGTATTTTATCCATCTGGGATACATCTTTTTTCATTAAGGATGAATTCGCTATCCTTGATGGTTTTGTTGCTGTCTGGGGAAGATGGGTGTCGAATAGTATCCCATGCGGATTCATCAATGTTTACGCACCGCAATCTTCGGTCTCCAAACTCAGGCTTTGGTCTGCCATTGAGCAATTTTTGATCGATAACTCGGATACGATGTGGGCTATCATGGGCGATTTTAACGAAGTTCGCTCTGCCAACGAAAGAAAAGGATCCTCGTTCTCGTTTCTGGGTGCTAGCAGATTCAACGATTTTATCCGAGACTCGGGGCTTATTGAAGTTAGGAGCGGTGGAAGGAAATTTACAAGGATGAGCGCTGACGGGGTGAAGCACAGTAAACTAGACAGGTACCTTGTCTCATCCAATTTCCTATCTCAGTGGCCCATGCCGAGCGCAGTGATTCTACCTCGCTATCTCTCGGACCATTGCCCTATTCTCTTAAGATCCGCTCTGGTGGATTTCGGTCCTACTTACTTCAAGTTTTTCAATTCGTGGCTTGGTCAACCTGATTTCAACCTTCTGGTCTGTGATTCGTGGAACTCTTCCCCTTCACCCACTTACTGCCCACCTATCAAATTCTTTATGAGTAAGCTTAAGAACCTCAAGCTACGCATTAAAACATGGAAGATAGGAGTGAACAAAGCAAAGATGGAACAGGTGAACTCCTTGAGAATGTCGTTGGATTCCTTAGATATCAAGGCGGAAAATACCACTCTCTCGCTGGAAGAGATCGCTTCGAGAAAGGACATTTTGATGAAAATCAAAGCTTTGGATGAGGAGAATGTGAAGGACCTCAAGCAGAAAGCGCGTCTTAGATGGGTCGTGGACAGGGAGGAAAACTCGAGTTTCTTTCACGTGATCGTCAATTCTAACAGAAGGAGTAATTTCATCCATGGCATATCCTCTAATGGGGTCTGGGTCACGGATCCTTCTGAAGTCAAACAAGTGGCCTTCAATTTCTTCTCAGAGAGATTTCGATCCAGGTCTGTCATTCGACCACCTTTCTTGTGCAATAATTTTAAACATCTATCTCCGGAACAGGTGAGCTCTCTTGAATCAAACATTTCCCTGGAGGAAGTCAAGAAAGCCATTTGGGACTATGGATCAGACAAGGCTCCTGGGCCTGATGGATTCTCTTTTGCGTTCCTTCGATCATAGTGGGATGTCATCAAGGATGACTTGTATCGGGCCGTCAAATATTTTGAGTCTACTGCCTCCATAGACGACGGATGTAACGCCTCCTTCATCATACTTATACCTAAATCCGAATCTCCGTGCTCCTTTTCGGAGTACCGGCCCATTAGCTTGATAAATTGTTTTTATAAGATTATTGCTAAGATCTTGGCATCTCGATTGAGCATGGTCATTGATTCGGTTGTCGGGCACGAACAATCTGCCTTCATCAAGGGAATGAGTAGTTTAGATGGACCCATTATCGTCAGCGAGATAATATCTTGGGCAAAAAAAACTAATCGCAAATCCTTGATTTTTAAAATTGACTTCGAAAAAGCTTTTGATATCTTGTCTTGGGATTTTCTGGAGGATGTTCTAAAGGGAATGCGGTTTGGCGCGAAATGGAGAGCGTGGATCAAAGGGTGCCTCAGTTCGGCATCGGTAGCGGTCCTCATCAATGGATCCCCGACTCGCGAATTCCCTCTAAGAAGGGGTGTAAGGCAAGAAGATCCCCTGGCCCTACTCCTTTTCATACTTGCTGCTGAAACTCTCAATATCATTATGTCGGAAGCCACTCGGAAAGGTATCTTCAGTGGTATCAAACTTCCTAACTCCGGGCCTGAATTATGGATTTTGCAATTTTCTGATGATGTCTTGATCATGGGTGAATGGTCGAGATCGAATGCTACTAATTTGGTTCGGTTGTTGCGATGCTTCCAATTGTCTTCGGGATTGAGGTAGTGTTTGGTACGCAGATTGAACTGGACAGGACGGGACAGGACGGGACGGGACAGAACAAGACGGGACATGACTAATTGTCTGTCCCATGTTTGGTACGACTAGGACAGGACATGACAAAACTGTTAAAATGACAATATTACCCTTAAATCAAATAAACTACAACTCACTATTAATTGCATTGTTACCCCCTCCTCCATCCCAAACCTCTGCCCCTCCAAACCCCCCCAAATCTAGTGTTAGCTGCATTTGTACGCATAAATTTGAATATGTATGTGGGTTTTTAATGGTACTCAAACGAGCTTTTAGTGAGGGGATTTTGTTAGAGTTTACAGTCAAGAATCCAAGAGAAGGAACGATGTGGAATCGTACGCAGCAAATAATTGCAAAATAGAAATCGACGCACCAAAGAATCGCAAAAAAGAAATCGACGCAGCAAAGAGAAATCGTACGCAGCAAAGAAATGAGAGGGAGAAATCATACCGATGTGGAAGAAGCCGATGTGGAAGGAGGCGATGTGGAAGGAGCTCTCGTGGAACGGACGAGAAAAGAGATGATGATGAAGGAGGGTTAGTAATTAGGTTTTCTATTTTAATCTATTGGAATCTATTGGAACAAGGGTAAGATAGTAAATTTATATTTAGTCCCATGTTGTTCCACCTTTTTTGGTGGAACAAAAATCATCAAGTTTTGTCCCATCAAATTTAAAAATAGTCTCATCTTGTCCCATGTAATTTTTGTCCATGGCATGCCAAACATGGGACTATTTTTTTTGTCTCGTCCCGTCCCATGTAGTCTGCATACCAAACGCACCCTCATGAAGGTGAATATGCAGAAAAGTAATATAATGGGCGTGGGGGCTGAATATGATGAAGTAGTTTCTGTTGCTAATAGATTACATTGCAGACCCAGGATTTTGCCTTTTACATACCTCGGTTTGCCGATCGGTGGTCGCTCCAATAAAGCTGAATCTTGGGCGCCTCTGGTTGAAAATTTTAACAAAAAATTATCAGCCTGGAAATCCAAAATCCTTTCTCATGGTGGTCGTCTTCTCATGGTCAAATCAGTTTTAGGAAGCCTGGGACTTCATTTCCTCTCGTTTCTCAAGGCCCCTATTTCGATCATCAACAAACTTGAATCAATTCGCTCGAAGTTCTTCTGGGGTGATAAAGGAGGAATGAGAAAGATTTCATGGATCCGTTGGAGTACCACGATGGCGGATAAAGATGTTGGCGGTCTGGGGATTGGTAGTCTAAGAGCTCTCAATCTAGCGCTTCTCACAAGATGGTGGTGGCGATTTAAAACTAAGCATAATCACATTTGGCGACGGGTTATCGCTGCTTTACATGGAGAGGATGGGGGTTTGAATAACCTGGCCAGATGTGGCAGATTCCAGGGAATATGTAGGAACATCTTAAAAATCAACAAGGAATTCCATAAACTTAACCTTCCTTTCGCGGACTGGTTTCTAAGAGAACAAAGGCCAAACAGGATTGACTTTTCATGGCGATGGGCTCTGGATCCTCACGGTACCTTCTCGGTCTCCTCGACGAGAGCCGCTTACGATGACCGTTGTTAGATCAGGTTAGTTTCCAAACCTCTTGGTGGGTCAATTGGGTTCCCGCAAAAATCAACATTTTAGCTTGGCGTCTGCTTCACAAAAGGCTTCCGACTAAAAATAATCTCTTAAAAAGAGGTGTGGTTTGCCTCTCCTCTTTGTGCCCTCTGTGTGAATGTACCGAAGAAGACGAGGAACACTTGTTCATAGAATGCTCGATATCACGGAAGTTGCTCAAGGACCTGTGCACATGGTGGAAAGTGGATATAGGACAGGTGAACTCGATCGACAATCTTCTTGACCATAGCTCGGAGGTGGCTGGGACTTCCATGTGTAAAAAGGCGTTCATCGGAATGGTGTACGGGTTCTTCTGGATTATCTGGAACTTGCGCAACCGTAAAATTTTCCTAGCTCCCTCTCTGAATTCGGTTTCTTTTCTCGCAGGCCAGCTTCATGCGTATTCTTTTTTCTGGTTTAAAAATAGGGTGCCGAAAGGTTTTTTGGTGAATAGTTGGATAGTGTGGTGTAACTCCCCCATGTCTTGTTTTTTGGCTGTACTATCTTCTTGCTAGCGTCTTGCTAGTCTTTTTATGATACTTCGCATTTCTTTGCCGGTCAAAAAAAAACTAATCAAATTTAAATAGTTAAAATGGATATAAAACATAAGAAATATGTATTGATGGAGATGAAATGGAAGGGTCAAAATTGAAATGTAAACATGGTAGTGAAGAAGGTCAAGAGTTTGAACAATAAAAGCAAATTAAGTAGCAATGAATGAATATACGGTTAAAAGATGAACCAAATAATCACAGGCCCACGGACCAAGTTAACCCCCCACTGCACCTCTTTAAAAAAACCCTTCTCTGTTTCTTGTTCAAAAATTTCCATTCGAAATATACATATAAGAACATTGTAGACAAAGGTTTATTCTCAGGTGTCGGGCTGCAGACCTCTGAAAATTTCAAGAAAAGCTGAAAACAAGAAGCAAGATCAATGATGGTTAATGATACTTTCACTGCAAAATGGAGGTGGTCCCACTCTTTCTCTCTCTCTCTACTCTCTCTCAGTTGTGAGATTATAAGCAAAATACGGATGTGAGCTTTTAAAAGATATGTTTATCTTGTATTTAATCATGCTTATCGATTAGCAATATGAATTCAGGCATTCAGTTTCAAAAAGTTGCAATCATGCACCATTTACTTGTAATTTAGAACTTTAATTAATATGCAATATTAAACAGTACTTAATGTTTTATAAATGATTGTTAAGCATGATCAAATACAAGATAAACATTTTTTTAATGATTGTATTATCTTTCTCTATATAGAGTTGGATTCATACGAAAATAGTAACCAACTAACCATATTTATGATTTTAATGTGATTTATTTTTTATTTACAAAATTTATTTTCTATTCAATGCATTTAAAATAAACGTATTTAATTTTTATTTAAATAATTTATTTTATTCAAGGCAATATTTAGAAAAATTACAATTTTCATGAAAATCACATATGATCCACATTTATCTGATTTTTTTTTCAAATTTTTTGCCTAATCACATGTGATGTAAACGTGAAACGAATGATTCAAATTACATATTAAAAAAGAAAAATAATGAAAAAGGACTCACATATGAGGTGTTGCAGAACACATTCAATGTGTAGAAGATCATATGTAATTCAAAACGTGATTCATAATTAGCAAATATCATATGTAATATTGTAGAGAGCTTACAGTTCTCCACTTCAATTTAATATTATCAAAATCATATATGATATTTTGATAAAAATTATCGATTTTTTTTGCAAAAATGTAGATTAATTGTGAATATCATATGTGATATTTTAATAAAAATTGTAAAAAAACTAAAATAAATTAGTTCATTAAAAAATAAATAGTTTAAATGAAAAAGTAAATCATGTTTATTTTTAAATTTCATAAAAATTAAAAATTAAATATATATGAAAAATTAATCATGTTAAAATTACGAAAATTGTAAAAAAATCATAAATAAATACATTTATTAAATGCATTAAATAACTTTTATAGAAATAAATGAATTTTCAAAAATGTCACATATGCCCTATCTAGCAATTTTAAGTAATATTATTTAAGGCATGATTCAAGAAAAAAAAAATTAGCTCAAAATTATTCTCTTATTTTTCTTATTTAGCTACCATTCTCGAATTAACCTCCATTTATATAGAGTCAGGTTTATACAAGAATAATAACCAAATAAGAAAATAAGAAATGAATATGAACCACAAAATTCATTATATAATATTTTAAATAAATAATTTCAAAAATAAATAAAAAGGGCATACAAGTAATTTATTTATGCAAAGGTTATTCAAGGTGATTTAATTTTTTATTTAAAAATTTATTTTATATTTAGCGCATTTAAAATAAGCATATTTAATTTTCATTTGGATAATTTATTTTTCATTTAAGGCGGCATTTAAAAAAAATTACAGTTTTCATAGAAAATCATATGTCATTCACAATTAATTGTTTTTTTTTTAATTCTTTATTTAATCACATGTGATTTAAAGTATGACACGCAGTGATCTAAATTAAATATTGATAAAAGAAAAAATCTTACTTTTTATAAGAAATTATCAACCATAATTTCTATACTCTTGGTTTTAAATTATCTAATAAAATGTATGTAAATTTAAGTACTCTCTTATATATCTATGATAAAGATAAATAAGATTTTTTTTCTTAGAAAATTATTAGCATTTATTGTACTCAATTTTATACTAATGAAAAAGATTTATTCGTACTTACCGAGGGTCACTACAAAAAAAGTGAAATTTGACGATGCGCCTTTTAACGATGACATATTTCCACCACAAGTTATAGCGACGACATGTTGTTATATACTTTTTTTAATGATAAACGAACTTTTTAGCGATAACAAAAGTCGTTGCTAAAAGCCTTGTTTCTTGCGGTGGGTCATATTTTTACGTTCGCTCAGGGACTATAAAATGTCAGGAACGGCCGCGTATGAAGCACAATCGTTTGAATGTATATTAGAAATTTTAGACATATTTGATTTGCTTTAGTAATGACTTTGAGAATATATAAACATCACAGAATGTGCTTAATGGAGCAATCAACACAAGTGTTATAACCATGGTGTGGGCAATGTCCGAGATCATTAAAAATCCCCGAATTATGCAAAAGCTGCAAAACAAAATTCGAAGCTGTGTTGGACGAAAATCGAGAGTGGATGAATAAGATATTACGAAGATGAGATACTTGAAGATGGTAGTGAAGGAGACGCTACGATTGCACCCGCCTCCTCCATTTTTATCACACGGGAATGCGTAAACCAGTGTCAGATCGGTGGATACGATGTGTTCCCTGGGATGAAAGTGATGATCAATTCTTGGGCGATCAGAAGGGACCCAAGAATCTGGAAAGAGAGCCCAACGGAGTTTCATCCAGAGCGGTTTGAAGAAATTCAGGTCGATTTCGGAGGGAAGCATTTCGAGATGGTGTCGTTTGGAGGGGGGCGAAGAGCATGTCCAGGGTATAATTCGGCTGTTTCGACCGTAGAGTTTACGATTGCAAACCTTCTTTACTTGTTCGATTGGGAAACAGTAAAGAAGGGAGATTTGGACATGGAAGAGGAAGGATTCCAACTTATTCGTAGGAAAACACCGCTTTGCCTTGTGCCCATAAAGTACAGTGGCCAACAACAATAATGCTTTCCTTTTTCTAGAGTTCAAAATTAAATAAGGTTTAGTTTAATTAATTAACGATGTATTTTGAAACTATTTCCTTCCACGTTTCGTTTGACTTTTCTTGAATGAATGATTGGTATCAAAGAAATGTCATAAGAAACGTAGGGCCATCAAGTTATGGTGATTGCATGATCTGACACTCTGATAATAACCTCGATAAATGTAACGTTACAAAACAAATGAATTTCATCCACAAAAACCAAATTTGTGTCGGTAATTACCTCCGGATCATCTAGAAAATACCAATAGTATGATAAAATCCGATGTTTTTCGAGAAAATACCAACGGATCACCCAAAGAATACCTGAGTAATCTGTCACTGATTTGAATTACTCACCAAGAATTTACCCATCAACTGTTTTGACAATTTTGTGACAAATCACTTACAGATTTCTCAACGAAAAGTCCGTAATCAAAAGTCTTCCATTTAATAGTTTGCAATATACATGGATTCCCTTGGGTGCTTGTCCCTAAAAATTAATTTAGGTTTTGAAAAAAAAAAGCATCGATTAATTGTGGATATCATATGTTATTTTTGACTAAAATTCTAAAAAGAAACTTAAATATTTTGTTCAATTAAAAATAAAAAAATTAAATGAAAAACTAAATCATATTTATTTTAAATTTTATAAAAAAACTAATGATGCTAAAATAATGAAAATTGGAAAAAAAATAAAATAAATAAATAAATATCTTAATTAAATCATAGAAATAAATGAATTTCATATATAATTCATATGCAATAAATAACACATGTTTTTTTGAACGATTTTTAAGAAAATTTTATTGAAGACATGATTTAAATAAATATTTAACTTAGAATTATTCTCTTATTTAACTAACATTCTCGTATGAATCTCCCTCTATATACAATTAATATATTATAGTCAAAAGTTTCATGTAGGAAAGACACCTTAGGGATTGTTTGTTTATCTCTTAATAGTTTAATTAAAAGACAACCTCTGAATGGTTAAGAGGTGAATTTTGTTTGGCAAGAAAAAAAGTATATCTCTTAATGGTTCCAAAACCCTATGAATGATTTTGTATCATGGATCTCCCTTAACCATTAAGAGCCTTAATTTCATTGTACACAGTTATCAAACAATTATATTTCATTTTGCACTATATCATAAGAGTCTCTTAATCATTCTGACCACTTAATCATTATGCACCAAACCATTTAACAATTGTCAAATAGTCGCTAACTAATTAATATATTCATGTTATGAATAATATGAATAATTCGTATTGGTGTTATCCAAATATATATCCAAGCCTCCACTATAAATGGATAAGGAAATAACCACAAAATTAAGCAGCTACATGGAGATCTCCACTGTCTTCCCTTCTTCATGGCTTCTTGCAACACTACTGGTTCTCTCCATCTTTCTATTATTATATACTCTAAAATCCAAAAGCTCATTCGTGTCTGCCCCCTATAAGCTTCCCCCAAACCCTCCAAAACTTCCCATAATCGGGAACTTGCACCACCTACTAGGTAAATCTCGTCATCAAGCCCTCTGGCAACTTTCCCATGAATACGGACCAGTTATGTTGTTCTATATTGGTTCTAAACCATTTCTTGTCATCTCTTCTACTGCCATGGCCAAACAAGTCCTCAAAACTCAAGATCACATATGTTGTTCCCGTACAGTCTTCCAAGCCACCAAGCGACTAACCTACAACTGTTTGGACATMGCTTTCTCCCCATATAGCAATCACTGGAAGGAGATGCGCAAGATTTTGGCATCCGAGTTCTTGGGTTCCAAAAGAGCTAAATTGTTTAACCATGTTCTGGTGACAGAGATTGAGACCATGCTTCATTCTCTGTCATCAAACACTGAGGTAAACCTCAGCAAGGTTCTKTTTGAAGTTGTAAAAGGTGTGATCTGTAAGATGGCATTTGGTAACGACTATAAAGAACAACCACTTAAGGGTCCGTCACTGGAASTGATGCTTGAAGAAACCATGTATACATTTAATGGATCACTTGGGGATAGTTTTCCATGGTTAGGCAAAATCATTGACCAATTTAGCGGATTCAATGGTAGGCTTGAAAATTGCTTTAGCAATTTGAATGCCTACATCGAGGCGATMATCGATGAACATGAGAATCATGCAATAGCAGAAATAAGTGACGATGACAAGGATTTTGTCCATACGATACTGGAGTTATCTTCGGAAGCAAATGCTTCCGAGTATCAGTTGACTAAACAAGACATGAAGGCCCTTGTGATGGTAAATTAACAGTTCATTTTAATATTGTTTTAGCTTGAAAAATTAAAGGAATTATATCATGTGATTAATGTAAATAAACATAATTTCAGGACGTATTGACCGGGGGAATCGATACAACTGTGGTGACATTGGTGTGGGCAATGTCCGAGATCGCTGCAAGTGGTAGAGTGATGCAAAAGTTGCAAAACGAAATCCGAAACWGTACAGGAAGAATACAGAAAGTGAAGGAACTGGATATCACAAAAATGAGATACTTGAAAATGGTGGTGAAAGAGACACTAAGATTGCACCCGCCTGCCCCATTGTTGGTCCCACATGAAAGCATAAGCCACTGTCAAATTGGGGGCTATGACGTGCTTCCCAAGACGACTGTTTTAATCAATGGGTGGGGGATGGGAAGAGATCCAAGGACGTGGGGGGAGAATGCTGGTGAGTTCTATCCAGAGAGGTTTGAGAATGTTGAGGTCGAATATGGAGGGGAAAACTTTGAGATGATCCCATTTGGAGGGGGRCGAAGATCCTGCCCTGCAATCAACAGAGCTCYTGCAACTCTAGAGATGGTGATAGCAAACCTTCTTTATTGGTTTGATTGGAAAGTTGGTGATAATCAATCTTTGAACATGGAAGAGGAGGGTTCCCTGGTTGCCCGAAAGAAACATCCCCTTCGCCTTGTGCCC
>NC_037528.1:7799411-7800743 GCF_001531365.2 Cynara cardunculus var. scolymus
AAGGTTGACATAATCATCAAGTAATAAAAAATTGAGTTTTTGAATCAAGTGTTCATAATTATCTCATCCTTATGACGCGATAACTTGGGGTTTTCGCATCTCTGTRATGCGATAACTTAGAGTTATTGCATCTATATGATGCGATGAAGTGTGGTTGTCACACTAGAGTGATGCGAGGAATAGGTATTGTCGCATCCTTGTGATGCGAGAAGTGGTTTTATCGTACCCATTGAATGCGACAAGT
Source organism: Cynara cardunculus var. scolymus (assembly GCF_001531365.2). Classification (NCBI taxonomy): domain Eukaryota; kingdom Viridiplantae; phylum Streptophyta; class Magnoliopsida; order Asterales; family Asteraceae; genus Cynara; species Cynara cardunculus. The sequence goes on from NC_037528.1 coordinate 7,799,656, forward strand.
TGGGTTATCACACCAGTGTGTTATGAGGACTTAGGTTTGTCTCATCAGTGTGATGCGAGAAGTTATATAAATTTATATATGATGCGACAAGTTTTAACCATAATGTGTTTATTAGGTTATTTAAATGTAATAAATGAGGTTTTTTTATATCAAAATGCTATATATTTGTTATTATTACAAACATGAGTTTATAAATGTGATTTGGTGATTTTCACCTTATAATTGCACAAAAGGGATTACTCATTAAACCTCAAGGTCTAACCTTCATTTTGTATTTAAAAAATGTGCATTATAGGTTGGGCACAATCAGAAGTTAAAGGGAAAGGAAAAATTGTGAAGTGATAATATTATGCTTGCATGAGAATTTGAGATAGCATAAATCTTCTTTTGTACCTAAATACTTTTATGTATTCATGAGTAATATAGAGATGTTGTGAATAAAATTGTTAGATATTTTGTAAGAGTTTGAGACTGAATGTGTAAATTATACTTCTTGATATATGAAAATATGTGTTTATATGCAAATGTGATATTAGGGTGTTACAGTATTTCAATAAAATATTTAATTTTTATTATAGTAAGTCATTTAAGTTTTTTTTTACAATTTTCGTCAAAAGCCACCTGTGTTATCCATAATCAATCGACTTTTATTTTCCAAAACAGAACCGCTAAATTTCATAAAAATATCATATGTGATATTGATAACATTAATTTTAAGTAGAAAAGAATTGTAAGTTATCTACAACATTATACGTGATATTTGTTAATTATGAATAATGTTTTGAAGTATACGTGATCTTATACGTATTAAATGTGTTATGTTACACATCGTTTTTATTATTTTTCTTTTTCAATGTTTGCCTTGTATTACTGTTTTTAAGGCTTTTAAATCACATGTGATTATGAAAAAAAAATAAATCAATTAATTATGAATTCCATGTGGATATTGACGAAAATTCCAATTTTCTTAAAGTAATGCTTTAATAAAAAAAAACTAAAGTTTTTAAATGAAAATTAAATATGCTTATTTTAGATGCATTAAATAAAAAATTAAATATTAAAATAAAAATTAAATCTCAATACATTAC
>NC_037528.1:7802489-7806812 GCF_001531365.2 Cynara cardunculus var. scolymus
AAATCATAAATATATTAAAAGTAAAATATTAAATAAATGTATTAAATAGATTAGTTTTATGCCATTATTTATTTATAGAATTACTTATTTAAGATTATATTAAAAGTAAAATATTAAATAAATGTATTAAATAGATTAGTTTTATGCCATTATTTATTTATAGAATTACTTATTTAAGGTATTATTTAATGAATTATGTGATACATATTCATTCTTTTATTTTGTTATTTGGTTAATATTATCGTATGAATCTGATTCTATGTAAAATCAGGCTCATATGAGAATAGTGGCTAAATAAGAAAATAAAAAAATAATTATGAACTAATCATTTATTAGAATCATGTCTTAAATAAAACTTTTTAAAAAAAATTCCCAAAAAACAATATGTGTCATTTGTTACATTCGGATTATAAATGAAAATTCATTCATTTATATAAAGGCTACTTAATCATTTAATTAAGGAACTCATTTATGATATTTTTTTTAAATTTCATGATTTTAGAATGATTAATTTTCATTTTTTATTTTTTATGATATTTTAAATAATCATAATTTAGTTTTTCATTTAAAAATTTTATTTTTGTATTGAAGTAATTCATCTGATTTTTTTAACGAAAATCGTCAACAATATAATGTGATATACACAAAAAAACCGACGTCGTTTTTCCAAAAAAGAATTGCTAATTTTCATCAAAATATCATATGTATAATGATAATAATAAATTTAAGTGGAAAAGAATCTATACTACCTTATAAACCAGATTTATCAAAAGTCTTAAAAATAATTTTTAATGCAAAAAGTATTATATATTTATGCACAAAGTCTTAAAAACAACTCATAAAGCATTAAGTACAACTACTTTATGCATTCAGCCTTAAAATCTCTTAATCCATAATTAAAATAACATATAGTACAAGTTACTAATACACATTATTACCTTTTTTTTCATGTTCCCAAAATACTTTTGACACATTTCACTCATGTCTTCACCCTCTCATACCTCTATGTCTTCTCCCCATCCTCCAATGTGAGATTCAAACTGATATTCACCATTAGTTATTAAAAGTTCTCTCATTCATCACACATTCAATTGCTCTAAAACTCGCGGTCTCGCTCTCGATCTCTTGATTCTTTGCTCTTGGTGTAAATCGAATACATTTGTAGAGTCGTTTAAATATGTTGGATTTTAAATATATTGGTTTTAAATTGTCATACAATTTTTTTCATCGATAGACTGTAATTGGAATTATAACTCTTATATTTATTCAAATTATATTAATATGTAAAAACCAAGTGTAACTTATATCATTGTTAAACCTTCTCTAATAAAACCAGTGAAACTTCAAAATCGTTAAAATCCATGGCTCCCACCACATTGTACGGGTACCCAACTAGTTATAAGTAATATACAACATTACATGTGATATTTCTTAATTATAAATTATGTTTTCAATTACATGTGATTTTATACATGTTAAATTTGTTCTACTACATATCACATATGATTTATTTTTATTATTTTTTTATTCTCAATGTTTAATTGGAATCAGTTTTTTCATGCTTTAAATGACAAATGTGATTAGGAAAAAAAGTAAAAGAAAAATCAATTAGTTGTGATTCTGATGTGATTTTTGACGAAATTTGTAATTTTTCAAAAATATTCCTTGAAATACAAAATAAATACGCTTTTTTTTAAATGAATTAAATAAATATTAAATTTTTAATAGAAAATTAAATCACATTAACAAATATGATAAATTAAATAACATTTGTATAAACAGATTTCTTTTTATCCCTTSTTTACTTATTTTTAGAATTATTTATTCAAGATATTATTTAAWAAATTAGGTGGTCTATATTCATTCTCCTATTTTTTTATTTGGTTATTCTTTTCGGATGAACCCGTCTCTATATGGAGAAAGATTGATACGAGTAGGGGTGCTCATGGGTTGGATTGATAGGGTTGAAGACATTTGAACAACTCAATCCAATGTTTGTGATTTGGAAAAATCTTAACTCAATCCAACAAAAAACCAAAGTACAACCCAACCCAACCCGTACGGGTTGGTCGGGTTGGTCGGGTTAGTCAGGATGGTCGGGTTAGTCGGGTTGCTCAGGTTAATACTTTGGTATATTAAAATATTCTTCTAACCTTGAATATGTTATTTCTTTACTCATAATTTCTAACCTTGGTATATCAAAATGATTTGTGCAACATCGTGTGCGGGTGCGTTGCTAGTTGTTTATTAAAATCATATTTTAAATTAAAAAAAATATTAAAAATCGCCCAAAAAGACATGTCATTTGTTAAATTCGGATTACACATCGAAATTCATTTATTTCTATAAAAGTTATTTAATACATTTAATTAAGGTAGTCATTTATGATATTTTTTTTATGATTATCATGATTTTAGCATGATTAACTTTCGTTTGTTTGTTTTTTATGGCATTCTAAATAAACATGATTTAGTTTTTCATTCGAAAAATTTATTTTTTATTGGATTAATTCATTTAAGTTTTTTTTTAACAATTTTCGTGAAAAAAATCACATGAGATATACACAAATAACCGATGTTTTTTTCCAAAAAAAAATCGTTAATTTTCATCAAAATATCACATGTGATATTGATAACATTAAATTTAAGTGGAAAAGAATTGTAAGACCTTGTTTGTTTGTTTTATGAAAAAGCTCTTATCAGTCCATTATTTCTAATTCTTTAAGAGTTATGGTCATTTAGACAGTTTGTTTTTTTCAATTTTTAGAGTTATTTATGTCTTATTGTCCTCTTATCTTGTAAGATGTAAATCAACTCTTATTAGTCTCTTATTGTTCTTTAAGCCCTCAAAAAAAAAAAAAAAAAAAAAAAAAACAATGGCGTTTCTCAATTGATTAACTTTAATCGATCAATTCTCTCAATTGATCCTTACCAAATCAATTTTCACATTCAATTGATGTATTTTAATAAGATTTAAATATGTTTAATATTGTTAATGACATAATCTTGTTTAAATAAATGCAAATTTTGTAATAGTGATGAATAAATATGTGAAATTGTATAAATTTATCTACAAATTCAACATTATAATTTTTTAATGAGTAAAATATACAATTTAAACCAATTCAGACTTTATCAGTTTACAAAAACAAACAGTTTTATTGATTCATATTTCACACTTCAGCACAATCTCTTATAAATCAGAGCTGAAATAAGACTTCAGCACTTTTTAAAAACAAATGCCAGCTAGCTCATCTACGACATTATATGTGATATTTATTATGAATTAGTTTTGAATTATATGTAATCTTATACATATTAATTGTGTTCTACTACACATCACATGTGCATCTCTTTTTATTATTTTTATTTCTCAATGCTTTAACTACATGTCATAAAAAGTAACAAACAAATAAATGAAAAATTAATAATGCTAAAATCACGAGAATTGTAAAAAAAAATCATAAATAAATACCTTAATTAAATGTATTAAAAACTTTTATTGAAATAAACGAATTTTCATATATAATCTATATGCAACAAAAGATACATATGTYTTTTKGGACGATTTTTAAGAAARTTTATTTAAGACTTCAAATAAATKATTAACTTAGAATTATTCTTTCATTTTCTTATTTAGCTACYATTCTCGTATGGGCCTCTTTTATATAGGGTCGTGTTCATACGAGAATAGTACYTAAATAARAAAAARRRRAWKRAWKKYSRACMMMWWAWTTWWTWAAWWAWWAMYTWAAWWAAWWAWTKRAAAWWWAAWWAARRAMSGRAWWAAARKWAWTTWWTTWWTACAAAAATTATTTAAGRCGTTTATTTAATATTCTATTTTTATCATATTTATGATTTTARTATAATTTAATTACTTTTATTMYGTCTAATTTAATTACTTTTAATATAATTTAATTATTTATTTATGATTATTTAAAAAATTGCAACTTTCATCAAAATCACATGTGATTCACAAAKAATTAATTTTTTTCAATTTTTTTTYCTAATCACGTGTGATTTAAAGCATRCAAAAYAATGATTCAAATTAAACATTGAAAATAAAAATAATAAAAACAGAATCACATGTGATGTGTARCATCATACATTTAATATGTATAAGATCAATGTACTTCAAAGCGTAATGTATAACTAACAAATATCACATGTTATGTTGTAGATAATTTACAATTCTTTTCCATTTAAATTTAGTACTATCAATATCCCATATGCTATTTTTGACGGAACTTAGCAATTCGTTTTTGGAGAAAATGTCTATTAATTGTGGATATCGCATATGATTTTTGACGAAACTTGTAAAAAA
>NC_037528.1:7807517-7837879 GCF_001531365.2 Cynara cardunculus var. scolymus
GTATAACCAAAATTAATTAAAATTAATTTTTATTTATATTAATTAATATTTATTAATATTAATTAATATTTATTAATATTAGCAATATTGATTTAAATTTATTAATAATTATTTATAATTAATATTAATCAGGGTTATAAATTAGAATAAGGGACAATAAGCTACCAAAACGCTATTCCAAGTAGCGTTTCAATAAGCTAACTTATTTGCATCCAAACGTATATCGATAAAATAAGCTAGCTTATTTTTAGCAAACAATGCCTAAGGTTGTGTTTGTCAATTTAGTTGATAAGCTAGCCGATGGCTCATAAGCTAATTGGTAGCCGATAAGCTTGCTGATGAACAAATCATGTTTGGCAAAAACTAGCTGACAAGCATGTAAAGTGACCGAAAATAGCATCTTTAAAAACTAGTCGATTACAATATCTTATAATATAATCAAAACAAATATTTAATAATATAATATATTAATATATATAATCCGGATGCAACACATTACACACGTCATTTTGAACTATTTTTATCAATATTTTATTCAAAACATGATTCAAATGAATGATTAACTCAGATTTATTTAGGTACCATCCTCATCCCTATATATATATACCACCAATCCGTTCGATCTTTTACTATCCCAGTACCGGCCCACACCTCTATATCGTTCATTCTTTTCTACCATACTCGCATCTATTTTTGCTATGGCTTCACCTTTATTCACCTCCAACCTCACGACTCATCATGTTTTTGCTCGCCCTTCTCATTCATGTAGAAAAACAAGATCAAATGGGTCTCAAAACCAGTTATATTCAACAAAATCCAATACCATAATTACCATGGCTGATCATGCAACTACTACTACTACTAATAAGCCACCTGTTGTTAGACGATCAGCAAACTATCCCCCTTCACAGTGGTCCTATGATTATCTCCAGTCACTCAACACCACCAACTATGTCGTACGTTAAGTTATTGAATAACCTCATGCATCAACTAATGACATATACTATGGCCGGCCCTGTGGGTGGGCAGTCCGGGCGGCGGCTTAGGGCATCCCAAACCCAAGGGCATCAAATAGCCAAATTCTAGTTATATATGCATTAAAAATTAAATAGAATTGTTACTAGAAAGATTTGAACTCAGGTCATCTACTATTATCAAGAGATTTTTACCAATGGATTGGAAATTATTTTGTTTCTATTTATCTATATCTTGGTTTTAATACTTCGCTCCCTATTCCCTATCTTCTTTTTCTTTTTTACTTCCGATTAATTTTTAAAGTTCATTTTTGTCTTGTTTTTACAACAATAAATATTTCTTTGAAATAAAATTAATATTTGTATAACTTATTATTTTTAGACGACCTTAATAATACTTGAAATATTATTGTTTTTGTTATGTGTATAATTTCGTCAAACATGTTTATTCAACAAATTGGGTGTGGATTTGTTGCTCGGTAAAGGGCATCTCATTATCACCAAAATCCCATTTTTATATCAATTTTACACCAAATAATGTTGGTGAAATGTATTACAAATTTGTTATTTAATATTTATGAAAGTTTGATGTCTATATAATTTTAATTTATTTGATTACAAATGTTATTTTAGTTATGATATTTATTAAAAATTATATTATAAATTATACTTATATTAGTTTATATATGATATATATGTATAAATAATAAAACATAAAAAATGACACACACACATGTGTGTGTGTATTAATACAAGGTTTTTCACCATTTTGTTGGAAAAAATTGTGCATATGTTTGGATATAGACTAACACATTTTCAACAGTTTTACAAAACGTAAAATGTATTTGCGTTTTTTTTTTTTTGTTGGGACATGTTTTAACGTTTCCGTCCAGGACATCAAAAAGCTTTGGATGAGCCCTGCTATCGTCCCTCATTCAAATCGTTTCATGGACAATATATTACTTATATATATATGATTTATTAAATACAACTTGTTTGTATGTGTCTATACAGGATGAAAAATGCAAGACAGCATCACAAGCTTTAAAAGAAACTGTGAGGACGATGATCTCTAATGAATCAGCAGCGGAGAACCCGTTGAGTACACTTGAATTAGTTGATGACTTGCAGAGGCTTGGAATATCATATCACTTCCAAGATGAAATAAACAATGTGTTGAAGACGATTTACAATTCCAACTAYSAAAGTCATGACAAGTGGAACGGAATGGATTTGAACCTGAAATCCCTCGGCTTTAGACTCTTACGACAACATGGTTATCGTATCCCTCAAGGTACCCACCTCTCATTTCTAATGAATTAATTCCTCTCTTGTTTCATAACAAAAAGAAGTTGTGAATGATTTATGATTTGTGGTCTTTTTATCGTTTAGAAATATTTGAGGACATCAAGGATGAGACAGGAAACATCAAGGCCCATATACGTGAAGACATTGTAGGAATGCTTAACCTGTATGAGGCTTCATTTCTTGCTACCGAGGATGAAAATATACYGGATGAAGCCAGGGAATTCACAACCAAATGTCTCAAAGAAAAGATGGAGAAGAAGAGCATTGTTGATGCAAGTATGTCGATGTTAGTAAGTCATGCCTTGGAGCTTCCATTGCATTGGACGATTCAAAGGTTTGAGGCAATATGGTTTATAGAAACATACAGGAGGAGAAGTCACATGAAACCCTTGTTGTTAGAGCTTGCTGAATTGGACTTCAACATTGTGCAAGAAATACACCAAGAAGATCTAAAGTACTCATCAAGGTATATTTGGAGTTTCTTAGAATTAAATGAGTTTTTCCAGGAGTACATAACTTGACATGTACACTTGGTATACGTATATATAGGTGGTGGAATCGTCTAGGTTGGGACAAGAAGCTGAGCTTTGCTCGAGACAGGTTGGTGGAGAGTTTTATGTGGTCTGTTGGTTCGCGTTACGAACCATCATTTGGTGTTGTAAGGAGAAACATCACAAAGCTTATTTCCCTAGTAAATGTGATAGACGATGTCTACGATGTATATGGTACTTTGGATGAACTCGAACAATTCACCCAAGTTGTCAAAAGGTAATTAATTAGTGTTTGGTTTGGTGCTAGTTTTTTGGTATATAATTCCATTGAGTGGCTTATAAACAGATGGGACATCAATGCCATGGAAGAACTTCCTGTTTACATGAAGATATGCTTCCTTGGATTCTACAACACCATCAATGAGATGGCATACAACACCTTGRCAGACCAAGAATCCCTTGTTATACCTTCTGTGAAAAAAGCGGTAGCTCGTCTATCCATCTTCATTTCTTCATTTAAATGTTGTCCAATTTATGATATAAGATGGTACTTTWATGTGCAGTGGGCAGATTACTGTGAAGCAAACCTGGTGGAGGCACGGTGGTTCAACAGCGGATACACACCAACGCTTGAAGAGTACTTGAACAACTCGTGTATTACCATTTCAGTTCTTGTAATAATTTCAAATGCYTATTTCTTCGCTTCAAGKGATGACGAKATTAATGCTAACGACGCCTTGCRCAACGTACTTCACTTGTCTGCTATGATTTTACGTCTTACTGATGACCTGGGAACATCATCGGTAATCTTTCTTCATACGTKCTAGARAGCTGCTTACATACATATAGATATTTTACTTTGTTAATTTTGATCAGGCGGAGCTTAAAAGAGGTGATGTTCCAAAATCAGTGGAGTGTTACATGCATGAAACGGGTGCTYCTGAAGAGAAAGCCAGGGAATATGTACACAAGTTGATCATCGAGACATGGAAAAAGCTAAATAAAGAGAAAATGGCCCTCAAAACTCCATCTTCTCGCATATTTGGCGAATGTGCAGCAAATCTTGGCAGGATGGGGCACTTTACGTACCAGCGTGGGGATATATTTGGTTCGCCAGATGATCTGTATAAATCTCATGAAATTTCCTTGCTTTTTACTCSCAAATAAGATCCTAGCTAGGGGATCGTTATCCTTTAATTTGAGTTCTACCCGCCCCGCCGCTTATATGATGTTGATGAATTTTCAAAATAAGGTTTAAAATCCAAGTGTTTTTGAGTTGAATGTCCTGGCTAGCGGGAAAACTTGAGTTGTTACTTTGATATGAATAAGGATATGTTTTACAAACTAGCTGATGAACTAGTCGTGTTTGCTAAATGCTAGATGACATTGTTGAATGACTTAAAAGGATATGTTGGAAAAAAACGTAAGGGGAATAATTAATTTGGAAAAAGAAGTGAATAAGAACCGTGGAGCTTATTGAAACGTTACATAAAGTAGCATTTTAAAAAGTTAGCATACGGTTAACAATTTGGGATTTTTTCAATAGGCTAAAAAAATATGTTAGCTTATAATTGCCAAACATGGCCTAAATGGTTGGCATGCAGTGGCGAGGAAAAGACGCTTGAAACCAACATCATCAATAATTCCCTTTTAAATATATATGTAATTAAATCTTCAGATTATTTGGAAAAAGAGGACGGAACCCCTTGGAAATTTTATCCAAAAAACAAACCACTTACAAAGGAGAAGTAGACATGAACATGTACCAAAATGCTTAGGGAAATAAACTAAAAAGAGGCCTAACAAATTGGCCAAAAACAATTTTAAAACCCCATCTCAACTCAAAAATCAAAAAGAAATTCCCATGGGAGCCCAAATCCCCATCAGCAGCCCAAGAAAAAAAATTTGAAGGCCCAAATTCTAGAGCAAAAACCATCATAGAAAAGGCTAATAAAAAAACCAATAAAAGCCCAATCAGTACAATCAACATTCAATAAAGCCCACAAGCCAGGCCTTAAAACCATCAGCCCAAACCATTTTGGCCTATCACCTCAATTTATTGTTTAATAATAAATAATTTATTAAATTCTAAATATTAGACGTTGTTTGATAATAAATAATTTATTAAATTCTAAATTTACGGATAATTATTTTTCTTACAGCTCTTTACACTTCATAAAATCAACCATGTTTAAGTACAAGGTGATTATTAAACTCTATCGATACCACAAAATGTTTCTTTATCCACATATAAAAATTCATTATTAAAACTAAAATTAAATTACATATTTATTTTCAATATTAAATATCTAAATTATAAAGTAAATCAATAAATTATGTGAAAATAACGTGAATTTTACAATATTTAATTTGACGTTAACATCGATATATTTTTTGAAGATCTTTATTAGATCTTCAAGACATGGTCGATCACTACCTGTAATTTCTATTTTATTCATGCATTGATTTCGAATTTTCTTTTTTATAATGAGAAATTATTATTTTTTTCGGTTTATAATAAAATATTGCATCATTCCATAGCACGAGTATACAACTTGTATCTAGTCAAGGTTGATTCTAACCTGATTTTTTTTTTCTACGAGCCTAATATAACAAATTTAAATCAGTTTTGCGGGCTTGTTACTTGCTAGTATCGGCCATATAAACAGGTTGGGGCTTGCTCTTGGGCTAACGTTCCTAAAAATATTTTACATTTAGAAAAAACCTTATATAAAATCACAATTGTGTATAACCATTTAAAATTGCTTACTTTTTTCCAATTTAAAAAAAGACGTAAAAACATAACTATGTATATGATTTAAGAAAACAAAATAGCTTCACATATGCATATAGTATATATTTTGGAGGTGGTTGGTACTCGATAGGTGAAGTCTAGCCCAAAGCTAGTCAACTAGGATCTTAAAGTTTTTTTTTCTAACAAAGAAGTATCAAATTGTAATTATATATAAATTTTAATTAATTACAAATCTATAAACAGTCCGAATCAGTTTGTCTAGGAATTTTTTTTAAACGTCCAAATCCGACCATTAGTTTTAACAGTTCCGTATGAACCCAAAATATTTATAAAAAAATAGATGTTTAAAACATGGGAATGTCCGCATGTTTTAAAATGAATATTTTGTAAAGGACATACAAATATGTCTTCTTATTTCTAGAAAAATGGACAAAGTCTTCAAGCTTGGTGGAGTGACGAATGCAATAATGGCATGTCAAATTATAATGCGTGTCACACATGTATTTCAAAAACGATTAATCCTTTGAATTAAAAGTAAAATAAAAAAAATACCATCATCACAAATGTTTCAAGCATATGAGTATTGAAACTTAGTGAGCATCATATAACTTAAAATGAGAAAATTATATATAATACATAATATATTATGATGTGTAATTATGAACACTTTTCAAGTAGCATGGGGTTGCAAGTCTTGATAAAGAAATTAAAATTGATTGATGATATAAAGAGAGTGGCATGGTATCACTACATGTGTGTGTGATGGGGGGTTGTTAATTTAGTTTTAAAACAAAAAGGGCATTTAAAAAATTACATTTTTATCCCTTTTGAGTGACTATCAAGAACCAAATGCATTAACATTATAATGGAAACTAGAATAGCTTGAGATCATATACCCCACTATGCTTAATGCTTGGCATTTAGAAGGGTAGATTGGTAATCATCCATTATCATGATTGTGGGTGTACTTCTAAGGCACTCCTAGTCCCCCCCTTGGGATCTAATGACAATCCTCTGTTTTTCCACATTAATACATACCATTAACTAATCAAATTTAAATAATTATAAGCACATACAACACAAGAAATATGTATTAATGAAGAAGGTCAAGAGTTTGAACAATAAAAGCAAATTAAGCTGCAATGAATGAATATACGGTTAAAAGGTGAACCAAAGAATCACAGGCCCACCCACCAACTAAACCCCCCACTGCACCTCTTTATAAAAACCCTTCTCTGTTTCTTGTTCAAAAATTTCCGTTCGAAATATATACATATATATATATACATATAAGAACATCGTTGACAAAGGTTTATTCTCAGGTGTCGGGCTGCAGACCTCTGAAGATTTCAAGAAAAGCTGAAAACAAGAAGCAAGATCAATGATGGTTAATGATACTTTCACTGCAAAATGGAGGTGGGTCCCACTCTTTCTCTCTCTCTCTACTCTCTCTCATCTGTGAGATTATAAGCAAAATACGGATGTGGGGTTTTGATTTCAGTGACAAAAGAATGGAAGAAGATGAAGGTCTGAGGACCGTAGAGTGTTTAAGAGGCAGATTACTTGCAGAAAGAGCAGCTTCTAAAGCTGCTAATGAAGAATCTGAACAAATTGCCAAAAAGGTTTGGTTTTTACACATTCATTGTGTGTGTTTCAATCTTCTCTAATCCCAAAACGAGACCCAATTTCTGTTTTCACACACTCCAACGTGTTTCGTTGTGTTTCTTTACTGGCATTTGTGATCTTGATATGGGGTTGAAAATTTCAGGTGATTGAGCTTGAAAAGCAGTTGAAAGTGGAGATCAAATCAAGAAACAAAGCTGAAAAGAGGCTTAAATTCTTGATGAAAAAGCTTGAATCTTTGAAGATATCATACGTTTCAGCAGATGAATCTTCAAGTTTTTCTGAAAAAAGTGAGATTTCATCAGTTTCATCGTCTTCTAAATCTCAAGATCAGATGGAGTTGCAGAAAACCCAATTCAGAAACACTTCAAAATTCAGCACAGAAGGCAATAGACGAAGTTGCCCTTCACAAGAAGAGAATTTGGGGTCTGTAGATGAGTCCATTTCTGGGAATTCCAATGAGAATGTGATTCAAAATGATGATGATGATGATGATGATGATGATGATGATGAAGATGATGCTGTAAAGAAAGATGGGTATGTTTCTTGAATTTAGAAGACATTTAAATTTAAATGATGTTTTATGAAAATTCATAATAATGTTAAATAATTAGTAGATTTTATGTTATGATTGCTAATTATTTTTAATAATTATTTATTCAAATTTCAAAAAACCAAATAGAATCTTGCCACGTCCCTTTTGTTTCCTTTTTTCATGTTTTTTTGTTCATAATCTTTTAAAATTTTAGATTTAAATTGAATTCAGTTTCCACCCATATATAATTTTACTATAAATTAATTATTATATTTGATAAAATATGAAATAAAAAAATATATTAGACCATTGTAGATTGTGTGAACTTTGTAGTTTAGTCACAAACTAAATATTAAAAACCCTTGGTTCATTCTCACAAATTTAGGATGTGTTTGAAATTGTTTATTTGAAATAATTTATGTTTTTTTTTTACAAAAGTATTTATTAATTTATTATAAGTTAGAAGGATTTAACTTCTACAAAAACTTCTTGTCCCTGGTTTGACACTCATATAAGTTATTTATCCAAACACTCAAAAATGTTTATTACCAATGTCATACAGGAATAAGTTGATAAGTTGTTTTTATAAGCAATCTCAAACACCCCCTTAATGGGTTTTTAAATTTTCAAAGAACAGATCAAAAAATTCATTTTTTTCAGATAATTTCTTTGAATTTGAAATACAAAATGCAATTGTTTTTAGGCTAAGGAGTTGTTTGATTTTGCTTATAAAAATAGTTTATTGATTTATTTTGGTGTGGTCTCGGTAATAAACACTTTTGAGTGTTTGGATAAATAGTTTATACCGATTTCAAACCGGTAATTAGGAGTTTTTGAAAAAGTTAAATCATTCTACTTATAATAAGTTGATAAAAACTTTTGTAGAAAAGCATAAGTTGTTTCAAATAAGCAATCTCAAACATTGTTTGTTTGATATATTTTTTTATTTCTGAAAATATATTTTTATTTGATTATATTTTGCCATATGTATCTCATAATTTTACATTTTATTTTTGAAGTTGAAATTGATTATATTTTTACTTCAAATTTAAATTCTAAAATCAAAACACACATATAAAAAAAATGAATTTTAACAAATATAATTATAAAATGAAAAATAAAAAGAGGTTCAAAACTGTTTAAGTTTAATCTTTTTTAATTTAACATTGTTTAATAATTCTTATTAAAATTTTGATGAGAGTCATTTAAATTCTCTTTTAAAATTCGTAATTTGTAATGGTTTTCGGACAATTTTTCTCATATTTTTTTAACTTCATTTACTAGGTTGAAATTTTCAGTTACAAAGAACAACATTAATGATGAAGGACACAATACTGAAGACATAGACGATAATGTTGATAACTCAATGGCGTTAACGATTATGACATCAGAGCATGATACAGATCGTGACGATGGCTTTGACAACTCCATGGCATTAGTTGTGGTTGAAAATGTGATAAAAGAAGAGAAACAAGATGTGCCGATTTCAAACGGTAATGTGAAAGACGTTCTTCATGCTTTAAGGTATGCCAAAGAAAGTCTTCAAAGATCATTGGCGATGAGACAACATCTCAGATCAAACATTGCTTGTGGTAGATTCCTGTTAGATCTAAAACCTGGAGTGATTTAAGAAGATCATGACTCTTTAAATCTTAAAAAAGTTCAAGAAAGAAATCGTTATACATGTTATTTATAGTTACACGAAGCCTACCTAAGTTTGTTAACAGAGCATTTTGCTTTTTGCATTATCCAACTATATGTGTACTAGCTGTCTACGTGTGTAATGCAGCAAGATTTAAAAAATTTATTATAAACCGAGAATGAAAACTCGGTGCAATTCCTCACAATTTTATTAATATATTGTATTTGGTGCAAAACGATTTATTAATGTTGGAGAAAAATCACACAAAAATTCGTGGAAAGTTTCATAACAATCCGATATGATTTGAACGATTTCAACGACCCGCAAGACGCAAGTTCTGTAGGTTGGGCTCGAGCTAGACCCCGAAAACTTCTTGTTTGAAAAACTTTTTTTTCATGATACAAAACAATTTATTAACGTCATAAAAAATGAAATGAATGTTTTATAATATAATAAAGATATATGATCGTAAAAGTCACAAGTAAATGAAGAACTTCATTGAACCTAAATGAGCATATCACAAGGGACACATGAGTCATGGTACCCTTGCAGGTGGTTAGTTGTGCAAATAACACATGTACCCATGTCGGCTTATTGTACAACCCTATAATGCATTCATTCAATCGTTACGTCATCTTATAAAAATGGTCACGAGAATTTACTAAGAGTGTCTCCAATAGCTTTTTTAAAATAAAGAATGAAATTCTAAAATCTTTAAAACAAAAATACGTTCATCTTCAATAAAATCTCTATTTTGAAGTTTACAACATTGTTTATATCATTAAAATATTTCATTCATCTAAATATTTGATTTTAAAGTTTCCCGTTGATAGAAATATATTAATAAATATTTTTCTAATTGTATCATTTTTGAAGTGTTCTCCAAATTTAGAGATTTTTACAGTTTCTCTCGTACTTTTTACATTTTGAAAACATATTCTTAAGTCTTTGTTTTCTTCATGTTGATCCGTTGAAGTTGTTCTAAAAATTTAAATATTTTATTATTATAAAAAAAAAATTTGAATTGAATGGTATTGAAAGCCAAAATAATAAATTGTGCACGTGAGCTCCCGTGTGGAGTTATTTCCAAAGCCATTGGATTCGATAAATGTGGCATCAAATGTATTGTACTTTTTGCATATATGTTTGTACCATGCCCCAATCCTATCAATATTATTATTGGGTCACTCATATGAATGGAATATGTTGTCTTTGTTTCACTTATTTAATGTTTTTATCCCTAAGCTTGTAAAATTTATTGGGTCTTAGAAATGAATTTTCGGTAATTTTTAAACGTATTATCTACTAAAGACATGCTCGAATAAAAAAGACAAAAATGTTGATTACATAAAACTAATTGATTCATGTGTGAATAACTAGTAAAAGAATCGAGTTTTAATATATATTATTATATGTGAATGATTGGTAAAAAAACCAATAGATAAGCGAATATGGATTTCAATAATATATTATTTTTACAATTTTAAATGATTTTTACAATTTAAATGAAGCCGATCCAATCGATTGATATAGGGTCCAAACTTTTTTTGTCTGTTGTTATGGTACAAATTGTCATGTTTAGTTCTTTCCACCTTCATATCACATGCCTTCTCGATGTGGTCACCCCTCATTGTAACCTCCTTTTCAGGTTACTACTCCATTCAATTGCTGCATTAAAAAAATAAGGGTGATGCAACTCTTTACATTACAATCAAGTTTAATCGTGCGATAGAAATATAAAAAATAAGTTTTGAAGTATATAATATTTATATGGGAAAATTGTACCAAAATGGAACCAACTTTTACATGATTCCTATTTTGGGGAACGAACTTTCAAAATCGTCATTTTGGGGAACCAACTTTCACCTGATTCCTATTTTGGGGAACCAACTTTCAAAATCGTCATTTTGGGGAACCAACTTGCACCTAATTCCTATTTTGGGGAACCAACTTTCAAAATTGTCATTTAGGGGACTCTATCAAACTTTTTGTTTATTTAAGGGTCTGATTGATCTGTTGAACAGGTAACAGATAATTTAAGGGTCTCTATCAAACTTTTGGTTGGATTTGTCAAATTTGATTTAAACTTTAATATTGACACAGATTGRTTAGATATAAAAATCTTGAATGTGATATTTAATATTTTTTTTATTGCATCAATTAATTTTTTTCTATTAAATTGATTTTTTTATTGCATTAGTAAAAAATAATTTTTATCGTAGTAATTTGGATTTTTTTCGAAAAATCTTCAATTTGATATCTGAATTTAAAAAACGAGATTTGAAATAAAAAAAATAGATTTTATTGCATTAATTTTTGAAAAGAAATGAATTTTAGTTATTTTTCTATAATTATTTTGCAAGTTGGTTTCCCAAAATAGGAATCAGATGCAAGTTGGTTCCCCAAAATGACGATTTTGAAAGTTGGTTCACCAAAATAGGAATCAGGTGAAAGTTGGTTCCCCAAAATAAAAATTAAGTGAAAGTTGGTTCCCCAAAATGACGATTTTGAAAGTTGGTTCCCCAAAATAGGAATCAGGTGAAAGTTGGTTCCCCAAAATAAAAATCAAGTGAAAGTTGGTTCCCCAAAATGACGATTTTGAAAGTTGGTTCCCCAAAATAGGAATCAGGTGAAAGTTGGTTCCATTTTGATGCAATTTTCCCTATTTATATATAGTAAATAGAACAAATAAACTTATACATTCTTCTTATATTTTGCTAGGCCAAAGGCCTTTTGGTAGGTAGGCGTATATATAATATACATATATATGTATATAGGAGATATTTACATAAATAGCCAAAACTGATAGATAGTTCCATTTTTTAGCCATATTATAGGCCAAATTCACTTTTTATTCATTATGGAGAAGGCTTACACATGTGTGTAAGGATTGGTTTTCAGGCAACCGACAGACTGAAATTCTTACGCAGAAAGTGGAATCCTTACAGAAGGCTTATACATATGCATAAGGATTCCACTTTGTCGTAATGATTTTTTTGCTTGAAACCCAATCCTTAAGCTTATGTATAAGCCTTGTGCATAAGGATTGGTTAAATAGTGAATTTAGGTCAGAAAATAGCTAAAAGTGAAACCCTATTTTCTCATTTTTTATGTCAATTTCCTTATTTAGGAGTAGATTTAGCCCATCCCTAAAATACAGGACAAGGCGTGGGAAAATAGGGCTTATTTTTGTTGGATTAATATTTTGGAGAATTTTTTTTAAATATTAATTTAATGATCTGTAATTTGAAAAATGTCTATTTTAATACCTCTAATGTTGATATGAAATCGATAAATCTTGACATAATTTTGAATAACTTTTTCAATCTTTAAATGGTAGTTGAGGTTATATATTCTAAAAATAAGAATTGAATGAAAATACATTTCGTTTTCACACATTTTACCTTACAAGATCACATTAATAAAATTAATCAAAAACCTTCTCTTTTGTTATTTTTACATGTGAGTCGGTGTGACCGGTTAAGTTAGCGACAATCATTGAATCATTTATCAATCCCATGAAATGAGAGGCCACGAGTCTAATTCCATTTGAATGGTATCAACCCATGTGGGAGCCCAAGCAACGGGACGAAGATGTTTGTCTTTGGGTCTTATCAGGTAAGTATTTACCAACAAGAGTAACAATCTTGACTTACATTCTCAACCACAAAAATGGATTGTTGATAAACGTATCTTATTATGATAAACACTAACCAAGTAAAAGTCTTATCCTTCACTTAATGGTAGGTAAGACTATTGATCTTACAAGGTAAGATTCATGGTCCTGATCATACTCACCCAATAAAATAAGTAATACACAATAAACAACTCATTACATTTAGTTTTGAAGCTAAAGGGTATTTGATTTTTGTGTAATATGCTTTAATGGACCTAATGGTTTAATCATCCTGCCGTTTACCCATTTATCGAATTCCTTTTTACTTGAAAAACACCCTTTACCCAATCCATTGCCCACATACACTACTTTTTCATCCCTCGTTAAACCTTCAGCTATACATGGGTTGAGCTGATTGGGCGAAAGCATTTAAAAACCAAATCCAATGCTTATGGTTTGGAAAATCTCAACTCAATCCAGCCCAAGCAAAAGTACAACCCAATTCAATCCAAATCATATAGATTGGGTTGGTCGAGTTTGAACTTTGGTACATCATCTGTTAATCTAACTAAGCGTTTTGTTTAAACCAAGTAAAATTAAAATGAGAACGTACAAAAAGACTAACTTAAAAAAAGTTAAAAGTTCATGCAAATAAGAAAGTAAAACTACGATTGAAAATTGTAATATAATTTTAATTACAGCTAATTGTAGGTTGGTTTAATGTCTAACATACACATTAATGAAGAACTTTACAATCATATTAAATTCCTAGTATAGAAAAGTTCATCAGATTATGTTAGGATTCAAATTACCCTAACTCAATTACAACCCAATAGATTTATTTTAACCTAATTTTGTATCAACTATATATATCGAGTTACCTCAGGTCGAGTTTCTTTTGGTTTTTTTGGGCGGGGTTGATTGGTTTTTCTAGCACCCCTACTTCAATCAGCACTAGTTTGCACATTGTCTTTATGCCTCTATCATCAAAACTAGAAAATGCAAATTTCTCAAAAAGCTGATTCATGGTGAAGAAGCCTTCCTAATGGTCCTATATTTCTATTGTTTAATTTGAAGTTAAGTAACTTCATACAAATGTCTTAATGACTAATTAAGCACTCATCTCACATTCAATAACATCCAGACAAAATGTCAAATTTTATGCCATCCAAACTATCTATTTGATCTTAATTCGTACAGTCCACAAATTCAATCATGGCTTAATGAAAAGAAAAGATCCCAAACAACCCTCACCCTGAGGCCATATATAAAGTTACTTGTCACAATGTTGAGCCACATGACCCATGGCCAGTAGACAAGTGATGTTACTTGGTTTTCATCTTCAACCATCTCAACAGATGGTATTCAATTTCACAGTCAAAGGAGGGATCATGCAAACAGCACAAGTAAGATAGCAAGCAAGTTATGAACAACCCTGCTCTTTCCAAAACAATCCAGTAGAGTTTACATTAAAACAAAAACACAACCCAATTGTCATTTTAACCCAATTAACTATATGGTGCTTCCCTCCCTCTGTCTCCTACTTTAAACACCTGACCTGTAACAGCAGCAGCAGATAAAACAGGCATCCCCCCCACCAAACAAAACTAATAACAATCTCCGACCACCCAAACTTACATTCATTCGACATAAAGGACCCTTTTGCAAGTAATCAATCACTTCATCATCTACCCTTCTTATACAGTATCACAATCCTATTAGATAAACGATTCCGACCAACATAAAACATATTTCTCCAAGTTGTACTAGTAAGTAAATTCCACATCCTAACATCACCTCATCCATGATTCTTGGTATACACAAAATGATATAAATTTACCTTTACCTGAAGATGTACCAAACGATTCCTCAATATACGTTTTTAACTGCACCACACCATTGTTGAAGATGTAAGCAAAACATTTCGAGATATTTCACCAAAAATCATGGACTTGATGATGCTAGACTGCCATTTACCGGTTTTTTTATTGAAATGACATAGAAAAGTGAGCATTGCCTGGATGATAACTAAAAATAAAAATCAAAGACAACTTAGGTACTAGTTAGTTCTTGTTATATCATGTCCCTACAATCTAACACGAATTCACCATTTCATAACTATAACACTTTTTTATATCCTTATCAGTTCATTAAGTTTTGGGTGACACCAAGGAGATTGCTATCAATTAAGTCGGGGCACACCAGCTTTATCATACTTACTGCACCTGATATGAAAGGAAGCACCATCTAACTCCAAAATAAACAAAGGTTCATGTCATGGGTATCTTTACGAGTTGTTCTTGATCAAAAGATTACTAATTCTGACCTGCCAAATGAAACCATAGTTAAAACCACATCAACAAACCAAATTTATGGCAACTCAAAGTCAATAGACAATGTAACGTCTTACTGCAAAAGACAAAATGCAGGCCCTCAAGCCTCTCCACCTGCCTTGCCAGCAATGGTCGCCTTCTGTTTAAATAGGTGGAATTAATAGCTGATAGAACAGCACATAAACATCTTACAACTTACAAAAGCACAAGTACACAAGGACCTACCTGTTCAATTTTTCCATTGCCATTCGTCTGTGTTCCTGAAAACCTGTAAAATAACTATTCAGGCTATTGCTCAAAATAAAATGTCTCCAAATTCTACCATGACCGTAATTGCACAAGAAAATCCCTAAATTAAAACTCTACAGGACCAGTATTGTTGATAAAGTACAGTACATACCTTAGGGCCCTTGCTTTCTTTTTCTGTTCTTCCAGAGGATCAGTAGCACCTGAAGCTGATCCAAACCTAGAAAGTCTAGCCTTCTTCTTATCATCTTCCTCTGTAGGTGTCGATTGTGTGATCCCAAATCTGAGTGAGCAACAGAGTATATAGTCATCACTAAATAATAAATCAACAATGAGTCGTAAATGAAAATAAGAGCCTATTAAATTTCTGGTAAATTTAATATTTAACAATGCAGGGACAAGATGTATGCTGTCAACAACCTCTCCGCTCTAGCCTTCCTTTTAAGCTCCTCAGCTTTCTTTGTGGTATCCGATCCTTGTGAGCCAGGTGCAGTACCAAACCTGAAGTACAACAGGTCCTAACTTGATAAGTTCAGATCATTCATCACATTTTACAATCACAATAACACCATAAGCACTCAACATGCAGCCAGACACTGAAATAGTTCAAGCAAAGGATGGAGATAAAAACCACAAGTTACACACATGCATATACATGGCGAGAGGGTTACAACTTTGCACATGTCAGTACATAACATTAGCAACATCATTAAGTATGCAGTTAGTAGACCAACATACTGTTCATCTATATGTCTCTAGAACGTACCAAAACACATAATGGTCCTGAAAAATAAGTGTGTCAAGACTCAGGCATCTAGTGAAAAGCTACATCGGATTATATCAATAACTGGACACCCTGGTCAAATATTATAACGTTAAACTTGAAGCATCGTCATAACATCTAAACCTTATACAACAAAAAGATAACGGAAGTTCTTTATAACTCTTAAACCAATGATTCGTCATTATAAACCGTTTCCGTTAACATAACAGAAATGAAAGGAATATGGTGCAGTCACATAAGACTTAAAAGTTGTGGTCGAATTAAAGATCTAATTATATAATCATGATACTACAATATCACAATATACCTTTAAGCTTTTGAAATCAATTCCATGTACTTCAATTACTAAAAGACACTTTTCCTATACCGTCAATAGCTTCTTATATTGTATACTAAAACGTATATGATTGTGAAGGAAGAAAAAATGAAAGCAATGAATGTATTTGGTCCTTTCTAAACTTTTACCAGGCCTCTATCAATGGTATACAGCCTATCTTAGTCTTTTCTTGCCTATAAGAACCAAATCAAGAGCAAAAGTAAACATATATTTTGGACATATGTAACATATATAATGAAACTTAAATGCAGCCTAGAAGTCCCGACCCAACCAAAGGGACTTTGGCCTAGCGGTATCGTAGCCCTTAGCCTTCTAGGAGGTCAGGGGTTCAAACCTCACCATAGGTGAGGAGGGGGTGTGAGTTTATTTGTTACATTTGCCGTATATAAATATTATATACTTCAAAAAAAAAAGTCCCGACCCATAATCATAATAAGTCAAAAGCATCGACTATTTTAAGTACATTCAAAGAAACAATGATTGGCACATACTGGAACTGTACTTGAAAAAGATGATAAAGTTTTGAATATCTTATTCCTGTAAAAACAAAGATCACAACAAATACAACTTTCTGATTGACTACACAAAATATGGCATACACAAAAAAAGTTTCTGCACTACAAGGTAATGGATTTGATTCCTTCTAAAGACAAAGATCACAACAAACATGACTTTCAAATCGACTCCAACAGATACATCTATCAAGTAAGGAATACAAACATTTTATTAATAAAAACCATTATACCATACAATCTTGTAAAGGATTGAATGCTCTTTTGTAAGTGACTCGTTGAGAAGACAAAGTTAGACAAGCATTTTGACATTTAACACCCCAAGAAACTATTTATAAACAATTAGTAACAAGAAGAGGGCACAGAAGAAAGCATAGACTAAAAAAAGGAAAGCAAATCATGGAAGCACCAGAAAACTAAAATCAGAACATGCATATCATACTACCAATGGCCATAATGATCATAGGTGGTTTCTCCAAAAAATCAGTACACAAACAAAAACGCAAGCAGATATGACAGCATCAGTAACACGAAAAAAATCCATAAACCAAATATTCTGGTACGAAATTTAAACCCTAGTCACAATCTTTATCATAATAATCACTCAAGCAGGCATAAAAATAGGAAACCGAGAATGAAATTGGTG
Source organism: Cynara cardunculus var. scolymus (assembly GCF_001531365.2). Taxonomy (NCBI): domain Eukaryota; kingdom Viridiplantae; phylum Streptophyta; class Magnoliopsida; order Asterales; family Asteraceae; genus Cynara; species Cynara cardunculus. The sequence goes on from NC_037528.1 coordinate 7,825,320, forward strand.
GGAAGCGGAAAGTTATATGGCTTCTACAATAAAACCTAATATAACGGCACGAAAGTTAAACCCTAGTCCTAAACTTAATCCTAACTTCTGAGGTAAAATAAATGGCATAAAATCGTTTCGATGTGTATAAAAACCACAACCCCGGCTTCGCATAGGAGAAGATATAGAAAAAGAGAATAAATATTGCAGCAGTATGATCACCTCTCTGCACGAGAATTTCGTTTTTCTTCTTCAGACAGCTGAACCGGCATACCAAACCGCTCCGCACGGCGAATCTTCCTCTGAGTATCGTTAACAGAAGCACCGTTTTCACCGTTGTTGCTATTACTATTGTCGGGCGTCACCGTCACCGGATCTTGAGTTTTCAACTTGGTTTCTCCGGAATCAGCGTCTTTCTTTTCGATGGAGGAAGCTGGCGATTTGTCGCTGGAGACTCCTTCGGCAGGAAGCGGGTCTAGGGTCTTTGCAGGATGGTCGTCTGTCTGAATCGTGGTGGCATTCGATGGCGCCGTCGTCATTGAGTCCAAATGGTTCGATTTCTACGACAGAGAGATGAATGATGATGGATGATTTATTTGCCCTAAATCCTAATGTGTGATCACCCCGTCGCCACTATATTCTCAGCTTGGGGTTGTTACTTACACAATTGAAAACATAGGGGACCAAAGTGTAAATTTCAAAACCCCCCCCCCCCTTTTTTTTTCTTTTTCTTTTTCTCTTTTTGCCAAAACATATAAAAAGTCATCATAAATATACAAGGGGTGTTTGAGAGTGCTTATAGCTGTTTTTAAACTTGTTTTAGTCTGACATCGATGATAAGCTGTTTTCTAGTGTTTGGATAAGAAAAAAAACTGCTTATACCGATGTCAAACCGGTAATAAGCTGTTTTTGATAAGTTAATCCTTCTTGATTTATGAAAAACTGTTTATTACCAGTTTACAATTTTAACCATGTTTTATTTAACTCCAATTTAATACCACATAAGTTAATAAGTATTTTTACAAAAAAAGCATAAGTTGTTTTAAATAAGCAATCCCAAACATCCCATAGACGATAGTATCTTGTTAACAAAACATCTATAACATATATGAGAGAGGAAGTATGAATCATCAACGTATTAAAAAATATAGTTTATGAAGAAAAAAAATTTAACTGAAAATATGTCTAGTTTAATTGAAATAATAGAATGTTGAATTAATTCCATTTCTATAAAATATATAAAGATAAAGTTAAATATCTACATTATATTATAAAGCATTTGACATAAACTCTTAAAAACCATTTTTTATGTATAAATTACTGTTTATTTATGCATATTACCTAAAATTCAAGATTACAAGTAATTTTACGTAAGTACAAGTTATTAAAGCTTTATTTTTAAATTCGTGTAACTAACTGCAGATAAACATAATCAAATACAAGATAAACATCTATTTTAAGTATAGAAAATCTAAAATAATCATTACATTTTAACATAATGTTAATTATTATCTTTATAAAAAATTATATTATTATTAGACCTAAATTAAATTATAATAAAAAATTGAATTAAAGAAGTTACACCAAAAAAACGAGAACTATTAAATAGTTAATTTGATATTAATATCGATTTTATTTTTTTCAAATTTGTATGCTATCTTTAAATTTATTATTTCATTCAAAAATAAAAATATTATCGTTTTTTTAAAACCATATAAAATTGTACTATATCGATAGAGACAAAGAATAAAAACTAAACATTAAAATGAAGATTTATCTCGCCGCATTACGCGAATACACTTCTAGTAAAATATTAAAATACGATGTAATTAAAGGTGATTTCAGACATAGATCTGTGTGATTTAATAACGGGAAGGTCATAAAAACCTAACAAAGTTTTTTATTTTGAATTGTTTATGTTTTAAATTTTTTTTTGAATGAAAAAGTCATAAAACATTTTACTTTTGAGTGATTAAGTATCTGAACGTTTTTTTGAATGAAAAATAAAAAATAAATTTTCTCTTTTAAAGCTACATATTTGAATTTGTGTAATTAACTACAGATAAACATAATTAACTACATGATAAACATCTCATTTTAAATATAAAAAATCTAAAATATAATTAGGATAATTATTTTGTTATACTTATAACGAAATACTTAATTATTATTTTTTTAGAAATTATATTATTAAAYCAAAAATAAAATTACTTCATTATTAAACATAAATTAAATTATAATAAAAAAATTAATTAAAGAAATTACATAAAATACAAGAATTTTTAAATAGTTAAGTCAATGTTAATATCAATATTTTTTTTAAATTGTTATGAATAAAAACATCATTGTTTTCTTAAATTCACATAAAACCGTATTATATCGACAAAGACAACAAATAAAATGAAACATTCTCTCAATATATATATATATATATATATATATATATATATGTATGTATATACTAGGTTCGATCCCGTGTATTACACGGGATAACTTGAAAAAATTAAAGCATGTCAGAAACTTATCTTACAGATATGAATGATCATCGAAAGTACGAAGCTACTTCAAACTTGTACTCTTGAAATAACTCTGAAATATAACTGTACATGAGTTTATTTTGATACAGAGTGCACACTTGTACTTTATATTTTAAATTTTTTTCTAGATACATGTTTAGGCCTTTATCTTCCTTAGAATACAACACAGGTTCTGTATATGAGACACCTAACTCTTGAGTAAGACCTTTGTCTCTTGATGTATTCTACATGAGAGCTCTTGGTCCAGCCCCCTTCAAAAGACTAAGTCCTAAGGACTACACTAAGAGGCTCTGCATGTACAGTAAGAGCTATGCATGCACAGTAAGAACTCTTACTGTACATGAGTTTATTTTGATGCAGAATGCACACTTGTACTTTATTTTTTAAAATTGTTTCTAGATACATGTGTTAGGCCTTGATCTTCTTTAGAATACAACACGGGCTCTGTATATGAGACACCTAACTCTTGAGTAAGAGCTCTGTCTCTTGATGTCTTATACATGAGAGCTCTTGGTCCAACCCTCTTCAAAAGACTAAGTCCTAAGGACTACACTAAGAGGCTTTGCATGTACAGTAAGAGCTCTGCATGCACAGTAAGAGCTCTGCATGCACAGTAAGAGCTATGCATGTATAGTAAAAGCTCTTACTGTACATGAGTTTAGGCGGGAAAATTATTTTTTAAAATTGTTTCTAGACACATGTTTAGGCGGGGAAAATTAATAACCGTCGCAAATTAACCGTCCAAAGGGACACATGTCACGTAAATAGACCTATTTGAACCGTAAGTGAAAATTGTGTCTATATACATGTTTTATGCGGGAAAAATCAATAACCGCCGCACATAAACATGCCACGTGTCCCAAAAGTTACTTATTTATTAGGGTTATATATATATATATATATTATTGATTTTTAAACAATTAATATAGATTAACAATATTGTGATTGAATTCTAAATGATATTTCCACGTCTTTTAAAAAAAATGGAACACAAACTATAAAGTAAATAAAGTAATCGTCTTCTTAAGAATGCAAGCGTTTTTAAGTATTCGTTTATTGTTACTTTTTTTTGTTTCAGCTCTAAATTTTGATAATTAATATCTTATGTTCGTTTATTAAACATGAACTCGAAACCTGAAAGGCGTTTATCGGGTGGCTGAGAATCTTTCGAGATAGAAGCGATGATGAGGATAGAGAGCTTACTTTGTTGCATACAATCTTAACCAATGAAATAAAATAGAGTGTTCGACTCTAATCAGATACACGTTCAGGTAAATGGTGCCTCATAAATGCCTCAAAATTTGCCTAAATTGTACTTGATTAATACGTTGGGGATAACTTTAGGTTTTATTTAATATTTTTGGGGTTAATTATCCCCCTTGAATTATAATTAGCGGATAATTTGAGGAAAAAAATGCGAAGGTTTGAGTTCTTTGTAGGCATCTAACTCTTTAACCGAACCCAAAGATACAGGGGTGGTGTCTGATTGGTTTGAGCTTGACTCCAAAGGTCAAAAGTACCTGGAGGTCCCAGGATCAAATCCAATGAGAAATAAAAATCCCCTTGTGGCCAAGGAGGTTCAAATATGATGACTCCGGGTTATCTGCAAAGCAGGTGGTTGCCCTGGGATTAGTCGGCTTGCATAGCGGGTTGGATATCCAGATTAATCAATATATATTATAAGGGTCCATTCAAGGGAGAACTGGCTAGTTTGTGGTAACCGTGAGAGCCAATCTCAACCACAAATCAATAGATAAATTAGGAAATTTATAATTTTGGTAATTTTTATTTAAAATTTTAATGCAAAGACATTTTAGGTATTTTCTCTCCTCTCTCCTTTTTTCTCTCTCTGTCCCCGTCCTCCGGTGATACCACAGTGTGATACTCAAGCACATATAAGCTGCATTGTGATACCACTATGTTACATATCTGATCGACCGCACAAACAACCACAGTGTGATATCCAATCACATATAAGATGCATTGTGATACCACTGTAGTATCACCGGATGACGGCGGCCGAAGGACGGTGGCCGGAGGCCGGGGGACGGAGAGAGAAGAGAGAAGATAAAAGAGAGGAGAGAAAATACCTAAAATATTCTTGCATTAAAATTTTAATTATAAATTCCTAATTTATCTATTGATTTGTGGTTAAGATTGGACCTCACGGTTACCACAAACTAATTAGTTCTCATTTGATTAGGCCCATATATATATATATATATATAGAAAGTAGTGTCCAATTGTGAAAAGCTTTCTCAAATCAAACAAATGCCGTGTAAATACATTTATATCTATCTATATATATATAACATAACTGTACAACATGATGATGCAAAATACAGCAGTCTGGTAAAGGGAATCAAAATCCAAAAAACTGGCTATAACATTAACAGATAGTAATAAAAACCTAAAACAGATGCATCACTGCATCTACTCACAAACAACCAAAACCTCAGATACCACGAAAAACAGATGTCGTTTCATAAACCCACCCGATCGTGGTCATCTGACTACTTCTTCCAACCGTACCTACTCTAAAAGAAACCTGTAAACATGAAGTTTAAGGCTCATCAGATACACACTTGGATGTGGTCCTTTGGTTAAATGACCTTCTCACAGTTTCTTTTAAATCCACGACTTTTGACAAGTTGGAGAATGGCACGAATGCCTGAAAACCTATCAGAAGGTTATGGATTTAAAAAACACTTGTAAGAAGGTCATTTAGCTAAACAACCCCACTTGTGGGTGATGCACTGCAACTATTTAGGAAGGCCCGGAGGGTGAAATCTTGCTGCCTAATTCACTAGACAATAACCCAAGTGTAACACTCAAACTCAAGACCTCTTAAGTTATACTAACAAACCCAGCTGGGTGAAACTTATATGCGTTATTAACTTGACAAGTGTTAAAGAGGTGTCCCTTGGATATAAATTTACTTTAAGGCAGCATTTGAAGTGATACCTCGGCATAGTTGATGAATTAAAGAAATCAGGACCAAACGGTGCACGACCATGAAAGTTAAAAGAATCTTTTGGTGTGATTTTTCTCAGATCCACTGCCTCCACTGCCACTGCCGCTGCCACTGCCACTGCCGCTGCCGCTGCCGCTGCCGCCATTCAGTCTCTTGTCATTGTCTCGTTTTGATCTAGGAGGAGTGGAAGGTGTCCAGCGTGAGTTTTGGATCGGATGGGTTTCAGGGTCATATTTCTGTGAAGCAAGGTAGCTCAAGGCTGTAACAACATCGGCTATAACAGGACGCATGTTAGGTTGTTCCTGGACACACATTGCTGCAACAGCAAGAGCCTGATACAAACCCCTGGCAGGATACTGGCCTTGGAGCACTGGATCTGCTATCTGGCAGAACTTCCTCCGATCTTTAAACAAAGGTCTAGCCTGATATCCATTAAGCAGAATTAGATTATGTGCTTAAAAGCATGATCAAAGATTTAAGATTATTATATGGACTTCAAAAGGACACAAAAATGTAACATTATCTAGGATGGAGAGAGAATAATATCGCAACATTTAATTGTGATCACTCATTTACCATTCCTCAAGTTAATAGCAGCACACAAAATCACATATAGACATGGACCTACCATGTTTCCAACAGATAGGTCGGAACATATTTCTTCGAAAATAGAGATTAATATGTAATGTGAATGAGTGAAAATCACTTACCCATGCAACCAAATTCTGCTCCCCTCCTGTTTTAGAATTATCTATTGCTTTCCTGCCTGTGATGATCTCCAAAAGCACAACACCAAAGCTATAGACATCTGATTTTAGAGTCAACTGTCCAGTCATGGCATACTCTGGGGCACAGTACCCATAGGTACCCATGACCCTTGTAGAAACATGTGTGTTATCCCCGACAGGCCCGAGTTTGGCTAATCCAAAATCAGATAGCTTTGGGTGGTACGATTCACCAAGCAGTATGTTGGAGCATTTTAGATCTCGATATATTACAGGTGGACTGGCTTTGTCATGTAGATACTCCAGCCCTTTAGCAGCTCCAGCAGCAATCTTCATTCTGGTATTCCAGTCAAGTCGTTTCTTACCAGGTGAGGGGTCTGCAAGGCAGGAAATATGACTCCAAACACCAAAAAGAAACCCTTGGCTTCACCAATTGAGAAGCAGTAATGCAAATGGATGATAGCTGATTTTCCTTGTATTGACAGCCAGCAGCCGCAGTAAGATAGGCATAGAGGTGGTGATATCAACATGAGTCTCTTGTAGTCATGCCACCCATGTCTTTTTTCTGACTACTGAGTCAATGCGAGGAAAATCACCAAATAATGGAAGAGTGTCTGACTTGTAAAACATTGTACTTGCCATTTCATTGCAAGCAAATCATCATTCTTGCGAAATGTAAAAAAAACACTATATTTCACAAGAATGACTATTTAGGACAAAGGTGAAAACTATGATGGATCTTTTTGCAATACATTGCACAATTTTGATAAAATCACTCAAATCTTGCAAACCAATGTGTTCTTTTAGCCTTTTCACAAGGATTATGGTTAGTTTGTAGTGAAAAGCCAAGTATGATGGTGCACAAAAGTCGATCACTCAATAGCATAAGGGTTTTTAAGGAAATGCATGTACCATGAAGATGGTCATCCAGAGATCCCAGACACATGTATTCATAAACCAGTAGTCTTTGATCTCCATCAGCACAATAACCAATCAAGTTAACCAGATGTGGGTGGTGAAGTAAACCCAACATCAACACCTCTACTAGGAATTCCCGGTTCCCTTGAAGTCCATTGCGATCCAGTTGCTTGATGGCTACAACCTACACCAATGGCCAAATATAAACACAAATGTTCACAGTTCTGACTTGGCAAAGACTACAAATCAGGTTGCTTTTAACAAAATTAGTGTTTCTTTCTTTCTCTTGTTATTCTTATTTTCTTTTGTTGTTTTGAAATGATAACACTTGCGTGAGTCATACAGAATAGGGAACAATGGACAAAGGAATATGTTAAATCATTTATTGACTATTGTGTAAAAAAAAAATCACCAGTGAATTGCCTCATGTTGACACCCATCAATGGAAGTTTCATCAGGACAACAGTCTGTGTGTTTTAGCAAGGCAGATACCTCTATTGTTGTGTAACTTTTTACGTTTTTCCAAATACAAACATAATATGGACTTTGTAGCTCAATGTTTGGCAATAGCCTTCAAATTGTAGTGGTTGCTATGATGTCAATGTACCTATAACTCGCTTTCTCCCAAAAAATGCAACACTTCTTATTTTGGATTATCTCAAAAAATGCAACTTTTTTTATAAAAGATTTCTTCACAAAATTACCTATTTGTCCATTAGCAATTATTACAAGGTGTTGGTGAGATTAATTATGGTTCACAAGTTTACTGTATTGTGACGTAAAAGGGGGATTTTAGGTATTTGCTCATTAAGAAAAAAGGACTTCGAATAAACTGTGCGCCAAATCAAATGTTCTATAATTTTTTGGGACTAAGCGATGATTAGTTTCTGAACGAGTAGATAATCCACAATAATGTTAAAGTTGAAACGTGACCAAACTGATTATTCAACGTCAAATTGCATCTTTTTCAAAATGGTGTGTGTGTGTTAAAGTAATAAGAGGATTGAAACTGAACTAACCTGACTTGAACTTTCAAGTCGCCCTTTATATACTCTACCAAAACCTCCTTCTCCAAGAAGACAATCACCCCTGAAATTTTTAGTTGCAGCTGCCAATTCACGAAATGTGAATGTTTGAGCAGCAATATGATCTGATCCCCCATCTTTGATCACGTCCTTCGTTTTGAACAATGGATTTGACCTAATACTCTCTAAAACACATATGTAAGAAACAAAGAACAAGAAACCATTAAACAAAAGAGCAAACATAGTCAAACAAGAAAATACTGAATCTGCACAATCCATTTCGACATGGAAGTGAAGTTACTTGTTTCATCATAAAAGCACAACAATTGATCAAGAATACACTAGAAGCAAGTCAAAAGGTTGCAACAATAAATTGAGAGTGCCCAAATACAATATCTCAAAGAGACCACAAGGCTAACCCCCAAGGTAATTTTCTGGGACTTGGTGTCTCATGAAACATCTCGGTTTGCAATTCAAATCCCACTGGACATTATCAACTCCTTTCCGGAGGGGCTAAAGTTTATTTGGAAATTTGAAGGGGAAGCTTTTTGCATGGACCACATAACTAATCAGGAAAAATGACGCGTTACTAAAAGAAAACATAAATTAAAAATAAACTGCTTAAAGAAAAATCTTGAAGATATAGCTCAAGAGTCAAAAAGATGATCAATCCTGTTCTAGAACCTATCAAATTCGGTGTAACAGTTGAGTCCACATGTGACATGTATAAAGAGTAGCTCAATATTTCTAGTTGCTTTGCTTCAATATTTGATCACTTGCACACACACAAAATGGAAGAAAAAATAATAGTTGAAAAAAGAAACCTTTAGGAACTCGATTTCTTCGACGATGCACACGTCTAATATAAGATTCGAAATTACCTAATCCTAAAAACCTAATAACACAAATTCAAATACTGAATCAAAAGCAGCAGTAAGAATCAGATGGTATAATCCCTTCTTTGAAGTAAACAATCAGATAAGTTAACAAGGTGTATCAAATCAAAGGCTTAGCAGAAAACATCAAATGGCTGTTGAAATTTGAGGCGATTTTGATAGCAAAAAAGGTGGAAAAGGAAATCTGGGAAGAGACGGAGCACCTGAAGATGGTTGAATCGGATCGAGCGAGCGATTCTTCTTCCTCTTCTTCTTTGCCGTTGGCTTGGATTGGCCAGAGCATGGAAACCATCCCATTCTCTCTCCTCTTCTCCGACAGTTGTAAACGAGAGTAGTCAACAGCTCAATAAGAGAGAGAGAGAGAGAGAGAGTAGAGATTTTATTGGTAAATCTCCGATTCGGAAAAAAATGATGGCAGAAAAAGTTTGCCCTTCTAAATATTATAAATAAATAATAAAATAAACAATTTTGATAAAAATTCAAACAGTCTTTTAAAATCACAACTATATCATGTATCATATTTTTGTTACACCCAATTTCTACTTCTTGAACAACCTAAACAGTAAGTACCACCTTTATTTCGAGATAAAAAGAAATTCAATTTGATAAAAGTCTTAAAAACAACCTTAAATGCATAAGATATTGTTTCTTTATGTATAAAATCTTAATTACAAATCGTTTATGCATATGATACGACTCAACAATGTTTTACCTTTTACAACTCATACGTTTAAGTTTTATTTTTTCCATATTATTAGTTTTGGTTTCCAATAGACATTAAAAATTTAAACCATTTATTATTTTCAAATTTTGACTCTTTATGTTCCCAAGATTTTCATCTTACCAACAAAAACTCTCTTACCATTTCAAATTTCAAATATAAAGCTCAGATTTTCATAATTCACGATTGATTTTTCTCAATCACCTCTATTGCCTTAGCTACATTCTTCCTTGCCTCCGTCGTTCCTCATCGTCTCTCCTCCGGTCGACTGACACCCTTACAACTTCCACACGTTTTTATACTTGTATAAAGGACTTCCTTTGGTTTTTCATTTTACTACTAGGGTTTAAGCTAGCTGCTTATTTTAAAGATTCGCATTTCGGAGTTTCGGATCTACATTTACAGTATTTGTATACATTAACAAACTCATTTGCTTTTAAGGGTTTCTTTGATTCAATATATTCGAGATGAGTTGTGATTTGGATCAAGTATCTTGCTCCACTGCTCCAGTCCTTGGCAAATGCTTGTATCTTGCTCCACCGCTCCAGTCATTCGGGTTGTGATTAAAGGTTTATGAATAATTTGTAGAACCTACTAACACCAGCATTTTGGATGGACGTACATTTGAATCTAAATTAGATACAAATATAGTAGACTTTGTTACATCTTTAAGGAATTTGATATCTCAAAATTGAATAATCTTAATGAATTTTTTACATTCTGTTGCATTGTACGGATAGACAACTAGTATACTAAAATACGAATTTTAATATCCTATTTGTTTATAAGAATGACCATTATGACATCATATTTATTTTTAGTAAATACACTATGATTTTGTTAATTCTCTATTTTTTTATTAATTGTTTGATATTTATATATAAAGGGACACGTTCAAATGAAAAAACGTGTATTTCTAAGAAACCATGTAAACCAATTTCGACTAATAGGAAAATTCCATTTTTTTCTAATTAAAATTAATCAATAAGAGTATTTCAGTCATTTACAATATTTTCTATTAAATATGAAAGTTATTAATAAATCTTAATTAAGGAAATGTAATAAAAGAAATTGTATAAATGGTAACATTTAAATATTTAATTATATTATAATATTAAAAATTTGAATTTCATATATTGTAATATTTAAGAATCAGCAAACGAGTCTTGATGAAACAATTGAAGTGTATAATGAAATCATCAAATCGTAGATGAACAAAAAAAAAATCCAGAAATGAAACAGGTTTCATGAACGTGAAATTGGTTCATGTTGCAAATAAATTATGTGAACCGAAACATTTTCATGGTGAACCTGTTGCATTGATTGTGTAGTTGATCCATTTAGTTGGTGAAGAGGAAAATGAAACCGGTGCATTTTGTATTTGATGCGTCATGAACTAAGTGCATGATGAAACGAGGAAATGATTTTAATTTGCTACAGAACCTTGAAGATTGTAACATGCTCCAGAATCTTGAAGATTGTAAGGCTTAAAAGAATGAATCCATCAAATCAGTGGTGAAATAAGAAAATTACTGTACATGAAATAAGTTTCATGAAAGTGAAACTGGTTCATGGCGTTCTTAAGCATGACTAGTGAAACGATTGCATAATGTATTTGGTTCGTCATGAAATAATTGAATGATGAAACGGGTACATGAAGAAACTGCTCCAGAATCTTGAAGATTGTAATATGCTTTAGAATCTTTAAGATTGCAAGGCTTAAAGGAATTAATGCATCAAACCAGGAACGAAAGGAAGAAAATAAATTTGCATGGAAAAAGATTCATGAAAGATCGAATAGGATGTTACCAAATATTAAATTTTGTTTACCATTTATGCCCTTACTGTTGATATAAAATAAAATTTTAATATATATTTTTATTTAATTTCTTAAAATATAGTAAACTAATTTTGGCCATTGATCAAGAAAATTGATGTATGAGATTGGTTTACACGGTTTACATAAATTGGGCCGGTTTTTATTTGAACGCTCCTCTATATATAAGAGCAGGTTCAAACGAGAAGTTGAATATATATGATTACACACATTATACACAAGCTCAATCATATATGATTAAACATATGTTACATTTACAATAAATATATGTTTAATTATATATGATTAAACACTTCTCCCATGATCCTCCTTCTATAAGTGACATGTTCATATGGTAGGGTAGGGTTCACATGAGACCAGTCTTTTTTTTCATGAGACCCGTAAGATCACGAAACAACAATGAAACTTTATAGCAGAACAATTTGAAGGTACAAAAAAACACCGAAACTTCAAAGCGAAAACAATGTAAAGATTTTTTCCTTCATGGTGTTTTTGTTGTAAATGTTCAATGTTATATATGTGATCTCAAGTGTCTTACAAAAACAACATAATTTTCACACGATCCCAAGTCTATATTCATATTTTAAATGTAAAAACATATAAAACCCATTTCAATGAAAAGTCAGTGTATCTATTGCAAAATATAAAACAAAAAAAAATGAGGTATGCAAAACAAGCCCTTTTCATCAAAAAAGGACATAAGATCAAAGTTAAAACCATATTGAAATAAGGTTATGTTTGACAAACTAGTTGATAACTGATAAACTAGTTGATGAACAAATTATGTTTGGTAAAAACTAGTTTATAAACATGTAAAATAGATCAAAAATAACATATTAAAATTTTTAATCAATTACAATTTTTCATTATATAAATTAAAACAAATCTCTAAAGATATAATATGTTAATTAATACGAAAAAATTGATAAAAAATATAATATGTTGAAA
>NC_037528.1:7838300-7849094 GCF_001531365.2 Cynara cardunculus var. scolymus
TTTATTATTAATAATAATCAATATTAATGAGGGTTATAATTGAAAAAAAAAAATCAATAAGCTCCTAAAACACTACTTCAAGTAGCATTTTAATAAACTAACCTATAAATTAACTTATAGTTATCCAAACATATACACAAAAAATAAGTTAGTTTATGTTTATCAAACAATGTTTAAATGATGATTATAGTTTTGATTGAAAAAACAACCCCAACATTTACAATTGAAATAAAAGGTTTAGTATATAACATAAAATTACATGGGCTCCTCCCCGTAACGAAAGTAGATTATCTTTCCATTCATTTCAAAAATTACATGCACCCCCCTCCCCATGTCAACACACAGAGGGTATGGAGACGTAAAAAGGGGATCACCTTACGGCACGAACTGACGACAACCATGCACCACCTATGTTCGTCTTATTTCATTAGACCGAAGACCTTAGTTAATCCTATAATTCATATTAGTATCAAGCACCCATTTTAAAAGGGAGATACATTGTTGGAGAGGAACAAAGAAACCCTAATTCCAGTGAATTTTAATGGCAGTGGTTGTGGTTGGTGGTCCTACATGGAAAAAAGGTTGTACGTGCTCTCAATCCATTGTCCTAATAATGCTGTTGAAATATTTGTAGGGTCTGAATGGTGTACACTTTATTTATTGCATTCCTTTATATTTTACGAAACTAAACTAAAGAGTAAAGATATAAGTTTATGGTGACATGATTTTCATATGTTGCCATGTTACCCGTATTAAAATATTGCATTTGGCATACTTTCTTATTTTTCAGTATTTTTATTTTAATATATTTAGAAGATAATACAGTAAAAAGAATAGAACATAAGATATGTTCTTACAAAGAATTAATAGACTCTAACATTATCCGACTACATTTTTTATTGGCAAAAACGAAACATTTTTACAATTCATTTTAGGAATATATAGTTTGAAAATAAATATTATGATATCTAATGTTAACTTGGCATTAATACAGTTTGATGTGTTCTTGTACTTACGTTTTTCAATATAAATGTCTTTCAAACCAAGGGGGTATTTGGGATTGCTTATAAAAACAACTTATTGACTTATTTCGGTGTGGTACCGGTAATAATCACTTTTGAGTGTTTAGATAAACAACTTATACCAGTGCCAAACCGGTAATAGGAGTTTTTGAATAAATTAAACTCTTATGACTTATAATAAGTTGACAAGTGCTTTTGTAGAAAAATATAAGTTGTTTTAAATAAGCAAACCCAAACACTCTCAAACTACATGTAAATAATTTTATATTATTTATTTATTTATTTTGATTAATCTGGATATCCAACCTGCTTTGCGAGCCGATTAATCCCAGGACAACCATCTGTTTTGCAGATAGTCCGGAGTCGCCGCATTTTATTTTATTTGTAAATAATTTTATTTTATTTATAAGCGGTTAAAATGGATCTTTCAAAATATATCTTATAAAAATATAAATTAAATTAAAGTATTTTTGTATATGGTTTATTTTCTAAGCCATGACACACATTCTTGATTTAATAAAGATTTACGAATAAAGTTGATGATATAAAAATGTTAATGTGTGATATCTGATTGATTTGAGTTTGGGTTTTAAAGGTTAAAAATGTCCGAAGGTCTCAAGTTTGAATCTAGTGAGGAATAAAAATCCTCTTGTGGTCATGGAGGTTCAAATGTTGTAATTCCGAGCTACATGTAAAACGGATGGTCGTTCTGGAATTAGTTAACTCGCATAGTAAGTGGGATATCCAAGTTAATCGTAAATTAATATTAGAAATACTAGAAAAGTATTCGCGCAATGCAGCGACACACATCTCGATTTTAATGTTCTATTTTATTATTTGTCTCTGTCGATGTTATAATACGATTTTATGTATTTAAAAAAAAACAATAATGATTTTTCTTTTGAATAAAATATAAAATTGAAGATATCATAAAAATTTGAAAAAAAATATCAATGTTAATATCGAATCAACTATTTAAAAGTTTTCATTTTTTTATGTAACTTATTTTTTTATTATAATTTAATTTAAGTTTAATAACGAAATAATTTATTTTTGATTTAATAATATAACATTTTATAAAGATAATAATTAATTATTCTGTTAGAACTCAATGATTATCCTAATTATATTTTAGATTTTTATATTTAAAATGAGATGTTTATCTTGTATTTGATAATGTTTATCTGCAGTTAGTTACACGAATTCAGATATCGAGTTTTAATAAGTTGTACTTACGCACAATCTACTTACAATATTGAGTTTTAAGTAATATGCATAAATAAATAGTACTTTCTGCATAAAAAATGATTTTTAAGAATTTTTGTCAAATGATTTATAATATTATATAGATTATGTGTTTTTAAGAAAACAATAATGATTTTATTTTTGAATAAAATATAAATTTGAAGATATCATAAAAAAATTTGAAAAAAAAATATATAAATGTTAATATCAAATCAACTATTTAAAAATTTTCATTTTTTTATGTAATTTCTTTAATTTTTTTTATAATTTAATTTAAGTTTAATAGTGAAATAATTTATTTTTATTTAATAATATAAATTTTATAAAGATAATAATTAAACATTCTGTTAGAATTCAATAATGTTTTAGATTTTTTATATTTAAAATGAGATGTTTATCATATATTTGATTATGTTTATCTGCAGTTAGTTACACGAATACATATATAAAGTTTTTTAATAAGTTGTACTTACACATAATCTACTTGTAATCATGAGTTTTAAGTTTTATGCATTAATAAACAATATTTTACGTATAACAAGTGATTTTTAAGAGTTTTTATCAAATAATTTATAATATAGTATAAATATAAATCATCAATATATATATATATATATATATATATTAAAAGAAAAACCAAGAAATATTGATGTGACATCATAAAAATTGAGTATTAAGATGTTGATGAATTGTGTTGGTTAAGTTTAAGATATATAATATTGATGAGAGATTGAAAGATTAAAATAAAAAAATATATAAAAAAAATTACATCAAATTTTAGTCTAATTTAAATAATGAATTAAAACCCACCGCATCAACCATGCATTTTTGGGAACAAAAAAGGAAAAGAAATAAGTGGGATGTAATTCATGTTTCATAAAAGTCAAATTCAGAGGGAATCAATTTGACGATTTATGTGGTGTTGTGACATTTGGCTGACACTTGTCGGCTAGCATTTATTGCCTTCATCATTTAAAAAAGCGAACAACAATTCCATCTCAAATTATCTTACACGTATCATATTCTTTTGCCAATTCTAGGTTTTCCATCTATATATTTATTAATTAATTAATAACTAAAATACATTAAAAATACATATTTTTTCTTACAAATTACACTCAAAACAAGCCCAATATCAAATATTTCTAAATTAATTGTATTTTTATTTTTTAACACAAATAAGAAATAACTTATTTTAACGTTAATTGTATGATAAAACTGTATTTTTCGATTAATTTTTATATTATATTATGATAGTTAGTTAGTGCAACCGCTTCAAAAAATTTCTAGATCCACCTCTACTTGTATAAACACGAAAGCTTATATTATTATTTAACACGCTTCCTTTTGTAGGGAATAAATTATTAAAAACTTTAATTGTCAAAAAAATCAACCGACACAAAAAACCATTACACAGTTTGCTTCCAAGTGGAATATTCAGATTTAACATTTATCTGAGTAAACACTTATTAAGTCACATTACCTCACCGGATGAATATGGTAAGAACTAAGAATCTTACCGGTAAGAGCGAAACAATGACCACGAGTCTTACACGGTAAGTGAGGGCGATGACTCTTACCACGGTAAGCGCTTACCGGGTGAATTGTTGCATACAATGTCGTTTTGATGGATTAAAATCTTACCCAGTAAGTGGATAATAGTGTTAACATTAATCATCTTGAAAATAAACAAATTGAGAGTAAAGAGCTCAATGAATCTAAACCATCAACCCCACCGAATTTTGAATATTTTTCGGCTAATTTAAACCTTGATTCTGAAGGTCAATTTCAACACAAGTTGAGCAGTTAGTTGGATTTCTTGATCGGCATTTCATGGTTATGTTTACCTTCATATGTAGTGATGAAAACACTTGGATCATCCGATGCTCTTTCCACATGTTTCCGAACATTGCACTTAACACCGGTGCATCTGTAGTAACTTCTGCACTTAAACACAACATTTTCTGATGCTAGACTTAATCTCCAAAGATATATATATATATATATATATATATATATATATGTATGTATATGTATGTATGTATATATATATGTATGTATGTATATATATATGTATGTATGTATGTATAACTTGAACAACAAATGACGCATCTAAAGTCTAAACCAAGCGAAACGAACCCGGTATGTCCCGCTCGGAAGTGGGGTTGAGGGTAAGATGTGCGCAAACTTGACCTCGTATCTAATTTATATCTAATGAAGGATATATAAATATTTGACCTTGGATAAGGATTTCCCTTCACAACTTTCTGCCCATATTTTCTCCACCGGAAACCATCTGAGATTGCCTCTGAATCGGTGCCATCGTGAACAACAATTCGAGGCTGTTGTAAGCCTTCCCCATAAGGTTCATTTAATATACTCGAACTTTTCCTGCAAAACAAACACAGTTGAACAATTGAACAGCCTTAAACTTGAATGCAAGAGCATGATTATATGATCTGTAAGTCAAAAACTGGCTCAAATTTCCAAATGCCACCAGAAAAGATGAACCAGAAAGAAAAAGAAAAGAGTATAAATAATCTTGAACACTAAGATGAACAAGACTGTGGCATAGAAATTCTGTGGTACCTTCTTTTACTTGCGGATTCATCATGAACCCGAGCCACACCACAAAAACGATCAAGAGTTGGCATACACGCATCAACTGCTTCACTTGAAACATGATTGTAAGATTCTTGGACTTTGACCAAATTGGTCAAATGTGAAGACGATCCAAGAACTTCATCGATCTTAATTCCTGTGCCGCCTTCAGAACCTTCATTATCGTTATTGAGTTGATTGTTTGGCAATTGGGTGTTTGAACCTTCACTAGTCCCATCAAAAGCATGACGCCTAGGAAGTCGGGGCTTTGAATGATTATGCTCACCCTTATACACGATTTCAGCTATCTCCCCATCTATTGATCTTTCAACCTTCTTTTTTACCAGGCAATTGGGGTGGGTGCACTTGTAGTAACTTCTTGGGTAATCACTTCCTTTTACTTGCTTTTGTCCGTATTTCCTCCAATTATATCCGTCGTAAGAAGGCCGATCGCTGTTATTTGTGTGAAACTGCGATCTTTTATCATTTCCAGACTTCATGGGAGTCAATTTTGGAGGATTAATGCCTTTCGCATTCTCTGATTGTGAAGCAGCTAGTGCTTGTTCACGACTTGTATTAAAGGTTCCCTAAAGCATTACAAAGAACGATGTCTAAATAACTAGTCATACAAATATTCTGGGGACAAAATCCAATTAGCTATGAACAGGGCACAAAATCTCGATTCAAATTCAGTTGTCAAACATTGAATATGTTGATTCAAAGATATAAATACCAACCATGTTTGCCAACAGACTAATGGTTGTTCTTGATACCGTCTTTGCCAAGGGTTTGTATAGCAAAGGAGATGTGTGGTTTGATTTCACAATCTTATCAGACAAATGGGAAGCTTGAGTTCTGTCTAACTGTGCCTGAAATGAAGGAACTTTGGTAAGTACCCAAGAAACTTGCTATAATTCACCACCTGTCTCCATATTCTCGGTCCCATCTAAGTATTCATTGCGTCAAGTAAATGGGACCCATGATCATGTCTTATTTCTGCTCACACCATCATGATGCAAACTGGGAATGTTGAATGTTAAATGGTCTACACGAACAGAATGCGTTGCACACACAACACGGGTATAGAAGAGAGAGTAAAGGAGAAGGGATTGACCTGAGAAGAAACCGTCTCAACCGGTTGAGAGTTCGTGACATGCTTGAACCTCACCGTCTTCGGTCTGATGGCAGTAATCGTGGGTTCCAACAAGGGTGAGCCATTAGTGGCACCAGCAAGGAGCTCAGAGAATGATCTGAAATTGGAAATGGTAGGCCTTGAAGCAACTGGTTTTGCTATAACCGTCCTTTCAGCCTCTTGAAGCTCCATTTTTTTTGCAGTGAATCTAATCAAAGTCTCGTAATTAGATTAGAAAAAATATATAGAGCTCTGACCATCTCCTAGCTCTTCAAATCCTGAAATCACTTCATTCAACTTCATGATTGTGTTCACTGCAATTCCCAAGAAAAATGAGTTGAAGAATGCAAATCACAAACATATATATCTTCTTGTCATTATACTCATAAACCAACTCATCTGTCTAGAATTGATTTGTCTTCGTTAAAATGAAAAGGCATATATGTTCCGGATACATGATGTACAGTGAGAGTTCTTTCGAAGATTGACCTTTTGCAACAACTATAGATTCTAATGACCGATTAGCTAAAATAAATTGATGGAACACGATGAACCAACACCAAAGACTGCATCAATATACAATGAGAAATAAAGATACAAAGAGGATGGTTACCTCTTAAACCCTGACGGCCATGGATATTTGCATTGAGGCTTGCTGCAAGAAATCATTGATCCAACAAAAAGTTAGAGATAGTGAAGAAGTTATATCCATAACTCCAACCATAACTCAGCATACATTAATGAGTCAATTTTATATTCTATTGTCATAACAATTATAACTACAATATGAACCCAAGAGAAAAATTACCTAATCTCATTTTCCTATGGGTCCATTTTTTTAATCATTAATCAAACCGAAAATTGCTACTAGAATGTTGATCAAAGGTCTAAAACGCCTCTTCATGATGACAAAATATAGAAAGTTACCCAAAATCAAGGTTACTCGCTTCAAGTAACGATCACTCAAGCCAAAAAAATAGGTTTAACAGGAAAATTTTGCGTTTCTTTTTGACAGGAGTACGTATGATGCATTCAAATTCATCTGCAACTACAGAAAGCAGAAGCAGATAAGAAAAAGAAAAAAGCAAGAAGCAAGAAGCAATTTCGTATATACATCAACACACACAGTAATACGCCCACATAAGCATCGTGCCTATGTAATTTGAAAATCAAAACTAGATTGTGGCAACCAAGAAAAAGAGGAATCAGGGATTTTATTCAAGCATGTATCAGCAAAATCAGGAAATAAATTTATGCATTTGAAAAGCTAAGAGAGATAAAGTTACCTTGGAATCGGCGTTGGGAATTGAAAATGAGTGGTTGATGGGTATTAGGGTTTGGAAACCTTGAACAAAGATGTGAGGGAGGGTTTTGATTTAGGTTTTGAATGGAAGGGGAGGAGAGACCAGTTGTTGGTTAGAATGTGTGCCATCTAACTGTCGTTTCAGCTAACTGTCTTCGTTTCTATTGTGCAGGACCCAGTGCCACGTCAATGTATACATACATGATCAAGTGTTTTATTTAAAACAAAATTATAAATTATACACTCGTGTCGTGACATATTAATTAATATAAGAGTTGATTATAAATTCCGTACATGTGGCTTCATATAAAATATGGAGGTTCTTGGTCCTTGAAGAATTATTTATGATTAGGGTCTTTCAAGTTTCACTTTCATCCCTCTTTCCTTTCCTTCCCTCTATAATCCAAATTTAAATCACCCTCATCTCTAATCCGGCCACCACCACCACCACCACCACCGTTACCGGGAACTCAAATCTAGAACTAAAATCTAGCACAAATCTTGCTATGCGGAAGATGCGAAGGCAGGGAGGATTAGCCATCGAATTGGGGATGGGGATTCGTGGAGTTTGTACATTGTATAAATCGTTAAAATAATAAGTTAAAAGATCAAAATGTCTATAGACTAATATAATTTTTTTTTTTAATAAAATCATAGTAAGAGATCGGATCTATAAAGAAAGTGAAACTTTAAAAGCTCTACTCATAATCTTTTAAGATTAGAAACCTTTTTTTGTAATTTCCATAAAAAACATAGGGATGGAATTTGTAACTAAGGGGCCCTTTATCAAACACTTACCCATTAAACACTTACCGGTAAAATTCAATTATATTATTTACTTACTGGGTAAGATTTTAGTCAACAAAAACGGCTTTTTATGCGACAATTTACCCTGTAAGAGCTAACAGCGGTAAGAGTCATTGCCCTCACTTACCAAGTAAGACTCTCAATACTTACCTCATTCTTACCGGGTAAGATTTTTTATCCTTACCATATTCATCCGGTAAGGTAATATAACTTGGTAAGTGCTTACCCAAGTAAGTATTTGGTAAACGGCCCCTAAATCTAATGGGTGTTTGGTTTGATGGAATTACTTTGAGGGATTTAGAATTTTTAATTGTGTTTGATTTGTATATTTGGAATGAAATAAAGCAAATTTTAAATAATTAAATTACTTTTTTATTACCAAATTATTGTAAAACAAAAAAAAATCAACATTATTACTCATCAATTCTACAAAATCCACCTAACAATCCCATTAAATTTCTAAATCCCATGTTTAGGGTTTCAAATCCAAATAATATTTCCAACCAAATATAAGATTGAAATTAAATTAAATTTCAAATCTTTCCGATTCACATCCGAATCTTACAAACAAACGAGACCTAATCTATATATATATTAAAGAAGAAACCACATGTAATGATGTGACATCTTCTCAAAACAAGAAAATGTTTTATCTTTTTTCTCCTTTTTTCAAGCTTTTCCTACCTCAATATTTGTTTTTGATTTTTAATATTCACATTTAAGATCTTTTAATTAGGTTGTTTCAACCTATTCATGTTCCCTCTCATAATTACTCTTTTAACTCTCATCATTTCTCTCTATTTAGTTACAAATTTTCATTTTTTCTTCAAGGTAAACCTTTATAATAATCTCTCAATTCTTCCTCTATACTCATGTATAATTTTGTGGTACACTTCTATGATAATCTCTCTATTAATCTCTCGATTTTTTCTCTCTATTCAGATATAAATTTGTGGATGTTATTTGCATTTTTGTTTATTTGAGGTGTCATTYAATAAGACAAATCATGATATGAGTTTTTGTTTATGTAAGTATAATATTTTCTTTTTTTAGTCGGAGACATTCACATTATAGTTGGAATTATGTAGGCATATGGATTTCTTTTTATATAGATAAAGTGGCATATGAATCATTGAAGAGACAATTTAACATTGTTTAAGCATAATATATTTCTTAACCTCTCAATTCTTCCCATCTATTCAGTTTTTTTGGAGGTCATTTGCATTTTTGTTTATTTGGGTTTATATATTAAAGAAGAAACCATGAGTTGTTGAGATGACTTCTCCTAGAACTTAGAACCTTATTTCTCTTTTTTCTCCTTCATTCTTTTAATATCCACTACTATATTTTTTTTTGTCAATTTATGTTTTTTTTCTTAAATGTTTGCATTCAACTTCAAACCATTCATTTTCTTCTATATTAATTCAAATTACATAACTCCAAATCATTCATCTTTTCCAATCAATTATTTATTTATATATATAAAAACAACTTTTTGTTCATCTTCATCTCTCACATCCTCTCAAATTCTATCTCTATCTTATACATCTCTAAATTTATTTTATTCATCTTTGGTTTTTCTTCTATTTTACGAATGTTTTTCTTCTATTTCTTCATATATTTTTTTTCTTATTTCTCTTCTCCTATAATTTTATGAATGTGTGTATCGTTATTTAGATTACATTATAGTTTTTATGCATTATCTCATGAAGATTTGAAGAAGTCTTCAAGTTCAATATTTGATTCTTTGGTTGCAATACAAGGTAATAATTTTATATTGATTTGTTTCATGATTTTGATTGTATTATAATTTTATTTATGTTTKTATCGTGATTTTGTTTGTATTATAACTCTTATGTATTAGGTGAAGATTTGAAGTGCTCAAGTTTACTATGTAATTTTTACTTATGTTGAACCTTTTTTGATTTGCAGATTTTCGAGTTTCTCAACTTTTATATATTAAGTATTAAAAATTTGAAGTTTTCAAGTTTGGGTTGTGGGAATTTATGATTATGATCTAAGGTAAGGATTTYATGCAAGYTTATTTTGTAATTTAGAGTGTATTAGAATGTTATGTATGTTTGTATCATGATTTTGATTGGATTATATTTTTTAAGTATGTTCTTATCGTAAGTTTAGTCGTGTGATAATTTTATGTATGTTCGYGTTGTGATTTTGATTGCATTATAATTTTATTTATTGGGTTATAAATATTTGAAGTCTTTAAGTTTGGTATGTGATTTTGTACATATCGTATGGYTGGTCCATTCACTATTGTGTTTTTAAAGTCAGGATGTGTGTTGAGGATGAAAAATGGTACATGTACATCATCCTTTTTTGTGCTTATACATCGTAAGCATCATTACACAAAACTAAGTTTTCTGTTATCAAAACTAAGACAATAATAATTTCTCTGTCTATAATGAATCCAATTTAAATTTCAATTMTTCGGTTTTTGGCCAACCATGATTAGCTATTGTTTACAACAATCGGTAAGCTTATAATATAACGAATGTTATTGCTTATATACCTTGGATTGTATGATTCCTCAAGATTAGAKGATATTATAYTTCATTCAACAATTAATAAAATACTCTTATTTTATTTCCTATTATTTAACTGTATTATAAATTTAGTTATGTCATTTCTTATATTGTGATTACACATCTAATTATTCGGATGAC
>NC_037528.1:7850039-7863292 GCF_001531365.2 Cynara cardunculus var. scolymus
TAATAATACATACATAGAGGAAAGTTTGAACGAGAACGTTAATTATTTAAAAAAAACAAGAAAAATGTCGTTAATGTACAAAGTCACATGTGATTTTACATTAAATGGAAGCTTGCGACTTTTGAGGCCACTTAAGTCGCAGGCTAAAGTCGTCTGGATCATGTATGAGTTGTATATGAATCATATATAATTTATTTTTAATAATGCAATTATATGATAAATTAATTRAAGAATTTTAAAGGTATTCACTCATTTCTTAAGGTGCAACATGATTGCAACCGTTGATGTTCATAATTCTGGACATACAAGACGTTTACGTTTCTCTCTCCACTAAGTAATTGTTTTGCTTTATGAGATTAGTTATGTATAATATAAATATCTTTTGGGCTTTCTTTAGTTTACTTGCTTTATATGTGTTAAAACAATATATTATAGATTGATTTTTTATGATATTCTTGATAGTTCTTTTTCTTATGCCAGAACTTTTATAAGTTATCTTTTGGTTGCGTAAGTGTTCATTGCTCAATTTATTGTCAATCCAAATAGCCCTACAGATTCTTTTTTACAACAAAGCAAGAAAATGAAAAATTGAAGTTAGATTCATGCAATGCCTTAGGATTGACTCATCGTATATTTTAAGTTTTCCAATAGGGTTCTTTTTTGCTTCTTTCAATTGATTTTCTTACATCAATGTAAGTTGAAATATTTGAAGGAGACATATHTWTATGTGAAATWTTTTTTATTCTTGAGTGTGTCAAATTCCTTGATATTCCCGTGTTATTATTACTTATTTTATTTAGTTTTACAACTTTATTCCTAAACAAATCTCTCTCTCAATGTATATATATATATATATATATATTAAAATTTCACTAATTATATTTTATTTAACTTTTTAGAATTATTTAAATACTATTTGTTGATAATTCTATTAACAACTAATACATATTTATTTAGACAATCTTCAGATTATTAATCAAAGTACTCATGCTACCGTGCAACGCACGGTTCCCATACTAGTTGTAATAAATTAATAATAATGTTTACAAGATACGCAAACCTTATTATTATAATTTCTAAACATTCAAAATCCTATTTTTTTTACGGGCTATGCTAATTCCTTACAAGAAAAAGTTGTGTTTGCTTTTAGTGTGATCGATGTTTAAAAAATATCTTCCACCTTAAGTTTCGAATTTTTTATAGAATGCAAGTTTGGTAAATTCATTTATCATTTCCTTAAATAATGACATTTGATCCCACATAAACGACTTTCGCAATTTCGAACGACAAAATCATATTAAAACATGGTCTCTTCATGGCTTTTAGCACTCTTTTGACAAAATCATATTAAAACATGGTCCCTTCATCGCTTTTAGCACTCTTTTAAGTGATCAAATTACACGGTATTTAAATACGAAACATCTTATATTTATTTTGATAGACAATCGACTCCATTTGTGTTATATGTTAGATTTAGAGTCGAGGCACACAAAAAAACGATGGACATATCTTTAAATATTTTGCAATTTTTTCTTACATTAATTCTACTATTGATGACTATAGATTACTGTTTTGACATTGTTTCAAACTATTTTTCCGACCGTACATTAAACCCAAGCTCTTACCGCATAGTTGAACTACCTCGAGGGTTTTTGCACTTGACTGTTGCCAAGTATCGAGAAAAATCAACTTATTGTTATTATGTTATTGTTGAAGTTTCTAGCAACCGAAAAATGATTTCATGAGTAAACCTTTAAACCACACAAATTATACAAACTCCAACCACCTGAGTCTTCCTGTACACAGACTTCCATCTTCTTGCAAACATAGCTTTCAGGCATGTTAAACTAGTCACCAGCAGCATTAGATGAACCATCCTGACTAGTTCCCTTGACAAATTGTCCTCTGACACGTGGCCTTTGTTCTGCCAGTTTCTTTCGGTTTTGATATCGCACCTGCCAAAGAAAAGAAGAGAAATTTGCAGAGAGATTTGAAACAGAAGCAAGACTACTGTTTGCAAATGAGGAGATGAAATGTGTCGTATGCTTCTCAACTATTTACTAATCTGTTTGACTGGAGATCTTCTGTGTATGGTACATGCACCTTCCATGTTCTCAGATTTCCAGTGACCTTAAGAACAAACAGTCTAATGCTGCCATATCACTTGAAACATTGCTATTTGCTAGGTCTTAATATATAAAGATTGGTAAATCTATGAAAAATGTAGTAAAAGGAAGAGTTCAAAGATTCTAGTCAAGTTGTGCTTCTACTAACGGGGTGTTTGGGATTTCTACAAAAACACTTATCAACTTATTATAACTCAGAAGAGTTTAACTTCTCCTTATTACCGGTTTGGCACCGGTATAAATTGTTTATCCAAACACTCAAAAGTGCTTATTACCGGTAACACACCGAAATAAGTCAATAAGTTGTTTTTATAAGCAATCCCAAACACCCCTAAATGATGTGATATAATTTATGAAGTAAATAGTACCATATTAGACTCAACTCCCCCCCCCCCCCCCCCAAAAAAAAATAATATCATATCCACCGTAGAAAAACACACAAACTAAAAATTGTATATTTATCACTTTTTAATAAACTGAATAACAATTTTTCCTTTAATAAATGTCCCAACAAAGTCTTCATAGAATTTTCTAGAATTTCTCCCTCTCATCAATTCTTAAATATTTGTTCATCATAATTAAGGGTACAATTGGAAATTTAGTAAATTATAACTAGCTATTCTTGAAAATGGACACTTACTTTGAGACAAACTTGAATAAAAATATGGACACTTAGTTTGGGAGAGAGTGTAGAACAATTTCCTTATTTGGATGTCCAAATACAAATGCAACATTTCTTGTTTTCGGCAAAGTTTCAGTTCAAAGTTACAACTTTGCTCATTAGTAAATCATTTTCTTGAAAATATGTACTTAGTCAAATGCTGGATTAATTTTTGGACGGGTGCATAAAAGGAAAAAGGTAAATCATTAGAAATTTTGGGAAAATAAGACAATAAGCGAGTAATTTCGCCTACCATCATCAATAAAAAAAAATTAGTAAACCTAAACATAGCATAGGATTGTAGCATCTTAACAGGGGAAATGCAAGTTACCTTCTTTTGGAAGCATCGAACTTCTCTCTTTTGGCGGAACTTAGTCAAGGCTGCTTCTCTGTGTGCAGATTTGTGTTGATCTATTCTATTTCTGGTACCACTCCCATTCCCACTCCCACTAGCATCACCACTTCCACTTTTCCTGGCTAAACCAACATCACTTTCTACATTTGTGGCTTCAAAATTCACAGCAGTGTTACTCCCGATCTGCACATTGCTTCCATGCTTGCTGCCTGAGGCGCTTCTGTTCAAACTATAAGTTTCAAGGTTACCTTCAACAGGCCCACCCATGATATTTGATGACCCACAATGTGGAGCATCTGCACCCAACTTGTTTAAACCAAAATCACCATGATTGGACAATGGCTCCTCTTCATCTATGTTATGATAATGATGAACATGGTGATGGTGATGAATGTGTTGAATACGGTGCTCTTGGTGCAACACACCAGCATCAGCCTTCCTTGGTATGACTTGCTGAAAGTAGTATCAAAGATCAGTTGTAAGTTTCAAAGTAAGATCTAAGATCTAGTTTCTGACATTTTTTTGGATTGAAGGGTTGGTATGGTATTTGTTTGTTGAAAAACACAAATTTGTCATCACCAACCTCACTCGAGCCTTGATAAATAAGATATCCATCTGAATGTGCATCATGCTTGGATTCTTTCTTCACAGTGTTTGATCTATTATCAGGTTGAGAACGGCTAGCAGTGATTCCAGGGGCATCCTTTACAGCATTTGAGGTTATTTTGTACCTGCAGGGTATTTGACAGCTTATTAGTCTTCTAAGCATTATAATCATTAAATTGATCTTAGAAAGCCAAAGGAATCATTTCCTGCCCCTTTGTTTGATTCAGACCTTGTGAAGGCTGAAAGCTCTGAATGTCTCAATATATTGCAGCCATTCTGAACTTCTCTCCCATCATGTTTAGTTGCCCGGGGCCTCTTCAAGCCAGGCTCACCCACTATTACTCCATTAGAATCATCAACAACCTTGGTATTTGCATCCATAATCTTTTCAGGTTCTCCTTGACCCTCAAGTTCCCCATTTTCCATGTAAGATTCAGGCATTTTGCTATCATCAGCTTTGTGTTTGGTCAATGTGTGCTCCCGTCTGATATCTGAAATCCCCATGCCCTTACTTTTAACATTCAATGTGGGGTCAAATACTTGATGAGTGTTCTGTTTTATACCGTTATGTTTTATAGGAACCTCAATTGTAGACTGAATTTGCATTTCTGCAATCTCTTTGGCCTTCCCATCATTATCTGAAAACAAGACATTTTGTAATGGAAATAAACGAAATAAGTAAAAGAAATGTTTCAAACGAGTTATTTTGGTGATTTAGCTTCAACTGTATCTGAATATCCATACAGGGTCGTCCTTCTTGATCATTAATGTCTCTTGTTGCTTGAGTTTGTACAGGACGGATAACGAGGCCACAAGTGCTGTCTGGATGCTCAGCTATTTGGTCACATGGAGATGCTGCTTCTGGGCTCTCAGGTTCAACAGCTTGTTTGGTCCAAGAACTCTGCATGTAATGGCGAAATCAGTCTAACTGTATAATAAGATAGACAATAAACTATTTTATATCCTGTACTCAAATTTAAAATGTGAATGAAGCCAGCTAGTGGTGCAGTTAAACCTGTTTCCCATATTTGAGAGGTTACATTCTGAAATCTGTAGTATACAATCAAACTAATCAGCAGGTGATTTCAGATATGAGAATATCTGCTGATTGATTGGAGTGTACCAATAGCCAACGAACTCACAATTACCAGGCGCTAAGAAAGTGATTGAATCTGGTTCAGAGAAAGTATGGTAAGGCTTTAGCCAAGAAACCCCTCAGACCTCTTTGAACAGACCATTTCTCAGTGAAATGACTGCAGCAAGCCTTGGCACGAGATTTTTTTTGGGGGAGGGGGAGTCACTCACTTATCTTAGCAATTATTACTCTAATACCAAAAATATTATATGTATATCCTCACCAGAGAATATGAGCAGAAAAAAAACATGCACCTAAGGAGAGTTTTTGCAGCTGGAGTCAGCCAAGGAGAGTGCCTGCACCGAGCTATTCACATACTCGCATACATCAGCTTGACAAAGACTAATTGCTTCTGGTAACCAAAATATTTTTTAACTTGTTCATTTTTAGGAACCCCCCCTCCCCCTCTCTCTCCTCATTTTGCTCCTGTTTAGTCCCAAATTACAAGTACATCCCTAATAATAGCTCAGGTAACTTCAAAATGTATCCTAGACTATTTGTAACCTATGGGTTTTGTTCCTTGACCTTTTCTTTCACTATGACAGTCCCAAAATAGAGAATTCTTCCCAATTGCTTGACTCCCTTTGTCACTCAAAGCCCTAAGGTCGTTAATCAAGGGTACTTGAAAAAAAAAAACACAACCACTTTAATTAATACATCAAAAGAAAAAAAAATGGTCATGTCCCCCTGTGCATTCTTCCCCACCCATCGCCAGCTCCAACCCCAGCGGCCAGCGCCATGATATTAACACAACTTAATTCACAGGAGTTGTTTCATGAATTACCCATTATATAGCTCATAGGAACTTGGACGACATTCACCCTGAAGGTTGCTTTACCTAAAGAATATTCAGCAGGTTTAAGACCAATTTCAAGGACCAGCAGATTATTATCAAAATCTCTCAAGCCCCCAACTAGGAACTTCTTTGCATTGTTCTCAGTTTCCAAAGAAAACAAAATCATCTACCCACAAATTTGCATCTAACAGGTCTTTTTGTTCTCCGACCTCTCTGCATTGCACCACACCATCATGCATCCACCGTCCATTTGATTGTCGTCTTCGCTGTCCTTCTTGAGCTCAATCTTCACAATTTCAATATTTGTGCATTCAAGATTGTTAGATTAGGCCTCTATGTTCTTCTCCATTGCAGAAATAAGAAGATCCAATAAGGTATTCAGAGAAATGCTCTGAGAATTACCCCTAACTGAAGCCTGCTCAAAATCTTGAATCTGACATAGATACAACTGCAACATTGACAAACTAGGCAGATGAAACAGCCAATGACGGAGGAGAACCCCCTCTTCTGATTTCTTTTCTTAATTATGTTTTGACAATTTGGGTTCTAAAAATAAAAAATAAAAGAAAAATAAAGTTGTTTATTACTCATCTTACCATTTGGTTAATGCCCTTTGACTAATGGAAATGGAAGGAGGGACACTCTCTTCATTCTATGGACTACCAGCATTTAAAAAGTTCAAGCAATTAAACCTGCAGGATGGGGACTAGTCCAGGAAAAATTTATATAATACACACTTCACCCTAAGCCTAACTATTTTAGTTGTTGGGAAATCACCGGTTTTCTCTCTACATATACCCCCTCCTCCAATGTCACAAATAAGTCATGAAGCATCAAGAACTCGTGCCTAATAAGACATTATATATATATATATATATATATATATATATATATATATATATATATAGCCTTCTATTTACCTAAAATCTTCAAGTGGACACTGAGACATTAAATTCAAGGTGGAAACTTTTATACAAAGACTTCCATTTGAAAATCATTTGCGAGGTAATAGGAAAGTTATGCATTCATAATTCCTCATATTGATGTGCTCATTTGTGTCATCATAGAAGTATTGTCAACATATTAATTAACATATAGAAGAACAGATGTGGAAGCCAAAAATTCCAAGCGGAAAACAATCTTCTTTCAACAAACACACACATATACATACCCCTCCCCCCAACACACACATATTGAGGCATTAAATTTAAGACGGAAATTTTTATACAAATATTTCCATTTGAGAATCATTTGCGAGTGAATAGGAAAGTTTTGCATTCATGTATCCTCAAAATGATGTGCTCATAACCACAAGGGTGGTGCCTGTTTGGTTTGAGCTTGGCTACAAAGGTCAAAAGTATCAGGAGGTCCTAGGTTCAAATCCAAAGAGAAATAAAAATCCCCTTGTGGCCACGGAGGTTCAAATGCGGTGACTCCGGGCTATCTGCAAAGCAGGTGATCGCCCTTGGATTAGTCGGCTCGCATAGCGGGTTGGATATCCAGGTTAATCAAAAAAAAATATGATGTGCTCACTTGTGTCATCATAGAAGTATTGTCAATGTATTAATTAACATATAGATGAACATATGCGGAAGCCAAAAATTGCAAGAGGAAGACAATCAACACATGCACATACACCCACACACGCACATATATAAAGGGGCATTATCAAATGAGAACCTCAACAACATTGAGAACCAGTGAAACATGTATTGTTTAACAATGTGAAACACGTATTGTTTCACAATGTGAAACATATAGTGTTCTTTCATGTTGTGAAACAAGGATACATGTCCATGAGTTTCACATGGTGAAACAATACCTTAAATCCTAGCCTTAGATGAAAAACATACACGTGAACCAATACGTTGAGATTGATTCTCAAAGGTCCTTTATTGATTTGTCCCCATAATCAAATGAGAACCTAAAAGATGTTGGGAACCATGAGAACTAATGAAACATGTATTATTTCGCAACGTGAAACAAATACCTGAGTGCCACTACCATCATCACTACCACCACTGGTGCTCCCATTTTCATCCCCATCTTTGTTGCCGCTGTCATCGTACCTTAAATTGCTTTTTGAGTTTACAGATTTTTGGGCCTGTGTGCCACTTTCACTCCCGCTACCACTAGACTGATAGAAGCAGAAAATTTATTTTCCAATAAATGGGATTTAATAATGAGAACATAATGCAACATAAATGCAGGAGCAGAAAAGCTTGTATATCTAGAAAATCAATAAATTAAATAGAATGAATATATGACTTACACTGTGACACCTCCTCCAGACATGCTGCCAAAGGTTTTTAAGCTCATTTTTCCGAACTGGCTTCACTAGAAAATCTACTGCACCTTTTGATAAACACTTAAAAACCAAACCCATTGAATCATGAGAAGACATCACTGCACACAATCTCATCAGGCATTGTGATTAATACCATAAATTTGGTAAGGTTTTGCAAGGCAGCCACATTTCTGCTAAATTTGTTTATCATAAGGATAATCTAAGGTACTTACTAATCACAGGGATATTCTTGCGTGTCTTGTGGCACATAATCTTGCATAAAAGACTAATTCCTGAAAGACAAGGCATGACTACTTCAGTTAACACGATGTCAATGTGATTGGATAGATTTTCCAAAATCTTCCAGGCTTGAAATCCGTTAGCTGCTTCAATAACTGCCAGAAAAGAAAGACAAAAAAAAATAAAGCAAGTGTTAGATGGTGAATTCTAGAAGGATGCTAATTATACAGAAATAATGGTTAAAATTGTGAATGTTTGAAGAGATTCAACTAAAAGAAGCACTTAGCAAGTGAAGACTTATGCAGCTGTATTTGATGGGAGTAGATTATTTCGAAAGGTGAAAGAAATATTTGATAAAAACAAGACTCAGCATCACATTTAGAAAGTATAGTTACTATATAAAGTAACGGCACAAACATCAGCAGAACTGATACATGGCTAAATGAAAATCTATAAATGTAGCTAAGAGCTGTTAATCATTGTTTGACTGTGATGGCCATCACAAACACACGAAACCTGAATACCTGATACATACCAATGTGTTTGTATATACCATCTATTCACCAAAAAAAATGTTTGTATAGGTAACTGGCTTCTACTACAAGAAGTCATTTTCAATTTAGGAATTTATTCTGCAATAATTCCTAAAGTAGGTTATTATTGATATATATTATCTTTTGCTTTGCTCAATGACACCTACATCATGCACATAGATGATAACACAACAGATTGTGGCTTTGTAAAACCTCTTGGTGTTCATAAATAAGTAACAAGAAATTTCCAGTTGGTCATAACTTGTTTACTATTTTGATTCTGATGTAAGGGAAACATAAAAAGGTAAAGCAGTCAACGCCTCCCATTTCCATAACCAGTCCAACCTACAGCACCATTAAGACCTTTGCACCTAGTGGTTTTTATAGTAACCGCCTCAGAAGGGGAAGACGAAGCAGGTAGAGAAATCAATTTTTTGAAATCAGAGTCATATTCAACTTCCATATCTCAAGACGGTCATCTACCCAGATCATAGCTGATTTCTGTTGAAAGAATTGCTTCAAGAAGGCATCAAAAGTTTCGAATTCATTCTGTATGCTAATCATCATTATTAGTTGGATGCTGTGAAGTTGATTCACAGCCGTTGGATGCAGGGGCTTAAAATTGCGGTCTATCTGGGTAGGTCTCAGATAATGAGAGTTTATTAAGAAAAATCAGTCATTGGATAAGCAAAGGTCAAAATTGTGCCTATGTCCAATAGAACTGTTCAATTGGAGATCAGAGAATTCCCCTATAAATATTGTACCTTAATGCATATTTCTTCAATTTTTTAAAGATTGGGGGTTGGTTATCCACAATTCCATAGATCACCGACAAGATCCAAAGGGGACTCTATATTTGTGTTATCGGACATAAAAAACATCTTGTTGTGTGATGAAGTCATGTGCAATTATCTAAAAATATCTATATTTTGGTGTTGGTTTCATAAGTTCAAAAGAAGTTCTTCGAAGACTTCCACATTTATAATGATTTCGAGATCAGTAGCCCCTCAATTAGATCCGACAGTCAACATTCTCTGGTCATTCCCATGCATTGAACTCCGCCTCTTGCAACAATTAACAAAGCATATATTTTCCTGTCTGCTACTAAAATATGGCTTTAATTGCTATGGAACAATTAAAGAAGCATTTTTTGACATGATTATAGTTATTATGAGAGAGAGAGAGAGAGAGAGCTCTTGAAAGAAAAACATTTATGGAGAAAGATATTTTTGTAATATTACTTCACTTGATTCTTAACAGGTACCTTCTATATACATTAAGAAGCCATGTCGGTGCATGTGAGATATACCAAGTTCACATGATTCACAATCACTGTACAATATACGCTAACAATAGTGAAGCAAGGAATTGGTTTCGCTGCTAAATATCTAGATATGTCTTCAATTATAATAACAATTTAAAGTATCAAGGAAATAAATTTTGCACTAAAATTAGATCGTCCAGATGGAAATCAATAGTTTTTATACAGAAAGTATCATCTGCTCTCTCATCCTATACACACTTATTACCAAGGTAAATAGCAAGAAGTAAAACACACACAAAAAATTGCTTCTGAAGAGAAATTCCAAAAAGAACAGACGCCTTGGCTTTGTTCAACTGAGAATAAATAGTAAGTAAACGTAATAGTGGGAATGCGACATCAAAAGTTACCCTTTAGAAAGATGACGTTATTGATGTTGGGACATGTTCATAAATAACATGCTGATCACAAAGAAATGAACAAAAACAGTAAACCCTCAATGAACAAAAGAACGTTGCTACTTAAAGTGCATACATGCTTGTGATATGTGGGTTACAACGTGGACCCAAATACAGGACATCAGTTTACAGAGTCAACAAAGGGGACAATACACAATTTATTGGTTAAGGCAATTACACACAAAGTTGATATGCATTGTGATACACCTACTCAAAATCAGGGAATAGTAAACAGAATAATCGCAGGATGTGAGCAAAAGCATTAAATAAGAACAGAGATCAAAATAAGCTTACATTAAGCACAACAAATAGGCCAATGCAACATAGGCCAACTGACTAACCTTCATAGTTACAGTTGCGAAGCAATGCAGTGACAATGTGACGTGTACAATCATCATCTTCCACCAACATGACCTTAATGGATCTAACATGCAGAAACCTCTCCCAGTGGACCAGCGACCCTTGAAGTTGTTGCTGAGGAGCAGCATTCTCTTGCACTGTCACCTGGTTGCATCCATCTTGCACATTTTCATCAACTCTCCTAGTTCTCGACTCATCATCTCCATGTGAACCTGGTTCAATACCCACAAATCCATTCACATCTCCCTGATACTCAGCTTTCACGCAACTATTCACTTGTTGAAACCCCTTGCTCCCTCCTCCACTACTGGTCATTGAAATACTCCCTGCTAATCATATTCAAAACATCAATGAAGAAAAAGGTTGGGAAACTATATTGATACTTGTCAAACCTTCTCAATGCAAGAAAATAAGCAGCAACATAGTTGTCACATCAAACTATCCAATCCCTTCAAAGGTCACATACACAACCTTCTACCCTAAAAGAGAAGCAAAAACCCAAAGAAAAAATATCAATCTAACAACACCATGAACATAGCCTATGATCAAATTACTATACCAAAACTAAACCAAACCCTTCTATACCTGCCCGATTGAGTTCCAAGGGCACTGTTTTATCCCTGTCACAAACAAGATAACAGCAGATTAGCCAGCTTTACCAAATACCCCTTCAGTTACAAAAACGGGCGATACACTTTGACTTTTGATGTCAAATAGGCTATTTCCAATACGAATTCAAAGCTCTTTAACAACTGCTACATATTTGAACTCTAGCGCCAAAATCCAACAGAAACCACATTAATTCTTTCACTTGAATACATGTCTTTTTTTGGTAAAGAACTCTCATTCGAAACTACAAAAAGCAAGCACAAATTCACTAAATTTTCGTTAATCGGACACAATTTACTACTTAATTATTTGATAGACGTAGAAATTTGCAAATCGTAAACTATATCGAGCTAAAATTAACAATATGAACAAAAACAACAATTACTCTAATCTACTAATTAGTTTAAGCTAAGAATTACCGAAAACGATTTAGGTAAACGAATCTGATTCGCAGGAACTCGGAAACTAGATCGAGCAAAGTTCCAATAACAAACAGAATTAGCAAGTTTAGGTTAAAGCACAAAAAATTAGGGTTTCGGAACAAAGAAAAAGAACTGGTTAGAGGAAATGAGATTGACTGGTTTAGAAAACAGAGGGACTGATGACTGAAACCTGATAAATCTAAGGACTACGAAAGAAGATTTTATAATGGGATGTCCTACCTGTCAGCTGATGTGGACAAAGTTTAGGTCCATAAGGACACACGTATGATATATTTTGTATACCTGGACAGGGTATCTGGTGACGTGGACTAAATCTAAAAAGGAAGATGGAGCGGTCCTAATCATAATCATACTGGGCGTGGATAGTGGATAGTGGATAGTGGATACACGTAGCCGTTGCTTGCCTTAAAAAAGATCTTCTCTTGATTAGAAGAAACTTTATAATAATCGTGCAAATCAACCCCCTCAACTTTAAATAGTTGTCATATTGCTACCTTTTTTTTGTTGAAACATGACTTCTCAAATATGTACGAAATATCTAAAATAATAAACGTGAGCCGTTCTAGCTCAGTTGGTAGAGCGCGTGGCTTTTAACCACGTGGTCGTGGGTTCGAGTCCCACGGATGGCGTTTGATGTATTTTTTGCTGCAATATGTTCTCGTTTTCCTATTAAAAAGTGTTTTAAATTTTTGCATTTAAACGGATATAAACTTTTTTGTTTCCATCTTTATCATATTAACATATATAATTATATATTATTTAATATATAATAAAAAAAATATGTTTTTTATTATAAATTATATTGTTGTAATCGGCTCGTTACTAGCTTTAAAATAATTTCAATATTATATATTTTTATTTAATCATATTATTAAATATCATAAATACATACGAACTATTTTTGCTCACATCTATACTATCTTATAAAGCATTTGGCTAAAACTCTTAAATCCGTTCATCCATAAACGATTTCATTCATATCCGATTTCATCCCATATCTGAATTCGTGTAACTAATTGCAGATAAACACAATCAAATACAGGATAAACATCTCATTTTAAATATAAAAAATCTAAAATATAATTAGGATAATCATTAAATTCTAACAGAATACTTAATATTTATCTTTATAAAATGTTATATTATTAAACCAAAAATAAATTATTTCATTATTAAACTTAAATTAAATTATAAAAAAAATCTATATTATATTATAAAACATTTGACCAAAACTTTTAAAAACTACTTTTTATACATAAAGTACTGTTTATTAATGCACATTACTTAAAACTCAAGATTACAAGTAGATTGTGCGTAAGTACAACTTATTAAAGCTCTATATCTGAATTCGTGTAACTAATTGCAGATAAACATAATCAAATA
>NC_037528.1:7864532-7882030 GCF_001531365.2 Cynara cardunculus var. scolymus
AAAAATTGAATTAAAAAATTACACAAAAAATGAGAAATTTCAAATAATTAATTTGATACTAATATCGATATATATTTTTGTCAAATTTTTATGATATCTTCAAACATATATTTTATTCACAAATAAAAACATCATCGCTTTCTCAAAATCACATAAAACCATATTATAACATCGACTGAGATAAATAATAAATGAAATATTAAAATAACGATGTATCTCACTGCATTGCACGAGTACACTTCTAGTAAATATTTATTTTTTTTATTGGTGGAATATAATAAAAAAATGTTTCTCTCTCATAGTAATCGTTTTTTAAGATTTCTACATATTTGAGGATTTTTGTACTATCTCTCATATTTTAAATTAGTTTTTATAGATTTCTACATATTTGAAGATTTGCCAATGAAATATATTTGGAATTAAATTGGCTCTAAATGATTTCTAACGCGGCATGAAAATCAAAATTCGTCCAGGAGTTTCATGAAACCTATTTAAGACTGTTTTCGCTAATCTTCAACAATCAAACCAAGTCAATCCTCTCTCGGATATCCATTGGAATGGAGTAATCAGTGGCGCCATGGAACCTTAAATCGATGAAGGAATAACCTAATTCCATTTATTTGATCGCCTTTTGGTAAAGTTTTACATCTTCCTTGACAGAGAATGATTAGAACATGCTCTTGGACATCTTTAAAGTTTTACATCTTCCTTCACACTCACAAACTAATTCATGTGTTTTTAACTATTTAATTTCTTGTAGGTTAAACGTGTTGTCATTTTCAGAGTAAGTTTGATGCGATATATTATGGTTCTCTCAATTTACTATAAAATTTTGACATATTTGTTACCGATGTCATATTGTTAGGATCTACAATCACTGTAAAACTAATAGATATAGGTAATAATGAAGAGGAATAAAATTTGAAGCTTGGATAATGGGATAACCTAGAGACAATATATTCGGAACAAGTTGGGAACATTAATTTTTCTTTTTATCGGACTCGTACCAGTATTTTTCCTTATTTTTCATGATTTAACCGGCGGTGGCTATTTTCTTCCAAGTTTATATATGAAACCTGCATGAAGACCCCAGCCCACGCCCCCTGATTCTCGTGCAATGCATCGATGGACAAAGAAATACTAAAAAGGTCTTGATAACTACAACTGTATTGCAAAGAGGAAAAAGAATAGTCATGGATTTCTTGTAGCGAGATACCCTTTTCATCTAAATTTTTTCTTTGTTCTCTGACTTCCACTTCAAATTTTGTTTGTGTGCTAATCATTCTATATATTAGGGTATGGGTGTTCACACTCTGCTATTCCAAATGGTGACATATATACAGGTAAATTTTGTATCGATTATAATTTTAAATTATGAGATTCGTTTTGTATATTGTTATAATTATTAATAAGAGCAAGGGGTGTTTGGGATTGCTTATTTAAAACAACTTATGTTTTTTTTGTAAAAGTGTTTGGATTAGCTTATGACGGTACCACACCAGATAAACTGACAAAATGGATAAAGATACCATTTTCTTTTCTCATTCAAACACTAAAGCTCTTTATTGTCGGTACCACACCGGAATAAGTTAATAAGTTAGAAGGAAGTAACTCATTAAAAACTTCTTATTACCGGTGCCAAACTGGTATAAACATTTTCTTTTTTTCTCCATTCAAACACTAAAAACTCATTATTACTTGTACCACACCAAAATAAGTTGATTCACATTATATGTGAAATATGAACAGAAAGAAAGAAAGGACATACAGAGAGGGAAGAGGTTTACTGGAAACCTCTTTTTGGGATATCAAGCTTGGGCTTCTCTGCCTCCGTAATCCTATTGTGACTATGTCTATGTATGTTTTTCGTTGCCCCCAGTTCAATTAAATATTTTGTGTTAGACATCAAGTACTCTTTACTTACTACAACAATAATAATATAGGTTATTGGACATACTTGTTGCAACAATAATAATAATATGTATTTGATCTTATTGACTTGCTCTTTTCAACAAATTGAATCTAGATGATTATAACATTAATATTGTTGGTTTATTTATGTAATATTATTTCAGAAAAAGTTCATCAACTTCTTTTCTGGTATGCTTTCTAATGCAATCCAATCGTTGTTTGAATTTTCGTCGTCTTGGTATGTGATTTTGATACTCAATACGTATTTGAATTTCTTGCGATGATTTACATGGACTAACATATCTAGATGCAGCTTGATAATATCACTTCATCTGTCATGGTACAATATTTGAACAAACTAGACTGGATCAAGTTATACAACTACTAAAGTCAGGAATTATAGATGCCACATATGCTCATGATTCACATGGTTCAGATCAAGAGTTTGCAGACCACTGAAATATTGAAGTTAATCTTTGTAATGCTCCATTAAAAACGTCAGTTTCAATTTGCTTGATTTTTAAGAAGTACAACTTGATTTGCTTGATTTACATGCTTTGTAGTTGCATTCCACTTCCCCCCTCCATCCACTTTCCTTCAAAATTTCCCTACAACCCATAAAAACAAATGTCCATTGTAGATTTGGCAGCTGAATGGTAGTTTACAAATTGTTTAAATGATTGAATATTTCAATTGAATTTAATTAAAATGAATTGATTCAAATTTCATACTCTAGACGTTTGTCAATTTACAAAAACAAACAGTCTTATTGATTCAGATTTCAGACGTTTGTCTGTTTATAAAAACAAACAGTCTGACTGGTTCAGATTTCAGATTTTAGATTTCAAACGTAAAAACAAACAGTCTGATTGATTTAGATTTCAGATTTCAACACCACCTCTTATAAATCAGAAGTGAAACCAGACTTCATAATTCAACACATCTTAAAAAAAACACCACCTCATTATCCTCCAAACACTGAGCAACGACGTTTCTCAATCGATTAATCTTAATCCATCATTTATCTCAATCGATCATTACCAAATCGATCATCATCTCTAAATTGATTGATGTATTTTAATAGGGTTTAAATGTGTTAAAAATCGTTAATGACATATTTTTGTTTAAATGAACGTTAATTATATATTTTAGATGTAAATTTTGTGATGATAATTAATAAATATATGAGACTTTATAAATTTATCTATTAATTCAACACTATAATTTTTTAATGGGTAAAATAAACAATATAAACAAATTCAGACATTTATCAATTTATAAAAACAAACAGTTTTATTGATTTAGATTTTAGAATTCAACGCACCTCCTATCAATCAAAAATAAAACAAAACTTCAGACTTTAATACTAGGATGCGTTTAATTTACAGGAATGAAATGAAATCGGGGGATTTAAATTTAAAATTAATTCCAATCAATTTGCTAAATTGTCAGCATTTGAAATCCGGGGATTTCATTAAAAATCCATTAGCGCGTTTGGTTTGAGGGATTTGGATTTGAAATTCATTCCATTCCTTGTTTGGTTTGCTAAATGGGCTGGATTTTAAATCCCGTGTACTTTTTTAAATCCCGTAAACAAGGGATTTTGAAATCCATAATAAATGTGCTGGATTTTGAAATCCAAATCCGGGCTGCTCTTCCACGCTACTTCTTCTCGCACTTTCCCCATCTGTCGCCCGTCTCCGCCATCTCCCCACCTCTCGTCGCTTTCCCCACTGCTCTCGCCGGTCTCCTCCAACTCCCCACTGCCCCCTCCTCCCTCGTCCTTCTCACCGATCTTCTTGCCCTAACTTACCGTCTCCWTCGCCTCTTCCATTTTCATCCTTCACCGTCTCCATCGCCTCCTTCATTTTCATCATTCACCGTCTYCGTTGCCTCCTCCATCGCCGTCTCTATCGCTTGCTCCCACGGTGGTCATCCCGTCTCCGYYGCTTTCTGTCACGGTGGTCGTCTTCGTCGCTTTCTGTCACGGTGGTCGTCTTCGTCGCTTTCTCCCAAGGTGCGTCTCTTTTCTTCAATCCTCTCCTCCATCGTCGTGCTTCTAATGCTTTTGTGGTTCTGGAAATTGATGCTTTTTCTTGATTTAGTTCTTGAAATTGATTGAAAGACGTGTTTGATTTATTCAATTTTAGCTTGATTGCTTCACTGTTTCGCTCGATTGCTGCATTGTTTCATACATAATCTTCACTGTTTCACTTGACGGCTTCATTATTTCATACCTAATCTTCAATCCTGGTTATGATGAAATGATCCCATATTGACAGAAGGCAGGCTTTATAACAACTCATTTGCTTGCTCGACTTGATTTTAAGCTTTGTAAATGGCCAGTTCMTTGGAATTATTCTTGATGAATTTGTTGTTAATAACTTTCAGTCAGATCTGTTGGATTAATAGCTTTGATGGTTAAATAGGTAGTTTTGAGAAATGAAAGAGATTTGATGACTAAAATAATTACAAAAGAAAAAAAAATCTCAATCCAAATCCTGCAAACCAAACACAGGAATGGATTTTAAATCCAATCCAATCCAAATCCCATGGAATCC
The DNA here is from genome assembly GCF_001531365.2 of Cynara cardunculus var. scolymus. Taxonomy (NCBI): domain Eukaryota; kingdom Viridiplantae; phylum Streptophyta; class Magnoliopsida; order Asterales; family Asteraceae; genus Cynara; species Cynara cardunculus. The sequence goes on from NC_037528.1 coordinate 7,869,005, forward strand.
AAATCYCTCYWGGGAATCCAAATCCCTCAGAAACATTCCTGCAAACCAAACGCACCCTTAGGGATTTGGAGATCCGGCGGGATTTGAAATCCAAATCCGGGCTTTTCCTTCCCATCGCTTCCTGTCGAGTGCTTCACCCAGCTTCCTCCCGCTTCCTTCACCCAGATTCCCTCCCATCGCTTCCTCCCGCCCTAATCAGTCCTCCTCGCCGGTGCTCCCTTCCCGTCCCCTTGCGAAGCTGTGCCCTAATCGGTCCTCCTCGCCGGTGCTCCCTTCCCGTCCCCTCGCGAAGCTGCGCCCTAACCCCCCCTTCCTGTTCGCCGCCTTCTCCCAACACTCAGCAGGTAAATCCCTTTTCCTTTTTTGTAGTATTTTATTGATTCTTTTACTTCCTCCTGTTCCCTTTTCATGATTTAGTTCTTCAAATAGATGCTTAAATCTGAATAGGTTGCAGTAGATGCTTAAATCTGGACCATGCCTAAATCTGGACCATCTTTTTATATCTGAATGGATGTGTCATCCTACTTGATATGGCTGCAAATTTGCTAGACAAACTATTTTATGTTACTAATCAAGTGTCATCCCACTTGACCATTTTCCTTGGTATTCTATTATGTGCCTTCTTTAGTTCAATAAACAACATATGGCCTGTTCTTCTCATAAATCTCTTAACATCATTAAGTGCAAGTATCATCTATTAGGTAGTTTCATTGAATAAATTCAGAACAGAGTAATCCTTCTTAATTTTTCATCTGTTAAGCTCATTACATATTCAAATGTGTTTTATCTAAGATACACAAGGCATCACATACACCTGCTACCATTGTTTAGGCTTGTATAGCATTAGTCATGCTCGATTATGGTCTGCCTTTTGTTTTTGGCTTTGTTTATGGCTGCTACTTAGGGCTGTTTAGACGACATACCACTCATTTTTAGGGGTGTTTAACTGCCTAACATACATTTTAACTGGTCGTGGATATCATGGATGCTTTAGTACTGCTTTTGGCATATTATTTAAGTCTATTTCTCGATCATCTACATTTCTTCTTTATCTATATTGATATTTGATAGTTATCAGTTTTTTATTTCTTACTTGTTATTTTATAACATCAAATCTTATATGAAATAATTCACATTACTAACTAGTTTCAACTATCTTATATGAAATAATTCACATTATTTGTTATTTTATAACATCAAACCTTATATGAAATAATTCATCTAATTCAAAGCTTTACCTACTTCATGTTTCATTCGTGCTTTCTATACCTTCAACATTATAATTCTACTTAGAAAACATTAACCTTTTATGTTCTCTAACCTCGTCGTAGTTTACCAAGTCCTTGGCTCTCATCCTTTATGTGCTTGATTGCAACATAGGACCCTATGTTTCCACTCACTTATATGCATCTTTCCCTCCTTTTTTGTTCCTGGTTTCTTCTACAACTTATATGCTTTACTTTAGCTTGCATTCTTCTCCATGGAAGTATTTAAGCTATAATGCTGTCATACCTTCAAATGAATCTTTGAGTAAGTTATATGGAGGAAACCTATGAAAATGACTAATATCATAGTATGCATGAACAGACCAGAGACTGGAGTTAACTTGTTGGAGACCCTTCCTTACAAGATTTTATTGGCTATGGACAACTTCATTTCCTTACCTAACCCCTCACCAACCTAACCATCTTGACATGGTTTTCGACTTTTCATACATAAGCAATTGACAGTACCCTTCTAGTTTTCATACAGAAGCAATTGACAGCACCCTTGTGTATGAAACAAAGATATCTGTTATGCTTTTTTCTTGATTTAGCATCAATTAATTAATGTATGAAAGCAACACTTTTTTTGCATTTCTACCTCTTCACTGTTTCACTTGACTGCTTCACTATTTCATACCTAGATTTAGTGCTTCACTATTTCATACCTCTTCACTGTTTCACTTTGTTTTCTTTCTTCATCACTTTATTCCTCTTTATTTTATCAAATGCAATACCCAACAAAGAATAATGAAAGTATATGTTTAACAATTTGGGAAATTGGACAGGAAATGGATCGACTTTGTTTAAGAAGACGTTTACATAGGCAAAGGAGACAAGAGTCATTGGAATGGTTTAAGATAGTTGTCCATGTTGTTCTATTCTCTATTGTGTCCCTTTGGATGATTATGGTTAAAAGACAAAGGGATAAATAACAAATTGGATACTCTTCTTCAAATGTGGACCGATCCTCCATAATGCATAGGTATATTTATGAGAGTGACATTATGTCTATATCGCAAATTAGGATGACTCGAACGTGTTTCAAAAAGTTGTGTGCCATGGTTGAAACATATGGAGGGTTAAGAACAACTAGGTTTATGAATATTGAAGAACAAGTTGCCATGTTTCTTCATATTATTGCCCACAATGTTAAGAATCGGGTTATGATATGTCGTTTTCATCGTTCGGGAGAAACAATTAGTAGAGTTGTTACTCGAGTTTGCAATGCCGTAATAAGGTTACATCCACGATTGCTTAAGAAACCTGAACCTGTTCCCGATAACTCTACCGATCAAAGATGGAAATGGTTTAAGGTATTTCCACTTCTTTTTTAAAATTTACTTATTTCTAAACAAGTCTAATTATTATGAAAATATAATGATCTTCTTTTTCTTGGTTCTAGAATTATCTAGGAGCTTTAGATGGAACCTACATAAAATGTTTAGTTCCAGAAGAAACAAACCTAGATATATTTTGATGCGGATACGCTCCTATCCTATGGTAAAAAGTTCCTTAGCGCCTAAATATATTTTGATGCATTTCCCGCGCTTAAAAAGTCCCACTTTTTTAAAGAGAAAAAAAATCCCCACTTTCTCTTCCTCTTGGTTTCTTGCCTTCTTCTGCCTCCGTCGCACATTTCTCTGACGCTGCTCCTCCCTCATTTCCAGATCAGGTTTCTGTTCATCCTTCGTTGCTGTTTATGTGTTGGGTTTATTATGATTTACACTTTTGTTTGATGATTATTTTGAATTCATCTTGATGAATTTAATATGTTTGTTGTTCTTGATGTTTGGACATGCATTTTGAAGCTTCGATTCCTCGGATTTCCACTAATTTGTTCGTTGTTCTTGATTTATTTAGGGCTTCTGTTTGAACTTCATTGGCTTTTTTTTTGTTGCCAGCCATCTTCATCTATTCTTTCCCTGGTTCCCGTTGTGTTGACCTATTTGATAGACAACCTATTTGATAGATTCTAGCACCCATGCTCATCGATCCATCTAACTAAAAACATTTCAACCCATACTGCAAATGCAACCCATTCACATTTCTAAACCTAACCTAGAATAATTTGTTTCAGAAAACAAAGAACAAAATATTTTAACATGATATTGTTAAAAAATATTCATAATTCCAGATGCCCCTACTAGGAGTTAACTGATTCTGCCTGCCAGTCCATCCATACCAACATATGGGTCGACACTATTTCTGTATTTGCGGACCCTTGGTTTCTCATAATTGGTTAAAAAAATCCGTTTGAAAAATCATTGCTTCAATCTGGATTCTTGGTCTCGCCTCTCAATCTCTACTCTTGCGTTTCATCTGTTTTGGTCCTTGGTTCTCTGCCGTAACTCAGCTCTCGCATCTTCCTCACTTCTGCCTCTTCTGGTCTCGGACCTGTAAAGGAGCAAAGCATTAAGCCATTAAGCATCGTAAAAGAGCTGATTCTGGACTCTGGAGACTGGAAGTTTGGAATCTAAATAAGCAAAGCAATTAAGCATCATAAATTGGTAGATTATTGATTTCTTAATCCTAATTTTTTTGATTTTTCATAGAACCTTCATGTTAGAAAAACTAATTTATGATGAAGTCATGCTTAGATTAGGTTTGTTTGATGAAGTTGATTTTGGTTTGGTTTCAGAAGCATCTGCTTTTTATGTGTTTATGTTTGATCAAAATTATTTTCTCCTAGAATTATGTGTAATTGTGTTTTGGTTTGAGTACTGAATCTCTTGAGTTGGTTATTCTCTATTTCTACCCCCTTTTGCAAGACAAGAGCTACAAGAGAATTTTTCTCCCTCCTTGGTATGATACTAAGCTATATTTCATGTGATTGCGTCTAGTGGCTCAATGAATCAAGTGGATCCTTTGCCCTAAGGTGTTTGCTGATGTGGACTAGTCATTGAACAATTTGTTCAAAGAATCATGTTTTTATGGTATGGAAGATCACCATGATTTTTCATCATTGGTTGTACCTTATTTGGTAATAAAAATGATAATGTTCTCATGGATGGCACTTGACTTTGAAGGGTCCTGAGCATGCTAGATAATATTTACGATTGGTTGAACTAAATTTTGGGAATAAACATGATAAAGTTCTTATGGATGCTACTCAACTTTGAAAAATCTTGAGGATATTAGAGGCTATATTCCATTATATAATATAACATCTTTTTTGAATGTTAATTTTACAGTGTTTGTCATAATGTTATTTTAGTGGTTCATCCATATTAAATTGGTTGTCCTGATTCATATCCTTCAACTCGATGCCTTCTGTTTTGTAAGAGAAAATTGAAGTGAAATTTGTTGGTTAAAATTTGTGAAGAGTAATTACTTGGTTGGGTGTATGAAGATGTATAATGTGTGCATAGCCATTGTTTTTTCTTGTTGAACGTTCTGTGATACTTGGTAGTCTTTTTTTATTTCAAATGCTGACTTAAGCATCATGTATTTTCTTGGGGGCGTATATTAGCCTTTATGCCCTAGGCATCAGAAACCCCCCAGGACTGGCCTGCCATAGCACACAATATATGGCTAAATTACATGATGAACTTGTCACAAGTTTAGATACTTCATTATTTAGTATTCATACTAGACAGAGACTGGTGCAAGTATACAATTATCTCAGCTCTCGACTTACAAGTAATGCAATGGTAAGAATCAATTATTGAGTCTACACGGATTGGTCTATCAAGAACTTAGAATAATAAGAAGTTAAGAACTTAAGGTTTTGCGAATTTTAATAGCGGGAGAAGAAAATCTTTGAGATGATTTAATACACTAATAGATTCAAGATGTAGAGGGTGCCGACATAGATTACAGTGTGATATGACGGTTTGCAGAGTGGTCAAGAGAGTGGAAGTGGTCACTTTTCTTAGAAATATGGCCACTCTTCCTCAAGGGTGACCACATCACTGCAATTCGGACTTTTCTGCAAAAATTAACTCTTCCATGTTCTTAAGAACAACCAGGAACACATCCATATTACCATCTGATGTTATTGTTCTACTGATGTATGACAAATTAGTTTACCATAGTTGTGAAGTAGTTCATTTTCTATGTCATTACAGAAAACCCTTCTAAACTTTCATGCATCATTTAAGTTGATGTTGCTTGTTTAAGTTCGTGGATTCTACCCAACTTTGACACTCTTAACCTTGCCTGCTTCTAGGAGTTTTTCAACAATAAATCTGCATGTGTCCTATGATTTATATCCCTGATTTGAGAGGTTGAGCCATTCCTCCAAATAACAAGAGACAATGCAATTGAAGATCAATTCATTTTTCAAATCCAGTTCACCTTCTACAGTACAAAGAGAAACCCTAGATCTACCTCTTTCCCCTTTGGAGGATCTATCAAACGAAGTAGACTTCACCAAAGAACCCGAAATTCCCATTATATACACACGGCGAGCTCCAAACTCAGACAGGTATTTTTCTTGTTGAATTTTCATGCGTCATCAATTTAATGTTTGGACCCATTGTGGTTAAAAAGGCACAACTTGATGATTTGTGTACATTTCAGTCTTAAAACTCATCATGTTGCCTTGCGACCTGAATGCTCATCATGTTGCCTTGCGACCTGAATGCCAAAATATCTCTGTTTATAGCAGTTGTGATTGATTTAAAATCTTAGTTTTTTAGGAATATGAAAGTTATTTCAATTTTCTTAACACTAATTAGTGTAATTGATGATGGTTTTGCTAATAAAGTTTATGAGAAGTTCCTGCATTGTTGGTTAATAAGAAAATTTAGACTTCTGAAGGTCAAGTGATTTTCTTAACTTCAAAATTGACTAAACAAAACATTTTTCCTTGGGCCGGAGAGATTGGTCATGGCTTTGAACTATGTAAACAATATTCAGATAGAAACCTGCTAGAGAGGCAAAGCTAAATGAATTTATGTTAAATGACATTTTGGGATGTGCTTGGTTTCACTATCTAAATATTAGGAAATTTATGTAGTGCTTTCAAATTAATCATTAATAATTAATATACTTCACTGAAAGGTGAAACTGAACCTTTGTTTCTGGAAATAAGGGTAATAATTTGTTTTGATTTACTGCACGAAAAGTAGACGAACTGGAGGAATCTGCTTTGGTTTTTGGTATGCAGGAGGGATGATGGTGAATGGACAGGAAAAGATCCAAAGAAGCTTGATTCTCGACGACCGCTGGTGGTAGTGAAATCAGAAAAGGTTTTAAACAAGAAAAGAAAGTATGCACAATTTCACTTGGATTTGGGTCAATCTGATTTTCTGTTACGCACTTGTAAAACTTGTGGATTCAAGTTTGCTCCTGGAGACGAAGGAGATGAGAAGGCTCACAAAGAATTTCACAAGAATTACACTCATGGTATTGGATTCAAGGTACATTCTTATTTTGATGTGTTGCATTAATACTGAAAAGGTGGTAAACTTTTCTTTTTACTTGATTTGGATCCACAAAACGCAGAACATAGAATGGGGAAAACTTATATAAATAAACGAATTACCCATTTCCCTTTTGAATGTTTAGTTTCTTGGATGTTGTCTGTACTCATTCATTATTCATGGATTTCATACTCAAGGGTTGGCGTAATGAAAGAGTTATTGATATGCTCTCATTAGAATGTGGGCGTGTTATTTTGGTACTGAAAGATGATCCTCCAGCTCATAGTAAAAAGGTACATTAAACTTCTATTGAAGTTGAAATGTTTGCTTGATATTTGCAATAAGTTAGTGTGGCCTTTGTCCTGAGCTTTCGGAAGTGAATTTGTAATGGCAGGTTAAGGAGGTAATTGGGATGATGGAGACGGAACTTGGTGACGGATGGATTTTCCATGAACAGTGTAAGGTGGCTATTTCAACAGTTCCCTTTGATGTGTTTTTGATTTGGTAGGCCGACTTTCTGTTCCACATAGATCTTCCATTTTGCAACCAATCTTACAATTTTCATGTGGGCATATGAGTAAGCTTCAAATCATATACTACTTGCCATATTTTGGGTCGTTTTGTTGCTGTTTCTTAGAGAGATTACTGTTTTGAGCCATCATACCTGGTTTTTGATCGTAGAAAAGACTTTGTTCTTATGAAGACATATAAAAACAACACTTTCCAAGAGTGAGTATTTTGGACAAAAAGAATGCCAAGGATGATGTTTCTTTTTGCATTTATCTTTTCTATAATTTGTAAATCATCTCTTCTTTTTGCAAGGCACAATGTTTTCTTTTTATATTAAAAGAATTGTGGTTTTTTTGTAACAAAAGACCGAGTACAGTAGCTGAAAATGTAAATTAACAAAGAACAACCAAACACCCTATGAAGGATCCCTTTACCAAAAGAAAAAAAAACTTGACCTTTCCCTTTTTTCATGCTTGTAGGTCTATCTTTTTATTTGCTCCCAGAGGGTTGCTGGTTGTCTTGTTGCAGAGTCAATAAACAAGGCTTATCAATTAGTTTCAAACTCAGACGAGAAATCTGATGTTACCACTGCTCCGGAGGAGGATAGAAGGTTGACTTCAACCACCCTCAAATTTGGCGGTGTTAGTTTTCAGAGAGAAATCGTAACAAAGAACCCTTTAGCCAAAAATGAAAGAAAAGCAAACGACGACCTCCTTGGAGCCATCATTTGTGAAAAAGATGCAGTGCCCGCTGTCTGTGGCATCCGTGCAATATGGGTCACACCCTCCAACAGAAGAAAGCATATCGCCACTCACTTGCTTGAGGCCACAAGGTAGGAAAATAATAAACATAATTTCTTGCAACTTTTGTATGCTTCAAAGTTTTAAACTTTCTACATGACTGTAGGAAAAGTTTCTGCCCGGGTTTGAGCCTCGAACATCGTCAGCTAGCATTCTCTCAGCCAACCAATGTCGGGAAGTTATTAGCGTCCAGTTACACCAACACCAAATCGATCTTGGTTTACACAACAAACTCATAGTAAGTCATTGAGCTCCCAAATCTTGAATTCATTACTTGCACATTATATACTCTTCATTATATCAAGAAACAATCTTTTGAGTCAAAACTTTATTGATGATGTGATATTTTATCAAAGTAAACACTGGGAATCTTAAAAATGCCAAACATGGCTACAGCACAACATTGAAATGAACATCTTCAAATATATGCATCAGGGTTCTTGAGGAGGTAGACTTCCACAACCTTGTAAAGCCCCAAAACCTCTTCTTTGCCTGCCTTTAGTTTTTCCTTGAGCTCAAAGTCACCATGGGTGTAGATGGTTGTGGTCATCTTGGAGATGGTGCCACCATCAGGTGAACCCTCAAACTTAATATCATAAGAGACCTTCTCAATCTTGTCTGATATGCCTTCACCTTCAATCAAAGTGTACTTGTACGTCAATGTCTTCTCATTGAGTTCATTGATGTGGTGCTTCACGAAATCTGCAGACAAGAATTGTTACAAACAAGAAAATATATGTATAACCAAACAAAATCAAATGAACCTAGTGAATCCCATGCAAAGTCAGGGATGGTAAGATATATGCAACCTTTCCTCTATTCTGAGCAGTAAAGAGGCTGTTTTCATGAAACACCAAATCAAGGGATGGTAAGATATATGCAACCTTTCCTCTATTCTGAGCAGTAAAGAGGCTGTTTTCATAAAACACCAAATCAAGGGGTAAACAAGCAGATATATATTTGTGTGTATATATATAGGGTGAGTTCATTTGTTAACTCAATCTATGGTGTTAACTTTACAAATCTCAATGAACCAATAGAAAACAAGATATACTTTTGGTTGATGCACATGATAAATTTATTTAATGAGAGTAAAAGTGTAATTTTTTATTAGATCTTTCTTTTAATGCAAATCAATATTTGGTTACATTTCTTTGTTATTCCATGTCTTGCCATGGTGAATATCCATGCAAATTAATTGTCGGTTACATTTCTTAATTATTCTAAATGAATTAATTGTCGTTACATTTCTTAATTATACATGAGTAAACACTTGTTCATAGGTGAACCATCTCGTTTCAACATTTAAAAAAGTATTGTGTTCATATGCGAACCTGATAAACACATACACGTAACAAAAACTAGGTTTGTACAAATTACCAATTATTTAAAAAAATTTGAACGGTGTTCACTGTTCAGAAGTAAATGCATGAACATTGTTCATAGGTACAATTTGATGTTTGTTCATAGATGAACTATGTTTCCACATTTATTTCATATATAAACGAGACTACATGGTGTATGTGTTTACTAAAATAAAACATGGATGTTATAAAAATCTTTATGACTTTTTCCCACTATACGCCCTGTTCACACATGAACAATTCCAATAAATATCGAATATTCGTTCATACATGAACCATTAACCAAAAAAAGTTGTAGAAGAATCTGATGTTGGAGATCTTGCTGTTGGTTTCGATTCGAGTCAACTGTTGCGCCTCAACGCATTTCGGGGAGAACCAACTAGCTTTGGGTTCGAGTGGCATTTCACCCCTAACCACAACTCATCCGCTGATTCTTTAAAATTGGAACAACTTCGTAAGTATATCTTCGATATAGAAATTGAAAGGTTCCGATTCGAGCAAATTTTCAATGATGACGAGAGTAATTCCCGGATAGTTACATTGTTATTAATGGGCAGTTACAAAACATCTCATTGTCATTAATGGACAGTTATAAAACATCTCATTATCATTAATGGACAACTAAAATCTTTTTCTAAAATACCCCTTGTAAACATTGTTTACTAATGTTACCTTGTCTATGTGTGTAATTATTTACATTTTATGTCATGAATGATCTTAGTCATAAATTTCAAAACTCAATGGATAAGATTGGTTCACAAATTTAACACTATATATTGGGTTAACAAATGAATTCACTAACATATATATATATATATATAGAGAGAGAGAGAGAGAGAAAGAGAGAGAGAGAGAAGGGGGGGGGGTTCCTTGGTGAGAACAATCCCATCTCATGAGAACAAGTGAAGGTATGTGTGAATAGTTGACTTGAGAACAGTGAGGGTGTGTTTGGTACGTTGGACAGAGTGGAACAGAACAGGACAAAACACAATTGTCCTATGTTTGGTGTGGCCTTATGTTGGACTCACTAGAACTAGCTAGAACACGGGTGGGACACGCCTGTCCACCCTTACCCCCCGGAACTAAGTAGAATAAGAAATATTTTACCTATCTACCCTCTCAAAACCCTTCTTCGCTTCCACCGTATACTTCACGAATCGTTCCCCTTCAATCGGCGGTATCGATTGCAAGCGTCACCCTTCTTCCCCTTCAATCGGCGGTATCGATTGCTGGACAGTAATCGACAGATTTGTAAGATTGTTCATCAGATTTTTCAATATTTTTCTTGTATTTTCTCATCTCCAAATCTCTGATCTTGGAGTATAGGGAGCAAAATTCTGTAGCATAGTTTGAAATACTGYTAGGATTGATTGGAAAACAACTTTCATTTTAGGGTTTTAATCGAAATTGTCAGTGATTGTAAAATTGATTGAAGTTGAAGTTTTTAGGGTTTAGAATCCGATGTCGTCTTCTCAAGTGGGTTTAGGAGTATGGTAGATTAATTTGATCATGGTGGTTAGAATTCTAGGATTGATTCATTGGGGGTAAATTGGTCATTTTAACCAGTTCTGCCCAGTCCTATCATGTCTTACCAAACGCTGAACAGTTGTCCTGTCCTGCTCTGTCCTGTCCCGTCCTGTCCTGTCTGCGTACCAAACGCACCCTGAATCTTAAATTGTGTGAGAGTTACTACCTTCACACAATATAACGTAACACAACACAATTGAAGGCGATATAAATGTTGCAAATTTGGCATAATATAAAGGTATCTTCACTTGTTATCATATCCTGCCCTACACATAGTTTCCCCTATAAGTACATATTGGGTTAAATATAACTTTACGTCCAGCAAATTTAATCTCCTTAATGCTTCCAGCCCCACCATCACCTTTAATAAAACTGATGCTCTTAATAGCTTCTGGCAAGAGTTTGGGCATCAAATTGTGTGAGTTCTCCTTGATGCTTCCAGCCCCACCATCACCTTTGACAATATTGATGCTTTTAGTAGCATCTGGCAAGAGTTTTGGCATCAAATTGTGTGAATCGACGATTGAGGCCTTAAAAGTTCTTGCCGGAGAGACCGAGGAAGTGTGCTCATCGGTATAGGTCAAAACACCCATGATTTTAGAGGGAAAAAGATGGCTAATTGCTTTATTTGAGTGTTTTGAACTGTGGATATGGAGGGATGATGTTAGTTGTATTTATAGGTTGATGCTGGAGAAACTGCTTGAACATGATTGAAACGGGTAGAGCTTCATGAGGTTGTGTACACTTGTACTTTGTGCAAGTATAATTGTTACCTTGCTTTGGCCAGGTCATATGCAGCAGCAGCAGGTATGTATACAAATTCTGTTTATTGCTCACATTTAGAATGTGGTTAGGCTCAATGAGAACCATGGGAATCAAACAAAATTCAAAATTATTTTCAGTTTATTGTTATTACATCTATTTTCTTGGCTTTTACTTTTGTTTCTTCTATCGAGTGATTTCTTAGAAGACCCTTCTAAGTGAAGCTTTTGTCATATGTATCTTGATACTTTATTGAGTTTGATATTTGAACTTGAAACATTTAGAAGTCTGTTTACTAAATGTGCTTGCCGGGTAATGTTGTTGCATACGATGCCATTTTGATGGCCATGAATCTATCTTAGTAAGGTTAGTAAGAGTGGTGACTTTTCCAGGTATGTGTTTTAGTAAATGGCCTCTTGGGTCTTGTTTGGCAAATATAAACTAACTTATAAGCTACCTTATAGGGGTGTTCATCGGTTGAAATCCAATCATATGATGGATGTTGGATTTTGTCATTCGATCCAATCCAATTCAATCTAATTGATGATTGGATCAGAGTTCCATTCCTTGGATGTTACGATTAGTTATCTGTAGGATCGGATTGGATCAATTCAATATTTTGGTGCAATTTTCAAATAACTATTTAACTGCTTCAACCAATTATTTGTATATTTTTTTAAATTTATTAAAACCATTATGTATTTATCATTTAAAAAACAATATCGTAAAATGTTGATGATTACATATAGTTATTAATTGGATGGTCATTGGATGATTGTATCGGTTCGGTTTATTGGATTTTGGGCTGTCATCCAAGAACCGATTGATCTAATTTGGATGTTGAAATTTTGGATCCAATACGACCTGGTTATAATTAAATATTCAATTATGATCGATAGATTTGAATTACATCGGATGAATTTCTGGAAACCAAAACAAGAAATGCAGGTGTCTAACCAACCATAATCCCAAGTTGCTTATTGTTTATATTCATTGTATAGAATTATAACTTTTTAAAAAGAGATTTTTTAATTTATTTTTATGATAAAAATTATTTAAAAAATACGATAAATATCACATACTTGTTAAGATTATCACAATATGATGTATTTTAAAACTTCAATTATTTTTATGTAATTTTAAATAAGTTAATGACTAAATTAAACGTTTTGAAAAAAATTAAATAAACTATTTGAGTTTTTTAGAATTAAAGATAATCGGATTTAAGAATTATTAGAAGGGTGTTTGCACAATACATAAAGATATATATTGATTTTAATATTTTATTTTTTTGTCTTAGTCGGCATTATAATACGATTTTATATGGTTTTAAAAAAACGATAATTTTTTATTTTTCAATAATATATAAATATGAATCATAAAAAATTAAAAAAAATATTGATAATAGTACAACCTTAATTATTAATTTTTT
>NC_037528.1:7882787-7902031 GCF_001531365.2 Cynara cardunculus var. scolymus
GTTATATTAATAAATAATTCAAAAAAGTCTAATTAATTTAATATATTTATTCGTCAAGTAAAAAGTTTTTGAACAAATATAATATATTCTTTAAAAAAATAATATTTTTGGGTAAAAAAGGAAACAATTCTTATTTTCCTTCTTTCAAAAAACACATATTTTTTTAAAATGTTAGCGAGATAAGTTGTGTTATACTAGTTTTATTGATATTGATATATTAATGAATAATTTAGAATTTTTTTAATTCATTTAATACATTTATTAAATAACATGTAACATATCTAAATATTAAAATTAAAAATACAGTGTTTAATAAGAACTAGTAGATGCCATAATAAAATAATTTTAAAAGTACAATGATGTAGTAAGAAAGTCACATCACTATAGTATATGTGGACAGCCTACATGAACAATGAGGTGGCATGGAAACCTAGTATAATGGGTAAATTTAAATCAAAAGGTTACCCAATGTTATAATGGGTAAATTTTTCAAAGTACAATGTCCTAATAAAAAATAATTTGATGATACATTGCTGTAATAAGAAAAACTGAAAGTACATTGCTATAATAAAGAAATTTATGAAAGTAGATTGCTATTTTGTGCATTTTGCCCTTTAAGTAATATGCATCAATAAATAATAATTCATGTATAAAAAATAGTTTTTAAGATTTTTTATTAAATGCTTTATAATATAATATAAATAAAATTATTGTGAAATTTTGGAAAGAAAAAGGGATATAATGAATTACACTGGTGGTCCTTGTGGTATACTCAAATTTTGGATTTGGTCCCTAAAACTGTAAAACAATATATCACACTTCATGCCTTGATGATCCTTTAATTTTTCAATTTAGTAACTCTCAAGGATCCCTATAGTTAGCATCATCAGTTAGCAACAACAGTTAGAATGGACAAATTAGTGTTTAGACAAACTATAGGGACCAAATATATGATTAACTCTAAAATTAATTTTGATTCACATATTTTTTTTTTTAAAATCTTTATTAAAATTATTTTAAGCACAGTTAACGTGAGATAATTATCTATACTATATTATAAAACATTTGGGAAAAATTCTTAAAAACCAATTTTATGCATAAAATATTGTTTATTAATGCATATTACTTAAAACTCAAGATTACAAGTAGATTGTGCGTAAGTACAACTTATTAAAGCTCCATATCTGAATTCGTGTAACTAACTGCAAATAAACATAATCAATACAGGATAAACATCTCATTTTAAATATAAAAAATCTAAAATATAATTAAGATAATCATTGAGTTCTAACAGAATACTTAATTATTATCTTTATAAAATGTTATATTATTAAACCAACATAAATTGTTTCATTATTAAACTTAAATTACGTTATCTATACTATATTATAAAACATTTGACAAAAACTCTTAAAAACCATTTTTATGCATGAAGTACTGTTTATTGAAGCATATTACTTAACATTCAAGATTACAAGTAAATTGTGCATACGTACAACTTATTAAAGCTCTATGTTTGAATTCGTGTAACTAAATGCGGATAAATATAATCAAATAGAGGATAAACATCTCATTTTAGAATATAAAAAATCTAAAATATAATTAAGATAATTATTGAGTTCTAACATAATACGTAATTATTTTTTTTATAAAAAATATATTATTAAACCTAAATTAAGTTACTTCGTTACGTTAAATTAAAGTATAATAAAAAATTTGAATTAACAAAAAAACACAAACAAAAAATTTTAAATAGTTAATTTGATACTAATATTGATATATTTTTTAAATTTATATTTTATTAAAAAATAAAAACATTATCATTTTCTCAAAACCACATAAAATCGTATTACGTCGATATGGATAAAAAATTAAACGAAACATTGAAATGAAAATATGTCTCAGTGCATTGCACGAGTACCCTTCTAGTATATTAAAATTTGTTCGTTAAGATAAAAAAAGCTTATGTTTTGAAAAGAATAAAAAAGTTACATAACATTATTAAATTGAATTATTAAAAAGTTGTAAATAAGTTACACATGCCCGTTCCTGACAGTTTTTAGGCCCTGGGCGAACGTAAAAACAGGGCCCACTGCAAGAAATAAGGCAACGACTTTTGTCGTCGCAAAAAGTTCATTTATAATCAGAAAGAGTATATAACAACGACATGCGATAACTTGTAGCGGAAACATGTCATCTCTAAAAAGTGCATCGTCAGAGTTCACTTTTCTTGTAGTGACCCTCGGTGCGTACGGAAAAAAATTCAATAATTTTTTTTCATTAGTATAAAATTGAGCACAATAAATGTTAATAATTTAGTGAGGAAAGAAATCTTAATAACAAGAAATATGTGTTATTTTGATACAAAAATAGAATTCGTGTGAATGAAGTAATCATGAGGATCAATGAGACATCAATAATAAATAAGATTATCAATGTTTTCTATACAAGTAGACAAATGAGGACCAATAAAAATATGAAAGAAAAGATGATTCATTGAGATCCAATAAGAATAAATAATGAATTGAACATATAATATGCAAGTTCAACAAATGATTATTTGAGCACTTAAATAGAATCTTGTGATGTGATGGAATCCCAATGAAAGATACATAAGTCAAACAATTGATGAAAATATCTAAATTCTATTTTACTTCTTTCTTTGTTCAACTAAAATAAGATGTTAAGATTAAAAGTTTATGGAACATGACATATATAAGAGACAATACTAAATACATATAGTAGAAAAAATTTATTCATTAATCACAAAACCATGAAACACGTCATAAATTATAAGAACAATAGATTGATTGTCAAACAATGGTAAAATATTTTATATAGAAACAAAAATAGATAACAATAGTCAACAAAAACAATTAGAACAAAATAACCAAATAACAATAATCAATAGAAACAGAAATCGATAAAAATATCCAACAAAAATATATAGCAATAGCAAGCACATGATCTTAAAGTTGAATTGTTGAAGCACAAAAACGGTCAAATATATAGAGATAACAATAACCAATATCATTGGACCTTATTGGAGATAAAAAAAATTAGAGAGACAATAAACAATAACATATAATAAATGACCAACTAATTTTTTTATTTTATTTTCGAATGTAATTAATTGATATATTTTTGTGCGCTTATTATCTACTAAATTCTTTTTGCTCCTTATTATATGCTACAATCTTTTAGGTTTTTTTTAATTTATTAAATTCTTTTATACTACTATTGTATTTTAAGGGGAAAAATTGGGCCTCTTGGTATTTTTGGGCCCCGGGCGTACGCCCGTGTTGCCCTCCCCCAGGGACGGCCCTGAAGTTACAATAGTAAAATTAATATGATAATCAGAAAAGAAATTGTTAACCGTATTTAAAAATATTTTTAATAAAGAAAAAAGAAGTGAATCAAATTTAATTTCGGAGTAAATTATACTTTCGGTCCTTGTTGTCGAAAGACTGATTTGTTCCTTTTAACGATTGCTAACCGACCCCTCCAACAAGATCAAACTCCATTGACTACCCTTCATTTATGTAATAATCCTCCCCTGTAATTTGAACCAAAAGTAGTAGTATCAGAACAGAACACATAATAGATTATGGTATTAACTTTGGTGCAGGAAAGTTCTTTATATTGAACAAAAGGGTATTTTTAGAAGTTTATATATAGCGGGAAAGCCCAAAAAGCATTTACCTTTTCCTTATAGACACGAATCCGTTCTTCGATTACAGGTTCGGTGTCATCAGGTCGAGTAATGAGCTTTGAAGCACACTGTGGAGGTGGAAGAAGTGGAGCCATGGTGATTGCTAGATGCCCAGTCTCTACGTTTGCGTTGATGGATGCCACATTGACTGCATATCCTTCGTTCCAAACATTTCTCAGCCAATACATCTTCTCTCAGTTTCAGGTTCACCACCAAACTATAGACGACTTTGATCAAATTATGTATAAGCAAATGCAAAAAAAACTCGAACAAATTCGACGTTTGAAACTGAGAGATAAACAATTTCATCTTGTGATTCTGAATAACTATGTTTTGAGATTAATTAAGACCTTCCAAAACGTAAATTGTGGCAATTAGATCGATATGAATATCCACAGGAAGATAACTATTCACGGACGAGATCACCGGTGGCGATGTGAGGAACACCGAGGAGATCCGAGAGTCGGCTTGCATATGTTCCTTTTCTGACGCCGGGACAGCCTAGAACATCCACTGGAAATTTCTAGAACCCTTAGGATCATCTCTTAACGGCGGTGGAGGATTCGATGAATTAGAACGTTGGTGGTGTTGAGACTCGATTCCGAAAACAGCATTGGTGGTAAACGGTGATCTCTGCGGTAGAGATGAAAACTGGTAAAATGAATTTTTATAAGATGCTGTTAAAATATTGCAATATATAGTCGAGATCAAGGGACCGTTTACCAAACATTTATCCAACGAGTACTTACCGGTAAATTTTAATACTATTATTTATTTATCGCGTAAGATTTTAGTCCAATAAAATAACATCGTATGCAACAATTTACCCGGTAAACGCTTACCATGGTAAAAGTCGTCGCCCTCATTTACCAGGTAAGACTTTTGGATCTTGTCCTACTCTTATCAGGTAAGATTCTTGATCCTAATCATATTCATCCAGTAAATTAATATCATTTGGTAAGCAGTTACCCGAACAAGCGTTTGGTGAACGAAATCTTTAAATTTTTTGTATTAATGCCACAAAATTCGGAAAATATGTAAGAGTAAGCATACGGCCACGTGTAATAATATTTGCCACCAAAATCAACGAACCTTCAAGGGGTCCAGTTAATTGCCGTTTCCGGCGACGAGAAGATTCAGACAAAAAAATGGCGATTACTCTCTCAACCGTCTCTCCGGTCACTCGTTCTTATCTGTTTTCACATTATAATTCCCTACAAAATTTTACTACTGGCAGTTATAGTCTTGCTCTCTCTCACTCTGCCACCGCCGACAAAACCATCCTCATTTCTTCGTCAAATGCCCGCCGTCCTGTCTCCGCCGCCTCCAGCTCCACCGGCAAGTTTTATTCCTCTCCCTTGTATAAGTATTCACATACTCATTACGATCAATTTTAATGTATATGAATTTGGCAGCAGGAACTTCTCAATCTTCGATTGGAATCAGTGAAGAAACGGGTACTTTGTTGGAGAGAGTAGAGGTGTTTGATTTGAATGGGAATTCAATGACGATTTCTGATTTATGGAAGGATCGAAAAGCTGTTGTTGCATTTGCTCGTCATTTCGGGTATGCATCTCATCTTATAGAATTTAGGGTTTTGTCGTAGTGTTCGGGAAATCGAAGTGCAAATATAAGTCATATGCACAAGGGCATCACCGCATGAGGGTGGAACATATTGGTAATCATTTGCTTACTGAACCATTTTCTGAAAAATCGATGGTATGACTTTCTGTATCACACTGGTAAACACACCAGAAGTGATGAAGACAGTGATCTTGTTTGTTGTTTTTGTGAAATTTGATCGATGGATTATGTACATGAATTTTCATCTTACACTTACAAACATCAGTTTGTAGTGAATCTAGCCAAATTATGGAAATTCAAATGCCTAAAGAACCATCTTTATTGGAAATATTTGGTATTCAATGGTTCAAGAAGCCGATTACTCAAATTTGATGGTTCTGTTATACTTGCTCTCATGTTATTCCTACCTGGATCATTGCAGAAGCTTTGATCTTATCAATAAAAATATAAATAATATGCATATATGAAGACTGTTATATGATGATGAATGTTGGAACGGCTTTAATGTTTTGCATGTTGAAACTGCAGATGTGTCCTTTGTCGCACACGAGCTGATAAGCTTGCTGCTAAGAAGGTATGCAGTTTCTACAAACCAGAATCTAACACCTTTCTTCTAGCTATGATGGCCATGCATGATTTCCGCAATTTCCCTTCAAATAAGTGTTGGATGATTGAATTTCCAATGATATGATAGAAGATTAATTCCCCGTTTACTTTGTTGGACCATTTCTACTGAATGAATGTTGGAACCTCCCTTCTCTGCTTAAGGGCTCTCTTGGAGAGTAATGTAATGAGGTTGTTCCACATATTCTCACACAGTCAATACCAAATTTAACTGGTTGTATGACTTCGAGTGTTGGAGCAATGACATTGTTGGACTTTTGTTTATCAGGATAGAATGGATGCTTCAGGTGTAGCGCTTGTCTTGATTGGGCCCGGTAGTGTTGATCAGGTGTGGATGTATCCCTGTTGTCTGTATACAACTCTGAGATCATGAAAAATGTTTTATAATTTACTATCAAATGATAAATCCAATGAAACACTTGTTATTTAAGAGGCGTTAGCGTAAAAGTTTCTTTACAATGCATTTATGATTATTCTTTTTTCCTTTATGTAATAAATGGTTCTGTTTCTTTTAATCTTGTTCAGGCAAGAGCATTCTCTGAGCAAACAAGTTTCAAAGGAGGTATGTATTTTCCACATTTTTTTAGCAAGTCAGGGGTCTTCACGGAAACATCAGCCTCTCTACCTCTTGGGGTAGAGGTAAGGTATGCGAATGTTCTACCTCCGGACCTTACTCTGTATTGGGTTTGATTTGGTTTTGTCAAAACAGAACTCTCGTATGCAACTACAAATTTGAGAAGATCAATCGTCATAGTTCAATCATATTACACTTGTAACATATAAAAATCCTCGCTGCGCCATTTATAGCACAATGTCATATCTCTCTTGCTGCTTGTTACAGAAGTATATGCAGATCCTAGTTATGCATCATACAAGGCATTGAGCTTTGTTTCAGGAGTTACAACTACGTTTACACCTGGGGTATGTTTGGCCAATTGCTTGAATGAGGTTGCCTACTCACTCAAATTTTATGGGCTTATAAGTTTTCATCTTTGTGAATCGTATGATAAATACAGGCAGCTTTGAAAATTATAGAAGCATACATGGAAGGTTATCGACAAGATTGGGAGATTT
Organism: Cynara cardunculus var. scolymus; assembly: GCF_001531365.2. NCBI lineage: Eukaryota > Viridiplantae > Streptophyta > Magnoliopsida > Asterales > Asteraceae > Cynara > Cynara cardunculus. Next base: position 7,889,782 of record NC_037528.1, read on the forward strand.
CCTTTGAAAAAGATACCCGTACAAAAGGTGGTTGGTACGTATACTATACATACTTCCTTAGTTGCTTTGTAACGGTGATCACATCTTTGTGAAAGAGTTACTTTCTCCGCTCACAAAAGAAGCATGCATGTTGACTTTTTAGATCGAACAGACTGTTCTTCAAATTAAAAAAACTGTTGGGAAATTTGTTAAATCTAACTTGTCTAGGTAGAGTAAATTTTGTGTAATAGAAAGATGGTTATTTTGTCAGGCAACAAGGTGGAATCATGGTTGCAGGTCCAGGGATAAGCAACATCTCATACATCCACAAAGTGAGTCCCCCTTGTGATCTTTTGCACTTGCCTTCATCTAATCCTATCTTATCTATTTCATGCACCATGCAATTTCTGCAGTTTGGAGAACTTATTTCTAGATCCTTTTAGTGAAGGTTGACACCCTCATCTGGTGTGCACCCAAACCTGACTCACATACCTGAGTCAAAGTCTGAAACTCTGAATGCACCAATGACCAGTGCACCTGAACCTCGATTGCATAACTGAATTTAGTTGAATTTGATACCCTCATCTTTGGTGCATTCAAACCTAGAAATGAAGGGCTCAATTGCCATAATTTTCATGACCACCATCAAGGTTCAAAATGGCGTAGGGCATGGCGGCCAGGTCAAGCCCCAAGTCTTAAGCCTTACACCCAACGGCGAGGACATAAGGCGGCAAATTTGCATGTCATATATAGAATTATGTATTTACATTTATGTTTTCTATATATTATCTCCAAATAATGATATTAAAAATGTACGTTTATATTAGAAGAAAAACCATCTAGACTATTATGATAAAAATAGTTTTTGATTACATAGTTAGAATATAACTTATAAAAATAATATTACAACTTCGTTTTAATCGTGAGCCCATAATGTTTATGAATTCGTGAATCTGTGAGTGATGTGATTATATAAATCTATAAACGTGTAAAATTTAAAACTAAAAATGTAAAAACACAAAAGATAAAAAAAATTGAAAAAAAATTACGTCTTACAAAAAATGTGCGCCTCAGAGTGCCATGACATGAGCCACGCTTTACAGAAACGTTATGGGTCATTTCATAATGGCGGAGACGCATCTTGTGTGCGTTAGGGCGTGCCTTTTTTAACACTGACCACCATGTTGGTTTTGTTGGATGAAGAACTTGTTATGATCCTCAAATATATTCCAGTGTTTCTCACCAATGCTATTTTTTTTTTGCATCGATTGATGCAGGACAAGGAAGCAGGTGATGATCCTGACATAGAAGAGATACTGAAAGCATGTTGCTCATGAGATGGTGCACATTCACCGATAAGTGAACAAATGAAGTGCTTTTGGGAAGCCCCAAGATGTGTCCATATTACTTGCTATACATTGTTAATGCTTACATAAACAATAGCAGTACCATTAAGCCGTTTATGAGGGATTTAGATTTCATGGAAGGATTTGGAATTTGGAATATAGTTGAATTTCATTTTTTATAAATAATTAAAAAAACAAATTAAAAAAATAATTGAATTACCTTTTTATCAAATTGATTTTCACATATTTAGAACGTAATTACAAACAAACCTATAAAAACTCGTGAAATATCAACTACTCCATAATATCTCAAAAATCTCATATGTTTGTGAGCTTGTAGAGTGTGATGTTGCCGATGTGAAAGCAAAATCTAACGTATCGCCCCAGGTTATTTTTTTCAAGCGTGGAAACCCTAGAATCAGAAGTAGTAGCATAGCTCAGTTGGTAGAGCTCCGCTCTTGCAATTGGGTCGTTGCGATTACGGGTTGGATGTCTAATTGTCCAGGCGGTAATGATAGTATCTTGTACCTGAATCGGTGGCTCACTTTTTCTAAGTAATGGGGAAGAGAGAAAAATTAAAAGTCATCAACTTTCCCTACCATTGTGCTTGGTTTATTATTACAAAGCAACCAGCATTCTTACAAAAAGAAATGCAACAAAACCATTATACTTCACAAAAATGAGTTATTTTAGATAAACTACGGACACATGCATGCAAAATGAATCGTATTTGGGTCCTTTTTTTATTCTCACAAAACCCAATGGTTTGTTTATGACAAAAGGTCAAGTAGGATGATATGGAAAATCACAAAGAACACGTAAGCTGAGAACAAAATGGAAGTGATATTTTATTTATATTCAATAAATTGGATTAGAGAGGTGTGTTACAATCACATTTTTTGCAATATACTATATGGTATAATCAACGTTTCAATTAATTATGTACAAAACATCAATTGTGGGTATGCCATACTTGCCTTCTTCTCTGTTCATTTGAGTTTCTCTGTAACCAATGATACAAGGATCTTTTTGTCACCTTCAGCCTCTGCAAAACTGCTGGTCTTCTGGTGGGGGATGTCTTTTTATCTAAGTTGGAACGTGGATTGAAGGGATTCTCCACATTGATTCTTATCTCGGTTGGGATTTTAGGTCCTAATGGCAGAACCTCGAGGCGGAGATTGCCCTGTAGAAGTTTGATTATTGTATCTTTTACATCAAATTGATGTTTATCTGCAGCTGCACCTACTTCCTGGACTCCCAACACTATAAACATGTCATCTCTTATCAATTCTCCTGCAACCGAAGCATGTTTGGGCATCAAAACTCACAATCCAGTGTGTATAATATACAACTATGATATATGTATGTGTGTATATACATATTTATATATATGCATGTGTGTGTGTATAGAGAAGCAAGTTGAACATGGAGCAGGGTGTAGATATGGAAATCAGGTTCTGTGGGATTGGGATGGAGAGAAGATATGACACCCACGAGACTTGCTATGATGCCTATCCCCTTTCCAAGAGCTGAAGTTTTCAGAGCAATGYTGCTATAATAGCTTTGTGCATCTTACATTGAAAATTGTATTTTRATTGGGGGATTTTGAGAATTTCGGTTCTGGGAAAGGAGTTCTCCTAAAGGCAGCATACACACACTGTAAGAGCAAAGTATTACGTGCAGTATGTAATAGAGAATTTAATTGTCACCTGGATGGTAGTTTTCTTTTATCATTCGCAAAACTGCTAGGACAACAATGCGTGCTTCAACCTGTCGATACATTGCGTTAAACATTGTCATACCAAAACAAAAGGATTATGAAAACTCAAGTTGCTACCAATTTCTCTTGGATCAATTAGTTGGAGGAAATCCAGTTTTGCTCCAATTCACAATATCATATTCCAGTTAGTTGTTAGTTACCTTTGTAAGCCCTCGAAGATCAACAGCTATGGATTGCGTCTCTGCATTACCCTTTTGCAAGTGTGATGCAACTTTCTCAAGAAGCAAACTGTGTGGTCCCCCTAAATCCCTTCGGCTGCTAGAGTTTAGCTGGCCTTGTGGCCGATGGTTATTATCTTGTATTATCCCTTCACACCATTCCTCTATCAGTTCCTTGAGATAGTAATCATTAGGTTTAAACCTACACAATAATAAAATATTCATTTCAGTAGAACAACATGCAGTCCAATTGAGCATTGAACCCAAGTTAGCATGAGAATTTGCAAGTTCTCCAAATAAGCACTTACCCTGCTTTACGCATGTCCTGATATATAGATAGGCATTGTTGCACTTCTTTTAAGGAACCATATCTGGTTCGTGCCCTGAGAAGTGTGTTGTATGTCACCTGAAATTCAAAAGTTCAAGGGTTTTATATCTTGTTTCAAAAGGTTGGTCCCAGTAATACTTCGTTTAATAACGTCTAATAATCAAATAATATTGCCAGTATGTGGTTCTATTCTTGTTCTTTAGAGTTGTTATACTGATTTATTATGTACATGACATGGTAGCTGGTGCAAAATAGAATAGTTTGTAGATGCAGGAAACAAAGTTTAAGCATATAGCCAGAAGTCATATTCCTCACCATATTTGGTTGTATTTGATATTTCTTCATCTCTCTAAATAAAGAAAATGCCAAGTTCAATTCCCTCTGTTTTACACAAACCTGTAGATGAAATCACTTGTAGTCAGAATCAGATTGATCAAAGATGATTGATGCAGCATTTTGTTAACATGGAGATAACAGAAGCTGCTGTTTTTTCACATAATAGAAGCCCTGTAAGTAAGAGTTCACAGAAGAAAGAAAGGTTTGAACCCTAATAGCTGCTGTATATGCAACAACATCAGGCTGGACGCCAGACTCGCGCATGGTTTCCAAAATCTGCACTGAAGGGAAAATAGTTATTAGAGTAATTTAATGCAGATTTCTGCTTACAGTAGATAAAGCACAATTCTCATCCAAAAATTACTTAAAACCTCACTGCGGCTCTTTACCTGTACAGCACTCTTCACATCCCCGGAGCCCCCATAAACACCAATCAAAGTTGACCAGCTTATATGATTAGGGTAAAGGCCAAATCTCTTCATCTCATCCATTAAAGCTTTTGCACGAAGGTGATCAGTGCCACAAGCCTTCATAAGTACATTATATGTCGAAGTAGTAGGTTTGAAAGGAACCTTCATATCAATTTGCAAGCCCCCTTTTGACAAACTTTGCCTATTGGCAATATAGTTATCACCAAAGGCCATCTGAAACGAATTCCTCTTCCAGGATTGAAATAAACGGAAGGCTCTATCATACTGGAAAGCCTTAACACACGCATAAAGGAGGACATTGCAACACTGTGAATTTGGCATGCAATTGGCCAGAACCATCTCTTCAAATAATACAAATGCTTGATCTACCAGACCTGCTTTGGCACATGCACTGATCAACGATGACCATGTAACGGCGTTTGGAGTAACGCCAGCTTCAATCATTTTTTCTTTCATTGCTAGTGCCATCTGCCACATTCTTGCATCTGCAAATACCTGAGATTTGATGACAAATATAAAAACAACACATATCACAATGTTGGCAGCAAGAACATTATTTTGTAAATGCATAAAAGATAGATTGGGGACAAAAGAGATTGTGAAGTGGGCTGATTTTTTGGGATATAGGTTGTAACACTCGTAGCAAGTAATGCAAAAATGAATATGGTACCTTAATCAATGTGCTGTATGTGAATACATCCAACTTCAATGATCCTCTTGATTCCAAATTCTCTACCTCCCTGTATATTTCTTGGGCCAAATCAACTCTAGCAGCAAGACAGCATGATTTTAAAAGGATATTATATGATGCCATATCTGGAGCAACACCTAGAATCTGATTAGTAAATGGAATTAGTCAAATACAGCATTTTTTTTAGCTAATGTGTTAGATTGAAAGAAGCTAAAGACCCAATCTTCATATTTCTTGCTTAAAAGAAATGCTGGGATGGAACTGTTATGAATCTACCGTCCGCTCAGTGCCAAATATTATACTGGAGTCAAAGTATAGAATGATATAGATAGCTGGTAATTAGAGAGGTCTATCAGTGAGTAGGAACGGAAAAGAACACTCAAATAGAAGAGAGAACAATGGTGGGGTTCACATCAATGAATAGATTAACTAAATATATTCTAGAAGTCCAGATCCAACGAAACTAGGAAACAATATCCTTTACAACTATTGCCAATAAAATAACAAACCAGAAGAAAAAAAACATGGTACTAGATACCTACCCAATAATAGTAGATTTCAGTTTCCCATTGGTCTACTTGACCTGATCAACTAGAATCCTAAAACCCTAATATGCCCATTGAATAATCAAATGTCTATCTTTATTCCTATAACTGCTATTAGTGCTCGTCTTCCCCATCGGAAATGGGGTGTCAATAGAGTATATAACATGGCATACATGTGATCTTCACTATATCATTGCAACCTACCAGATTCCCAGTGAATTATTAGGAATTTAGGATTATTGCCTGGTTCTTGGACCAATGACCTACTATCCACTCTTTCGCAAGAGTAACAGTATAAACTAAAAAACTTTCTAAATGAAGCTGACTGCCATATGTTGACTAGATTGAACCAGAAAATGGAACAAAATTCGCAAAATGAGTGAGGAAGAGAGTATTACTTGCATATGCTTGTAAATATTCATCGTGTAGCTCAGGTCGCAGGAATTTACGTTCATAAGACTGTTGAATACATACAGATTTGGGTTGATTTTCTGAGCACTTAACCCCTGCACCAAATTCGCAGAAACAACATAGTATAAGGGACATCATGATCAATCAATACGAGTGACAACATGATCAATCAAGAACATCCTTGAACCTTGATGCATAAATATACGAAACACTACAGGAATAATGATAGTATTTCTACGTGAAATGCTACAGAATTAGGAACATGTGCAACAAGAAAATGAAACCAATTACTTGACCACCCAATTTTTTTATTCAGGTCATATATGTAACATTCACTTCTTTCATTCAATCTAGAATACACCATTTCAAAATCAAAAAGCGTTTCCTTCATAACAGAATCTTAAATAATCAAATAATCCTAACTTCTCTTCGAGTCAAAGGTCATTAATCACTTATCTAAGTATAACAGTGATCTAACATCTAAATAGCCATTTGTAAGTGGAACAACCATCACTTAGAGCTATTGTGGTTGCATGTCATAGAATCTTAGCATGGTTATTTTGATGATTGGATGAGTACTATACATGGTTTACTTTGATGACTCGATGAGGACTATATACTGTAGAAAGAACTGAAAACTGTGGGCAACATTCTTGCAAGCTAGTCCACTAATGACACAATCAGGCTTTTGCTTCTATGCATGTATGGTTTTTATTTTAGTTTTCAGTTATTATCATGTAGCATACATATAAGATGAGAAGTCTAAATGTTATGAGTGTAGAAAGTATAGAGCCAACATGCAGATACATTATAGAGGGGAAATGGGTTAAAACAGCCTATTCAAATGGGAAAGTAAACCTCCTTGGCCAGGGTCTCCTAGAGTGGTACCCTCTTTTCAGTAGGATCTTAATCATTGTAGCCTAAAGTACTTAAACCACATGCTTGATGGTAGTAGGCCGGAACTTTTGCATGTGTTAGCATGGTTAAGGGGAGAGAACTTTACTAAAATCATGCAGTCAACATAATCCTCAACAATTTTCTATCAATTACACTCCAGAACTTTTAAGGAAATTATGATCATACCTCATAAATGGACCTAGATTGCAAATGGTCAGAACAAAGACCACATACATCTATGATTGTGCGGTAAGCATACATATTTACGCAACCCAGATTATGTTTGGATGCTTCAAAAACAGTCAGCGCAGATGCCATATCTCCTTTCTTTCCAAATTCAAGAATTGTGGTACAGAATATTTCATCTGAGTAGACACAGAAACTCGCATACCTGCAAAGGGAGCTAGTTAACATTGAAGAACAGAACAAAGATGTTCGATGTGCTTGGAAAATAAATTCTCCACAGTAAGGGCCTGTTTGTTTTTTGCTTATTGGCTTATCCTCACAACCATTAAGCTCTGTTTGTTTTTTGGCTTAATTATTAAGCAATGGCTGGAAATGCTCAACTGAATAAGCCACCATGTATATGTTGTCCATAAACAACCACCTAATTCCAGATATTTCTTAATAGAAAGAAGAAGAAAACAACCCCTAAAACTGATAGTAAGATGAGACATTATCAGAAGTAGGAAGGCTTAAAAACCATCTAGTTCAGTTGAGTAACTACATGATGGGTGCATATGAGGGAAGCCCAATAAGTTTAATTGGACACTACTTTTTCACCCAGAGTTTAAAAAAGAAAGCATACCTTATGGCCACATATGGGTTCCTTTTGTTGACACAGTTTCTTATAACCTCAATTGGTTCCACTGTATCTTCAACAGATAAATGGAATCCTGCACCACATGGAGGGGTAGAATAGGAGAAATGAGTTGCATATAGTTTCATAAAACATCTTGTTTCGCAAAACAACAATAGGTTTGGCAGTTCAAACAATTCATTAGCTAAATTGTCATTGCTTTACCACAATAACTGCTCCACACTTGAAATTGTCAGTAGGGTCTTCAAACAAATAATAGTGAAATAGGACAGCTCACAAAACAACTCAATTGTGATCAAGGGAGGTATGTCGTTTTTTAGGATTTCTAATATGAAATTCAAATTTCTATAGTATTATAAGTGCTATATCTGGAATGGTAATATACAGTGTATAAAGTATAAGAATAAACCAGTGTATGTTAATTAAATAGCCTCTATCACACATTTCTTGCTTGTAATGGAGGTCGGTAAACAAGATGGAGCCATATTTTACAATCCAACATTGTACAACATCTAACTGGCATAATCTTTGGTCAGAGTTTTCAAATGACTCACTTGCACAAATCACCAGCAAGATATTGTATTAAATATATCTAAAAGAACTTACTGGTATGTGTCAAGTGTCAACCTGACAAATTCTCAAAAGGAAATAATCTCATAAGTTTACATAATTACATTCAGTGCCTTATAGAAACCATAGCTGAATTAATTTAAAAGCATCTATTTCAGCTTCAACGTTTATGTAAGGGAACGGGGATCACAAAATGCGTGTAGGAAAACTTACTAGAGAGCGTTTCCATCAAATCAACAACCTCCTTCGCATCACCAAACTTCAAAATCCGGTTACATTCGCGACCAATCGCCTCCACAACAGATCTATCAGACAGCAACACTTCCAATGCACTACCAATCCCTAACTTCTGAAAACAGGTCAACACTCTGATCACACCCCGCACGCCTCCATCACTCTCAATCACACTCAAAATCCCCTTAGAAACAAGATCAGCATTCAACAATGCCACAAACTCCTCCGCCTTCAATCCAGAACTACCACCACCACTTGTAACCGTCTCCACAATCATGAACAAATCCTGGAACCTGCCCTCTTCTGCGAGCTTTGAAGCTAGTTCGGCATAGTAATTTATCCGATGGTAGCTCTGACGATTTTCCCCACATCGAACAGTAGTGAGCAGAGGAGGACGATGAGACTGAGAGGAAGAAGAAGAAGAAGAAGAAGAAGACGACGACGACGACGGTTTTGATTGTTTAGGGTTAGTAGTAGTGAGTGTATGCTTGGGAAAAGACGGAGGAGGGGTGGAAACAGAGGAGGCAATAATGAGAAGAGTGGCGGTGCTTCTCATTTCCCGGCTAACCGGCCGTTTTCCTGTTAGCGTCAGGCGGTTGTGTTTAATTGATGTTTGGTTGGGGACGAAGATTGTATATGAAAATTGAAAGGCAGGTGTTGCGTTTGTCGTTGGAGGGGATAAATCACCTTCCTTTAGTTTAGTGGCAAAATATCAACATATTTTATTCTTTTTATTGAATTTTATAAGCGATTGAGATTTTTTTTAACCTTTGACTTTTAATGGATGGTCATTTCTGCATTTTAGTCCCTCTATGTATCTAATGATGTTAAAAAAATCCAGATCGTCCCAGGTGCGAGGTCAAACACGGTTAATAAGGTGAACAGTAATTTCGACTTTTGAAGAATTTTTTTTAAGAGAATCGCCCCCATTGTGTACGGATCGCCCCCCAGGAGGAGATCCGGATGGTTATTTTGGCAAAACCTCTAAAATGTGGTTATTTTGTGGCAAAAGGTTGTGTAAACCGCTTATTTTTATAAATACCCCATTATTTATTATGCATGGTTAGTTTCATCAGAAACCCAAATTTATGATTGCATATGCTCTTTGGCATCTACAGTCGTGAACCTCTTGCCATATTAGTTTTTTCTTTTCTGTATGTTTCAAAAATCTTATATCCTCAATCAATGACTGATCTATGTTTTATATAATTAAAAAACTACAATAATAAAAATTATAATAGTTAAAAAATTGTTACTACAATTATTACAAACTATAACAATAAAAGTCTATCATAATTAAAAATCACGAAAATTGACAATAATTAAAAAGCAACAACAATAAATTTATTTCACATTTTTATAAACCTTTCTCAAATATGCTTTACCAAACCTACTTGAATTTGATGATGTACTAAACTCAGAATTTAACAAATTCATATAGTAACTGGGAATGTTGAAATCAGGGTCGGTCCTAAGATTTTTGATGCTCCGTGCGAAAATAATAAAAAATGTCCCTAAGCCTATTTTTTAAAGCCAACGAAACAAAGAGATAACGAAACATGCGATTTTTATAAAGAGTTTATAACCTATTCAAGTTAAGTATCTCATCCTTATGTTGATTTTTATTAATTATAATTAAAAAAATACGATGGAGGGGACATAAAAACCAAAACCACAAATACAATATATAAAATGATAAATCCTTGATAAATATTATGCTTCCTTCTTTTCCAGTTTTCCTTTTTTCAAATTGAAATTAGCAAAATGGAAACTTTATTTCAATATATGAAACTTAAAAGACAAGGAAAACTATAATTAGTTTTTAACTAAAATGGTAAATTGCATCCAAATTGTTGTCATAGTAAAAGTAAAACTTAAAAGTTACAGGTCTAACGACTAAAAACTAAACGCTTATCTGTTAGCAACTTAATAAGTTTAATGAAACTAACAGCTTATTCACTCAACTATGCATGATTGTTTCGTAGTGGCTTAATGATATAAAAAGTGACTTATACAGTAAGCTTCCAGGGGGAGCTTTATATAGAAAGCCAAAAAAAAATTTCAAACATGTCCCTTCCAACTAAAAAAACGCTTCTTACATTTGCGAAAAAAACTCTCCAAAACAAAAAAAATTCAACTTATACAAACAGATTAATTTATATAGACAACTTTATACAAACAAAAACTTTTTCAACTTTCCAACTTTTTCCAACGATGTACATTCAGTATTCATCACTACTAGGCATTGGGCATGTTTTTATAGTTAAAGTTCAGTTGTCCAATTCTCAAATTATTAAACTCAAAACTAGTAATAAATAACAATTTGATGTCCTTTGCGGCCGCACGGGCTGCACATGGCCAGGGCCGCCCCTGGTTGAAATCTATACTGAAAGAGTCAAAAGATATACGTATAAAATAAAAATATAATTTGGATTGAAGTTGGTAATTTTTATAAATAATAGATGAACTAATTTTCATTTTTATTTAATAAAAATAATCGAATTAATCTATCAATTAAAGAAAAAAAGTAATTAAATTAATTAAAACAAATAAACTAATTAAAGTTAATAGGAGGCATATCCACAATGGTTTAGTTTTTCTATGGAGCGGTCCATTACACAGAGAATGTTCATGCTCATGAACCCCTCCTTTGGAGATGCTATTAGTTCAAGAGTTAGAGAATTTTGTTTATCCAGTAAGTGTTTATCTATATTATATTATAAAGTATTTGACAAAAAATTCTTAAAAATTACTTTTTATGCATAAAGTACTGTTTATTAATACATATTACTTAAAATTGAAGATTACAAGTAGATTGTGCGTAAGTACAACTTATTAAAACTCCATATATGAATTCGTATAACTAACTGTAGATAAACATAATCAAATACAAGATAATCATCTCATTTTAAATATAAAAAATCTAAAATATAATTAGAATAATATTTGAATTCTAACAGAATACTTATTTATTATCTTTATAAAATTTATAATATTAAACCAAAAATAAATTATTTCATTATTAAACTTAAATTATAATAAAAAAATAAATTAAAGAAATTACATAAAATGAGAACTTTTAAATAGTTGATTTGATATTAACATTGACTAGAAGAGTACTTGCGCAATACAGCGAGACACATCTCGATTTTAATGTTCTATTTTATTATTTGTCTATGTTGATGTTATAATACGATTTTATGTGTTTTTAAGAAAGCAAATGATTTTATTTTTGAATATAATATAAATTTGAAGATATCATGAAAATTTGAAGAAAACAATAATGATTTTATTTTATTAGAACTCAATGATTATCCTAATTATATTTTAGATATTTTATATTTAAAATGAGATATTTATCATGTATTTGATTATGTTCATCTGTAGTATTTACATGAATTCAAATATGGAGTTTTAATAAGTTGTACTTATGCACAATCTACTTGCATTCTTGAGGCTTAAGTAATATGCATTAATAAATAGTACTTTACGCATAAAAAGTGGTTTTTAAGAGTTTTTGTCAAATGTTTTGTCATATAGTATATATTATGTGTTTTTAAGAAAGCAATAATGATTTTATTTTTGAATAAAATATAAATTTGGAAAAGAATATACTGTTAATATCAAATCAACTATTTAAAAGTTTTCATTTTTTATGTAATTTTTTTAATTTATTTTTTTTATTATAATTTAATTTAGTTTTTGGTTCAATAATATAACATTT
>NC_037528.1:7902046-7919167 GCF_001531365.2 Cynara cardunculus var. scolymus
ATTTTATAAAGATAATAATTAATTATTCTGTTAAAATTCAATGATTATCCTAATTATATTTTAGATTTTTTATATTTAAAATGAGATGTTTATCATGTATTTGATTATATTTATCTGCAGTTAGTTACACGAATTCAGATATGGAGCTTTAATAAGTTGTACTTACGTATAATCTACTTGTAATATTGAGTTTTAAGTAATATGCATTAATAAACAGTACTTTACGCATAAAAAGTGGTTTTTAAGAGTTTTTGTCAAATTCTTTATAATATAGTATAGATAAGTATTCTGTTAAAACTCAATGATTATCCTAATCATATTTTAGATTTTTTATAGTTAAAATGAGATGTTTATCATGTATTTGATTATGTTTATCTGCAGTTAGTTACACGAATTCAGATTTGGAGCTTTTAATAAGTTGTACTTAAGCATAATCTACTTATAATCTTGAGTTTTAAGTAATATGCATTAATAAACAGTATTTCACGTATAAAATATGGTTTTTAAGAGTTTTTGTCAAATGTTTTATAATATAGTATAGATATATTTTTTTTTTCAAATTTTTTTGATATCTTTAAATTTATATTTTATTCAAAAATAAAATCATTATTACATTTTTAAAAACACATAAAATCGGATTATAACATCGACAGAGACAAATAATAAAATAGAACATTAAAATCGAGATGTGTATCGCTGCATTCCGCGAGTATTCTTTTAGTCTATAAAAGTAAACACTATAATTTATTTTGATGCGTAAGATTTTAGTACATCAAAACGTATTGAATGCAACAATTTATCGGGTAAACACTTACCTAGGTAAGCGTTGTAATCTTCATTTATCGGGTAAGACTCTCCATCATTCTCATCGCTCTTACCTGGTAAGATTCTTGGCCTTTGTCATGTTCATCCGATGAGTAAATTTATCTGATAAGCACTTACCAAGTAAGTGTTTACTGAACGACCCCTTAGTTATTTAAACGGTATGCATGACTCCACCACACCTACTATTATGATCATGTGACTTTGTATAGGTGTTGAATATAAAAATAATTTTAGGTAGTTTATCAAACGCTTACTCGGGTAAACATTTATCAAGTCACGTTATCTTACAGATGAATATGACAAAGACCAAAAAACTTACCCGGTAAGAACGAATGCAATGACCTAGAGTCTTACCCGGTAAGTAAGGACGACGACCATGGTTAAGGGTTAATTGTTGCATACGATACGTTTCAGTGGACTAAAATCTTACTCGGTAATTAAATGATAATGTTGAATTTTGCCGGTAAACACTCACCCATGTAAATGTTTGGTAAACGACTCTTAGTATTGATATCCTTGGCCAACAATTTATCGCAGAGATTGGTTTAAGATATTTGGATATTCAACTCATATTTGCTAAGGGTTTTCAAATATTCCAATTCGAAAAATGGTGCCCCTTCTTACACCCCGGATGCATTTACTTCACTGAATTCGCTTGCTAAAGCAACTTCTACTTAACATCGAGGCTTCCTTAAATCCTTTGACCAAGGGGTCGTTTACTAAATGTTTACGGAGTAGCACGTGATGAGTCATTTACCTTTCCGATTGAGCATGATAAAAACCAAGAATCTTATGCAGTAACAGACATGACAGAGACTGAGAATTTTACCCGATAAGTGAGGATACAGACGCTTACATGGCAATGGCGAAGCCAGGATTTCAGTCTAGGGGGAGCATTAATTATAATTAAAAGAAGTAAATATTATTTTTTTGAAAATAGAAAAAACAATAATATTATATTTTTGAAAGTGAAAATTGTATTAAAATGAAACAATTGTGACATTATTCTTATTTTAGAGAACTAGCTTTTAAAACAATAATTTAAGGGTTTATAATAAAGGTTTCATTTATTCAAGGGCTTATAACAAAGGTTTCATTTATTCAGGGGTTTATAACAAAAGTTTTATTTATTTAAGGGTTTGACTGACATATTGAATGGACCAAGTAATTTGTCAATTATGTTTCTATATCATAATTAATTTTATAAAAATAAATCTAAAATAATGAAAAAACATCCAAAATTGTAACATGTCATATATTTTTTTTTACAAACTTAAATTTCACATATTTTTATAATAAAAAACTAATATAGAATTCTTAAAAAAAACATTTGTACAAATTCTTAGCATTAAGAAATACGAAAAATTAAAACCTTAAAAAGAATTTCAAGGATATTTGAGATTGCTTATAAAAACAATTTAGTGATTTATTTCGGTGTGACATCGGTAATAAGCACTTTTAAGTGTTGCATTTTATAGTTATTAATCTTGTATATGATAAAATTGCATTAGGACCCGTTCAGGTTGCTATGCAACATTACTATCTCCTTTAAAAGAGACTTGAAAACGGGAAGATCCTTCGATTGTATCTGATCTCTGGTTTTAGTGATCAAATCTGGTTTTTAGAGCCTTTAGATTTCGAAGTCTGACATGTTTGTGGATTGAAAACAACCATCAACATGGGTTTGTATAGATTTGCTAGGGTTTCAATTTTTTTTTTATTTTGAAGATTTGATTTTGGGTTGTGATTTTTGTATATATCAGAATGTTCATGAATTTATTTGTATAAATATCTTAATTCACTTTTGATTTTGGGTTTTTATTATATCTAGATTCTGATTTAGTTTCTTGTATTGTATGAATTTGATTTATATAAAGAAAGTTAGGTGTCGTTTACCAAACGTTTACTTGGGTAAGAGCTTACCAAATCACATTACCTTACTGGATGAATATGATAAGAATCAAGAATTTTACCCAGTAGAAACGAGGCAAGGACAAGAGTCTTACCCGATAAGTGAGAGTGATGACTCTTACCACGGTAAGCGCTTACCAGGAAAATTGTTGCATACAATTTCGTTTTCGTGAACTAAAATCTTACCCGGTAAGTAAATAATAGTGTTAAATTTTACCAGTAAACGCTTACCACTTAAGTGTTTGGTAAACAACCCCTTAGATTTGGTTCTGATTTATGTTGATCTAAGTTTTCTTTATATAATGTTGTTCATGTTCATCTTCAAAGATTTATTAGAAAATTGTTATCTTAATTATTATGATGAGATGGAAATTAGTTGATAATGTGGATATTATGCAGTTCTTTTTATATGCCATGTAATTTTAAGTTACCTATTGAAGAAGTAAATCAGACCTTTATTTAAATTAAATAAAGAAAAACTTTATGTTACATCCTTAATGATAGTTTTGAAAGTTGATTCATTAAAATTGAAATCAGGCCAAAGTTTGTTTCATTTGGATGCAATTTTCCCTTATTGAAACACCAACCTATACAGTTTTAATAGTAACATTGACGAGTGTTCATTTTCTGAAACTTATCTATGATGTTTTCATTTTCTACCTCAACAAAAACATCTTTTTCAATATAAGACGTTAACCAACCGTTCATCCATTGATCACGCATTTTGTAGCACAACCTATTCTATACAATGTTTATAGCTAGAATTGTCCTTGTGCAGTCGCAATAAGTAACATCAATGCTAGTTTTATAAGCACATACACAATAGAAAACACCTTAGTGGCCCAATAACAAAGATATATCAACTATCTTTTTCCATCCCATAATAGAAAATTATTATATATTCAATTTCTTTCGAGGATTAGCGGCTGTTATCCCTTGTGATTAAATAGTTCCGCCACTGTTACCTGATTGACGCTTATCGGTATGAGACCATCAACAAAATTCATTTTATTGGCTGAGAATATAACCAGATATGGTGACTCTTGCCGGTAACCGTTTACCCGGAAAGAGTTTGATAAAAAGCCCCCAAGCACTTATTTCATGTTCATTCTTTGACCTAAGTACTTCATGTTCATTCCTTGACTTTTGAAACTAGATAATCGGATGCTTACCGAGATTAAGTTACAAGTCTTGATTCCAGTTTAGCTGATAGCAATAGAAGATGAGGCTAAAAGCAAGGATGAACTGTTAAATGGTTTTATGACCTATCTATTCCAATTGCGGTAGCGATTTGCTAGTTATGGTAACCATGTATTTGTTGTTGATCTGCTTACAATATGAAAGGGGCTACCATACCTATAGAAACAATTAAAGTTAAAAATGGAAATACAAGTTTTATCTCTTACTCTCTAATGTGATTGTTGCTCGCAACTTTAGCTTTGTTTGCATCAAGAAAAACATCGAGAATTCTTGTCAACATCGGCTTTCGTAAAACACAAGTTTTTTCCAAGTATTTTATATTGTTAGGCCTTTCATCCTCGTACCTTAGGCAATAGTAGACAAACATCATGTTACAATCTCGGCTCTAAATCACTTTAGGGTGCATTTTGGTAGGCAGATGGACAGAACTGAAATTTCCAATATATGTTAATTTTGTCTATATGTAGAACCTCTGTCATGTTGCTTTGGATTGTGAGGTTGAATTACAGAAGGATACGGACACATGATATGATGATATGAAGTTGGTTCCGGGGTTGGTTTACTCTTTAGCAAGAGCGTTTCCAAACAAGGGAGATGCTATTCCAACCACAAACCCTATGGAATTAAACAGACATCTAATTCTTCATGAGTCTTGATGTTTGAAATAACACTACATGATCTCCTACTTCCCAACATATCTCGTGGAAATGGATGAAGAAATTCCCAGAACTATCAGGGGGGCCTCAAATTCAGCCCCCTGTACATCTTGTACACTACATCTACTCCTTCAATCTTCCAAAAATTAAATCGAACCCACAGAGAGAGAGAATTAATTACGTATATATTGCATGACTATAGACAATTCCACCAGAGTAATTTCCAAGAGAATAGATATCAGTTATGTACAGCACCAGACCTTTCTCCAATGATATGAAACTAGAGTGAGCATTGTATTAGTTGAGGGGATAAAGAATGGTGTATATGAGAAGAAAGGTTACAATGACGATTGCACCCCCAAGAGTGAAACCTGGGCTGGTCCATAACTTCAAATTTGATCTCTCTGCCCTCTTAATAGGATCCACCTCCTCAGACAATGGGTAGTTGGATCGCCTAGGGTTCCAGCTTACATACTTATTTGGCGTAAACTGTGAAAATAGGCTCTTTTTCCCTTGCTTCTTGAAACTTGACCAGGCCTTGTCCCAATCTGTAGTTGAAAACTTGTCTGCACAGAATGTGCAAAAATATTATCTACAGCAATGCATGCTTCTGGTAGATGCTTAATTTGCCTCTATGACTAAGACTAACAAGAGATGGAAAACATATGAAAAAAAAGCGTATAAATTCCTGTTAGGGTAGGATATCCAACAAGAAGTGGATCGGATATTTGAGCCCTACAACCTTGGGAAATATGCGAAAGGCCTTAATCGAACTATTAGCCCAAGCAGTCTAGACCAGAATCCAGTACCTAACATGCCTCATGGAGCAAATGATCCTCAACGAACATAACAATTCTTTAACAAAGAAAACAGTTATGTGTAACATTTAACACTTCTGATAACGAACTTAAAATCCTGAAAGGGGTTTACAGTGTCCTAAGGTAAACAGAACTTAAAATCCTTCTGATAATGAACTCTAATGACTAATGAACATCCAAGCATACATCCATTCACTTCAATTGGTCTTTACTTTCTAGTCAGAGTCGCTTGAACAGGCAAAAGTGTTTTCCCATTTGTAGAGTTTCAGATAAACTTGGACTCTTGGAGTTACGGACTCGACCGTCATGAGTCACAAACATAAGCATTTAATGGTTTCTAGATGTCTTCACAACTGTGAAACAATGAAGAACACATTCTATCGAGGAGGAAGGGTGCAGCTCCTCCACTATCTATACAGCAAAGTTCAGCTAGCTGGTTCATGTTGGTATGTGTTCCAGCATTGTGAGTTTTCAGTAAGTTCTGAAGCTACTCTCATCTATCACACTGTCATAATGCCTCTCACTACTAAATTCGTCCAAAAGCCATGCTGCAACAAAAAACATCTGGAATTTATCTCTTCTAAATAAACGATTATAAAATCAACCTCATGATCCCCATTCTTTGACCAGAAATTGCCAGGGTAGGCGAACAGCAAACTAAAATTATCCAGATGTGTCCAATTTTCCGCTACCATTCCGACGATCAAACGTCGTCGTTATCTCACTACTAACTTCATCAGAGATTTCTTAGAGATCGTGTCCTTAACACTAATCCTATAAGGTATAATTCTACGATTTGGTCTTAATCTAACATGTATCACCACAATCAGCTCCAGCTTCACGCTGATCCATTAAACATCTCAAAATTCTAAGGAACAAAAAAGTAAACAGAACAATCAAATCATCATGCAACAACGAATTAAAAATCTATAGACAACGTAACAGCCACGATTCGTAAACGTACACTTTAGTTTTCAATACCTTCATTATTGTTGTTCCGATCGTCGCCATTTTGAGGAGATGGTGGCTTTCGTGGAGGCGGATCTCTGCTGGAACAATAACAAGGCTTTGAAGGTTTTTGATTCCTCCATGATGAGGTTAAGCTCCCGACGCTCATCACTCCAATATTCATTTTTCCAGCTTCTCAAATTTCAACCACAGAACGGATGCCTGGGTTGAGATTTTTCTACGTTGGTTGAACACGTAGGGGTATATCGGCCATTTAACTAGAGTTTTCATTAATGGGCCAAACCGATTAAACATTATTTAGCCCAATTTGCTCCAAAAAATCCACCGTATAGTCGTCTACTTTTGTGTTTGTCCATAAAGAATTATTAAAATGATAAACGTATTTTTTATTTTAACTAATGACGTCATCAGATGTTTACATATTTTACGTATGCCATCCCTATCCAACCAATACAATAAAATCAGATTTTTATATATTTTATTCAAGTTCCCGTCCTATATTTGATGATATATGTTGAAACAAGTGTTTTTTATCTGTCAAAGCTACCAACATCTGTCTGGCGTGCGATAATGGTCACATGCTCAAATACATATATATATGTTCTTTTCGTATCTTTAAAAAATATGTAAAAAAGCCGTACCGAGAGAAAAATGAGTTCAAAAGAACTCTGTAAAAAAGTATAAATAGTTACTGTGTCAAACGAAGAACTTGAAATCTAATCCGATTCAAGATGTAGATTCTAGAATCCAAAAAAGAAATTTTGAAGCCATGAACTTTCTAGGGATCTTGGAAGTACTATCTATCGATACAACCCTCCAGAAGATCATTACAAGCACCATGAGGTTCGAAAGGAGCTCAACTGCACATATAAAAATGTGTACATGTTATTCAGGTTAGACCATCCTTGAAATTTGGTTAAAAATGACATGGTTACACATTTAACGAACCCAAAAGGACCACAATCAAACCATCGGTGGCTTACGATGTCCATAGACATTGCATCTACCGCTTACGTTGATTCCATAAAGACCCCGTTAAACCAAATAAGAACAGTAAACAAGATCTTACATTGCCGAACATTTTTGCCCCATGCCATGCAGCATCTGCACCATACGGGGACTGAATAACACGGATCCCATGGGATATGTTGGGAGGTAGAAGATCATGTAGTTCCTTATCTAATCTTTCTGCAAGATGAAAGACAGTTCAAACATCATGACTTATGAAGAATTAGATGTCAATTACATGAAATACTAGTAATTATACCTGCTAATCCTGGTAGTCGTGCAGTTCCCCCAGCCAATACAATGGTCTTGTACCAATTATGATCACCGGTGCTCCTTTTGGCTTGACATTCAATGCAGTGTCCCACGGCCTGATGCAGACCCATAAAACGCCTATACCAAAAAAGAGCAAAAGTAAATTGAAAAAACGATAATGGAAAAACAAAAGGATAGTGAGTACACGAACGATGATGTACAGGTTCAAGGGTATATATACCTTCCTGCAATATGTGGCAGAAATAGAACCTCCCCAGTTTGGAAACGCTCTTGTTTAAGAGTATACCAACCCTCGGAACCAACCTGGTATGATGCTTCTGTATCCTTCTGTAATTCAGCTTCGTAGTCCAAAGCAACATAACAAAGGTTCTACATCCAGACAAAATTAAGCAACATATAATGAAAATTTCAGTCCATTCGAGTCATGTTTGTGTACCAAATGCACACTAAAATAAAGAAGTCTGAAATGTTATTAATACCTCTTTCAACGAGCTCACAGATTTTAATGAAGGAACATATACATTTCTCTGCAGCAGTTGCCTCCAAAGGTATCTAGTAAGATCTGAACCTCCAACTCTCACAGATACCACTTCATGCCTTGTGTAACCATGCAAAACTGAAAACATGCCACAAACCTCATATACCAAGGCAAAAAGGTTCAAACAAAGGGACATCAAACACACATGAAAATTTATTTGCATTTGGTCTAACATAACATCACTTAAAGCCCAGACTGTAACATGCCGTTTATCTATAAATTAACGCCTATTGCCTAAGGTAGGAGGTTCAAAGGCGAATATAACGTACTTGGAAAAACTTGTGTTTTATGATAACCAATATTGACAAGAATTCCCGATGTTCTTCTTGATGCAAATAAAGCTAAAGTTTCCTGCACATCATGTAACAGCGACATTAGGAAGTAAAAGCTAAAACTCATATTTCCAATTTGAGTTTTTATTGTTTATGTATAAAAAGCAGTCTCTTTGACATTGTAAGTAGATCAGCAACCAATGTTGGTTATGTTAACTAGCAAATGATCACCCTAATTGCAATAGACAAGTCGTTAAACCATGTAACAATTTAGCCATGCATTTATGTAGTTTCCTCGTCTTCCCTTGCTATAAGCTAAACTTGAATCAAGATTTCTTTAACTTAATCTAGGTGAACATCCGATTATCTTGTTTCAGAAGTCAAAGAATGAACGGGAATTAAGTATTCAGTCATGCCTGGTTGACTGTACAAACAGAAGGAACCCTTATTCTAATCAATGCTGAAAACACGGCATCTCTAAGTTGCTGACTAGAAGCTGCTTCAGTACCTGAAGCAAATTTAGAGAAGGAACATTTAAGAATTTGATAAATTTGCTTGAATATATTTTAGACCAAAATCATAGTTGGTAGATATCATGAAGAGCATACCAGGACCAGGATAAAAGCCGATTGGGGTTGTGAGTATAACCGGCTGCATAGATGGTTTCACATGCATCCTGCATGTGATTCAAGTTGTAAGTACGAGAATCCTACGTATTCAGGATGTATGCAAAAAAGAAAAGGCATCTAAACTTAAGGTGCCAAGTAAGTGTTGCAAATGAAAACCTGCGATAAACTGTCTCGCAAAAATGATGAACTCTAGCGGTCAGTGGAGACCTAGGGTTACCAAATTCCTACACATGAAGTCAGATTTCTACAACAATCAATGAAGTGCAATATCAAATGGAAATCTGAAAACAAGTTGTATGCTTATATAGTGACATCTTAGATTGTGTAGTGAAGTAATAACTTACCCATGTTCTCAACCGAAGAGATGGAGAATCATACTTGCTCGAACCAATTTTGCAATAACCAGCACCAACTGTGGCCAAGTATATCAATACCAAATTATTTACATTCAAGTGCATGATCATAACAGCTAGCAGATGTAGTGGAGTCATGCATATCTTTGACATTGATTAACATTTGATTAAACTAAGAGAGTGTTATAAACCTTCTACCCCAATCATGAACTGATCCACACTTTTTGTCTCATAATGGTATGAACCTGTTCTTTTTCTGAGCAGATCTGGCAATGTACCCATCCAAGACCCACCATTGGAGATGGCCTTAAGAAGCCCATAAGGAAAGGAAATTGACTTTTTGATTCACAAAGATTACAGTCGAGTAAATATAGTATGAATCATACCATATCGTCCCTATGCAGAAAGAATCAGCTAAAAAGGAGCACAAAATACAATATAAACTACAAAAAACAGACGAGAAGAAAGGTATTCGAAGGTGGAATGACAACATTTGGTACAAAAATATATATACACACACCATCAATAATAATAGCTCCGGTGGCTTGTGCTCGTTCACCATATATATGCATAAATGATAGCATCCGACGATGATATTGTCTACAATCATAATTCAAGTATGTTAGGATCATGAAATATTACTAAACTTTAGTACATATCAGCACCGACGACAGAAAACAACTATTAGCATTTCATCGAATGACCACTGCATGCAAATGCTACTCTTGATAAACCAATTTAGCTTTCCATAAATTAATGAGCAAAATGCATGACATGTCAATGTACTTTATTAACACATTGTACTTTGAAAAATCTAGCGGTAACGGGTTGTTTTTTAAACTATTTATCTCATTATTTTATTTGCTTAAATGGCATAATTCAAATCATGTGGATGACTTGTGTATTTAGCTAAATAAAAAAACTATTTCAAAATTAATCGAGTAAACTACATTTATGGTCCATATTTCATTGTTTCTTAAGGTTTTGCAATATCCTTCTATCAAACAAGAAGCTAAAGCAAAAGATGCGAGCCCAACTAACCGAATCCTTGGTTAACTCAGAGTTTCGAGTGAACCAATCCAATCTCAACGAATCGTAAACCCACCATCAAACAATAAGACTCAAATTTCCATTGATGGAGGAGGATAGAAACAACATTTGAAACATCTAACTTGTTTTTGGTCTGTAAAAAACTAAGGGGCAGTTTACCAAAGTTTACCTGGGTAAGGTTTAACGAGCTTAATGAAGCTCACAACTTATTCGGTCAGCTATACATAATTGTTTGGTAGTGGCTTAATGATAAAAAAACGACTTATTAACTGTTTGTGGAGAAAGAAAAGTTTTCTCCAAACCTATCTCTCCCAATTAAAAGAACACCTTTCTTTCATCTACGAAAAATCCCTCCTAAGCAAAATTTCCCAATGTATACAGAGAGATTAATCCATACATACAACTTTATCTATACATGAGTTAATGAAAAACCAACCAAACAGCCCTGCAAGTGCTTACCGGCAAAATTCAACACGACCACTTACTTATCGGGTAAGATTTTAGTCCACCGAAAAGGTGACGTGTGCTACAATTTACCCGGTAAGTGTTAACCATGGTAAGAGTCGTCGCCCTCACTAACCAGGTAACACTCTCGGTCTTTGCTTTTTCTCTGACCGTGTAAAAGATTCTTGGTCCATAATATATATATATATATATGTATATATATATCCGGTAAGGTAATGTGACTTGGTAAACGCTTACCCCGGTAAGTGTTTGGTAAACAGCCCTCACTTTAATCGTATCACTAATAGCAACTCCAACCATATCACTAAAGAAAGGCAAATTGGTGGGGTCGTAGACACCAAAAACAGCCTCATCTCCGAGCACACGGTATAAGTGTCATTTTTAAGTCTGTACGGTTGGTGTTTTGTTTGGTGCGAAGGTCGGAGATGTAATCAGCATTTTAATCGTAGTCCGTAACCATTCAAAATTTACTTGATATGAAGATTCATAAAGAAACATAAATGAATAAGAACAAACAAAACGAAAGCATACCGAAGAGGAAAATATCGTAGTTTAGTTTCGGCAAAGAAAATGGAAACCCCATCCTCCTGGTTCTTGAGAAAGTATAGCCATAATGTGTTATCGTAGACCATTAGTTTCCAAGATTTGCAAACGGCGGCTAACCTAGCCGCATCTTTCGGTCCGAGAAGCTTGAGTATTTGCATGAATATATCAAGAGGCAACCGGTGAACTTCCCCAGTGGATGACGAACAGACGATAGTTTGATCGGAAGTAGAACCACTC
Source organism: Cynara cardunculus var. scolymus (assembly GCF_001531365.2). Lineage (NCBI taxonomy): Eukaryota > Viridiplantae > Streptophyta > Magnoliopsida > Asterales > Asteraceae > Cynara > Cynara cardunculus. The sequence goes on from NC_037528.1 coordinate 7,913,797, forward strand.
GTAATCCAACCATTGAAAACCCATTCTCGAACCCTCTTCAACAGTTGCGACATCGGAATCGACTACCGCTTCTCCGGCTAGGTTTGACGGCATCCAGAATCGTCGACGCCACGTTTGTACTTTAACTTTTTCTGATGACATTTAATCTTCAATTTATCGAGCGTATCCCTATTTTTAAGGAGGGAATTTTGTCATGGCAACCCCACGATTTCCATGATTATTATTGTCATTGTATTTATTATAAATTAATTAACTAATTTTAATTAGAAATGAAATTTACAATTTATTTCTTAAATTAAACAGAATTTGCTCCGTGAAGAATATAAAAAGAATGAAGTAACCCACCTTTCACTCGAAGCTCCAACTTTGGCCATAAATCAGATAACCATAGACGAAATCATCCTTGCGTCTAGGAACCAAATGACGACAGTGATGGGTTTCGAAAACTAGGGATGAGAACCTACAGGGACGAATGTTTTTGGAACTCTAGTCAAATCGTAAACTATGGTGCCATGAGTAAGAAGAGGGGTCTATTTTATCTGTCTGGAAATTGATAATAAGGTAAGGGCTAAGGTTGGGGAATGGAGATGGAGGGCGGCAGGGACGTCGGAGACGGCACCGAATGGTTGCCGAAGATGGCCTACACCAGGGGTTGGTCCCTAATCCTATAGATGAGAATAAGGTGAAGTTTATCAACATATTTCATAGGGTCTTGAAGATTTGTATACACGAAAGAGTGGTGATATCGTCCCTATGACCGGAGATGGAAAAGGTAATGACCAAAGATTGTTTCGGCCGCTTATTCGGTAAGCGTTTACTAATATAAATTAACACTGTTATTTAATTTGATGCGTAAAAATTTAGTACATTAAAACATATCGAATACAATAATTTACTAGGTAAACGCTTACCGGATAAGAGTAGTCATCCTCACTTATCGTGTAAGAGTCTCCATTCATTCCAATCGCTCTTACCCGATAAGACTTTTGTTCTTTTTCATGTTCACCCGATAAAGAAATATATCCGATGAACACTTACCAATGAAGTGTTTAATAAACGGTCCCTTAATGTTTTTATAAAAACAAAAAAAAAATTAAAAATGGGAAAATATGATTAAACAAATTTACCATTGGCTCTAAGAGATATTTAAACGAACTTAGTGATGAGGTCTCATTTCTAAAACAAAATCTAAATATATGGGATGACATCTTGATTTATTGAAGTTTATATTTGTCTTTCAAATAAATCATTAAATCTTAAGAACCAAAAGTGAAGTTTTACTCATCGACATTAATGTCGTATTAGATTTTATTTTTATATAATTTACTTAATTTAATTTTTTATTAAACTTATTTTAGTTTTAATGATCATGAAGATTCTCAATAAAAAATAATAGTTGGAGAACAATGTCATAGGTAAAACTTACCGATGATTCTGTATTGGTCCATTTTTTTATAAAATGTATAACTACGATTTTCGTCTCCATCAGTTGGTGTTTATAACGATTTTCGCTTCTATGGTTTAAAAACTGTGTTTTTCGTTCTTTTGGTATGCATTCCATTTCGTTTTTCGTCATTCATCCTAACATAGTTAAAAAAATCCATTAAATTGAGGATGATATGGTCTTTTTATCTTTTTTTTAATATTTAATGGCATTATATATTACACTTGTACAATTTATTAGAAGCCATTAAAAAATAAAAAATAAAACAAAAATCTAAGTTGTTCACGAACGGTATTGTAACATCCACCTATTTAAATATGTTTAACTAGTAATTATAAGCATACCTTATGTGTTACTTTTTTTAAATTTTTTTTTGCTAAAATGCTAAGTATGCTAGTGAGCTATAAGTAGAACTCATAATTGGAATGAGATGTAGAAGGTAATATTGCCATATTGGTGCTAACACCTCACAAATGACATAATTAGATAATGTGAGGGTTCAACATACAAAGTACATTGCATACATGATAGTTGGGTAGGTATCTAGAGTGCCTAAATGAGAAAAATCTACCCAAAACTTGAATGGAAGATCTAAATGTTGAAACACCTTTGAATAAGTTAATATGAAGTGTTAGAATTGTCGGAAGTCGAAAAAGTTGCGTAGATTGCATTTTATGCAAGTTTTTCAAATTACGGTATGATTTCGATAAATTACGTGCACAATACTCAATCGGGAGGTTTTTGATAGGATGTTAAGCTTTGGAACTAAGTTTTGGACCTATTAGGAGTTGTTGGAGGTGTCGGAAATTTTTTACGGGATTCCGAACTCAAAATAAAAAAGGGCAAAATTTCAAAGGAAAGCATAATTCGTACAAATATGAAAACTGCTGTTATTGGAAGGTCTTATATGAATTTTTTTTTTATTTTAAATTATAGATTATCTTGTTATGAACGCGTAGGCGAAAACCTTATCGAAAACGGAGTTTCGAGCGAAAAATTATGCAATTTTTAGTGTTTAATGGTCAAAACGGGTACCCAGCCGGGTCAAACCGACCCAACTCGGKTTTTAGACATATAAACACGAATTCAGCCCCAATTCTTCCCCATTTTCGTTTCTAAGCTTTTGTACTCTTCAAGGGAACCAAACTTAAGTGTTTTAGCAAGAAATTGGTGAAATTTTGCAAGATTATTGAAGGTATGCTTCCATTTTTGATAATGTATTCACTTTGAGTTCAAGAAATCATGAAATTATGGTTGCATGTTGAGAATTATAAGCTGAAATCTTGATATTGTGTAGGATATGTAATACATAAGTTATTATCTTGTGGAAATCATGATTAAATAACAAGAAATAGTTGTGTATACATGATATGGTTTGGGAAAGTTTGACTTTTGATAGTCAACCTTATATGAAGATGAACTAGGTGAATGTTTAGTAAAATAATGATGGATTCATGATGATTTCATATAAGTTATGATAATATAAGACTAATATATGAATTTGGTACAAAATAGTTTGGAGTTTAACTTGAAAAGGTGAAAAATAGCTATTTTCAAGTTTGAAAGTCTTGGTATAAGAATTGTTTTAAAAAAATCGTATAAAATTGTAGAAAAATCCTAAAAATATGTACAAATAGGCTCTGGAAAGGTAAGAAAAAGTTCTACAATTCATATTTGAAAGTCATTTAATGATTTTGAGTTTAAGAAGGTCAAAACAGGTCTGCAAGTAGGTGCTGTAAGAAGAAAACTAAAGTAGAAAACTTGAATTAAAAAGGGTTAATTTTATGCTATTGTTGTGCATTGCTAATAAGACTTTATATATGAACTCCAAGTGTTATTTAAGCATAATTTAAGGCCTTGGAAGTGCTTTCCAACCATTGAACGGGAGTTAGGATTCGATCTTTCGGTTTGGCTTCTGGTTTGATCAACCGATTTCATTAAACAACATAGTGAGTTTATGTGGACATATGTGTGTACTTTGTGATTATATATGCTATGATGTTTTATTGTTTATCCATGATTCATGTTAGTTCTAGATTATCACCTCGAATTGGTCTTATTGCTTGTATTGTCTTGTGGTGTGTTTTGGGCGCCGATTGTCGATATCCCATGGAGTCCGGGTGAGACAACCGGAGGGGCTGTCATACTCACTGCCCAGTGGGAGCCAGGGGGTGAGTATAGGACTTTGGCATAATCCGGAAGAAGAAGGGCGGATTTGGTGCCAAGTCTTATGTTTGTGTGTGAAGTTAATTGGTATGTGACATTGCTTAATCTCGAGTATGATGTTGATTMTATTGATGTTCTTTTTCTATATTGAACATTCTTTTGTGATTCCCACGTTCRAAGTAGGTTGTTGTAAAGGACATCATGTGGTACAACTAAGTTGTTGTCGTGTTGTTATGCAAAAAAATTTCTTTCGARACCTTCTTTATTTCGTAGAATGTACGCTTATATATGACATTGTAACCACATTTTTCCACATAAATTCACTAAGCCATATAGCTTATCTTTTAGTGGTTTTAACTTTTCAGGGCAAATTGGCAAAGGCAAAAAACAAGGTCGGGTGATCGATTAGGGATTGATGTGTAAAGCCTACTTTTGAGTTTAGGTATAAGTTATACTTTTGGGTTGTTCATAGTATGTATATTCCGGGTAGACATGTCCCCGATGATTATGTTTTTGTTAGCTATGTATTTATTAAGTCTTAAAATTATGTATTTTGGGTTGTAAATCGCTATCCCGTATCTTGAGGTTTTTGAAACTAAAATTTATTTAATGAAGGTTGGTAAGTGTTTGTTTTGTAATCGTGATGTTACAGGTATGGCTCGTTAAAAAAACCCGGTCTGCTCGGCTCGTTTGAAAAGCGGGTTTGGACAATAATTTTCGAAAAATGGACGGACTCTAGATGGACCGCTAAAATTAATAGATGAGCTTGTGCAATGAAAAAAAAGACTTTGAAGAGGCCCAGCCGGCCTCTTATATTATTATAGTTATTAAATTTTAAATATAATTACTAATTTACTTTTTTCTATCAAAAAGATTTAGAAATGGTTTTAAGTTGAATTCTCTCTACTAAAACACCCGGACTTTGAAAGTTGATATATTATTGGAGAGAAAATGTGAACATTTTGACTTGTTTCCTATTTTGGGTAATATATTTTCAGAACTTCAATTTTGGTACTTAAGATGTAAAGTTTTAAACATTTAAGTACCTAGGTAACCGGTTACCATGTTGATGTGACAAGTGATGTGGTATCCAATATTAGGTCGCACGGACAAAAAATTATGCTAGACCCGACATGGGCCCAGTCGGAACTAGCAAATGATGACCTCTACAAGCAATCATTATCTTGACGATATGAACTCTCCTTGCTTTCTTTGTTAATGAACCCTCGTCATTTTTCTTGTAAGCCATTAGGCACCACCCATCAAAGTTAAATGGTTTCCCTAATAACCATTGCGTGTACCTTGGTTGTTCTAATATTGGGATGATTTTAATCACATCTTTTAGGAGTTTAAGCAGGTTCCATATGAAAGAGTTTTATAATGGTTTGGTGCAAAATGATTAAGTGGTCAGAATGATTAAGAGACTTCCATGATATAGTGCAAAATGAAATATAATTTTTTGGTAATTGTTTACAATGAAATCATGACACTTAATAGTTAAGGGAGGCTCAGGATACAAAATCATTCAGAGAGTTTTAGAACCATTAAAAAGTAGATTTTTTTTGCCAAACAAAATTTATCTCTTAATGATTTAGATATTGTTTTTTAATAAAACTATTAAGAAGTAAACAAACATTATTAAGAATTTTATGAGATGGGTGTATGAACCTTAACTGATAACCTTTGTTTGTCGTTTTCTGCAAGATGAAGTGGAACTTTCATGAACTAAACTAGAGCAATTGCAGCATGTAGGTTTGGTGA
>NC_037528.1:7920809-7922136 GCF_001531365.2 Cynara cardunculus var. scolymus
AAGGACTTATTTAACATGTTTTGGAAAGTTCAAGGACTTATTTGTTCCAAAAAAAAATTCAAGGACTTAATCATTCCAAACAAGAAAGTTCATTGGTTTTTATTGTACTTTTCCCTAAAAAAAATTATGTAACTCCCATATCATTAATTAATTGGGAGTTACAAAATAAAAATTCTATGATCTTTTTGTTAATTTATTTTTGTTAATATAAGAACCATATGAACACAACTATATATATATATATGAACCATTGTGTCAAATACGAACAAAAATTTGACATATATATGAACTTGGACTGCATAGCATTTATAAACACAATATGAACATAATAAGAATAACTGTTATACGAAAGAAAATAAATAAAAAAAACATGTATGAATACGATATGAACAGCTTGTGAACAATAGTTCCTTCATTATAAACACATTCAGGAGCGATCCTTKGTCAACTGGAGTTTTATACATGCATTGCATCCACACTATTTAAGGTTTACCCCTTGTTCATATATGTTTCTGATCTCATATGGTTGTTTACCCCTTGTTCATATCGTGTTCACCTCTTGTTCATATCGTATAAAATATATGAACACATAACCCCAACGCTACGAACACCGGGTGCAAACACTTACACAAATATAAAGATTTGGTATCAAACTTAAAAAAATAACATTTGTGTTCATATGATAGAAGTAACATGAACACAATGTTCATGATTCATAAAAGTCGGTAATATGACAATATGAAAATGGGYMGTGCATGTACTTCCATTTGAACATGTGAATTAGGTACGTATTTTAATAATTAAAGAAAAAAGATATCAATACAAGATGAGTTATAAAAAATACAACACATCGTAATGAACATAATTTCGATTAAAACGAATCTAAAAACATAAAAATCTATTACCAAGACATTTGTTTTGGTTAATTTCTTCAATTCCCGATCTCGAACTCCGATTGTCATCATAAACCATTTTAATCTTCTCATTGTTGCCGATTTATTTTCCATTGCATTTATCTATATTAGCTTGATCGATACCGAAAATTTTTACTACCGTGTTTTCTATGCGAATTAAAAACTGATAAAACAATAAACATGGAAGATCAAGATTAAAAAAAATTATTAATATTATAAGTGTATATTTTTTGGGATTTGATGATTTGTAACTCCCCATTAATTGTTTGGGAGTTACATATCAAATAAATTTATTGAAATATCCTTGTAATTAAAATGTGAGCATGACATAAACCTACAAGAAGAATGGAATTTGATTGGTTGCCATGGTTTTCAAAGTTAACACAAAGTTATTGGTTAACATTTGATCTTCC
>NC_037528.1:7923951-7938105 GCF_001531365.2 Cynara cardunculus var. scolymus
GTATGTATGTATGTATGTATGTATGTATGTATGTATGTATGTATGTATGTATGTATGTATGTATGTATGTATGTATGTATGTATGTATGTATGTATGGGAAAGTTCATACGAGAAGTGATAAATATTTGAAAAGTAAAGAAATGATCATAGTTTTTCATCTGGTTAACATTTGCGGATTTAACTGTGAAGTATTGAATAATTCCCCGCATGGGTATGCGGAAGATAGAGAGGTTGTTTTGCAACTTTTACAAATAGGCAGCAAACGGGTTCTATGTGAACCCATATGATACACATATGAACTATATGTTTATATGTGAACTATTTAAACCGATTAGTATATGAATTCACAAGTTCATATATGACTCAGTTAATTAGTTTATATGTGAATCATACGAGTTTATATGTGAATCAATTAACTAGTTTATATATAATTCGGTTAATTAGTTCATATATGAATCCGTTAAAATAGTTCATATGTGAATTATACGAGTTCGCATATGAACATATAGTTCATATATGAATCACATAGGTTTATATATGAAATTGTTGTCATCTATTTGTAAAAGTTACGAAACTACATTTTTTATTTTTCGCATAGCAGCAACTATTGACTAGTCAAATCCATCTTAACCATATGAAGGTTGAAATCATTTTTTTATTTCTCAAATATTAACCAATTCTCAAAATACCCTTTAGCTTATATATATAGGGTTGGGTTCATGTGAGACCAAAGATTTTTTGTGAGACCCGTAAGACCAATTTATGTTCATTGATCAACTTTATAAGCTCATGATCTAATGGTCCAAAGTTGCGCGGTGACAATTTTGTGATTACAAATGTTTATATTGTAGATCTAATCAAAGGGTTAAGAATTGGTCTTATGGGTTTCACGAAAAACCCTTAGTCTCACATGATCCAAGGGGTGAACCTTAAACGGTGTGGATGCAATGCATGTATAATACTCCAATTGACAAATGATCGCTTCTGAATGTGTTTATAATGAAGAAACTATTGTTCACAAGCTGTTCATATCGTGTTCATACCTGTTTTTTTTTTCTTTCGTGTAACAGTTATTCTTATTATGTTCATATTGTGTTCATAAATGCTATGCAGTCCAAGTTCATATATGTCAAATTTTTGTTCGTATTTGACACAATGGTTCATATATTTATAGTTGTGTTCATATGGTTCTTACATTAACAAAAATAAATTAACAAAAAAATCATAGAATTTTTTATTTTGTAACTCCCAATTAATTAATGATATGGGAGTTACCTAATTTTTTTACACTTAAATACCATTTTCAACTTTGTTCACTTATCTTTATGAAATTTTAAATTTAAAAAAATAAGTTTTTATCATGATTAATCACAACCGTTTATTGAAAAATTGGATGACCAAGATCGGTTAACAAAGTTAACACAAAAACTTTGGTTAACATTTGAACTTGACCCTATATATATATATATATATATGTGTGTGTGTGTGTGTATATGTGTGGTTGGTTTCTAGTAAGAAGAAAAATTAAAGTGAGAAACGAAAGAATCTCCAGTAACTCTCACTTTAACTCTCCTTTACACACACACATATATATATATATATATATATGTGTGTGTGTAATTTATATGTATAAAGTTATATATGGAAGGTAATTGTTTGGTTCATGTTTCATTACATATGGTTGGTACGAGGTGTATAATTTTACACACAGATTATAAATGGTTAGTATGATTGATATCATGTATTCTTTTGGATCATTAATTATTTCCTATATTTCATTCAAAAAATTTTATTTAAAACCTTTTATAAAACATTAATTTTCATTCAACACAAGATCAAAGTAAAATGATAATTTTACATCAGTTCGATTGTTGATTAAATACAATTTCAAACAATAATTTTTTGTCTGATACTAAATCATATAAAGTTTCTTAATCATTTTATATCAAATGATTCTGAAGTTGCCAAACAACCTTTAAAGACCATTTACCAAACGCTTATTCAGATAAATGTTTACGGCTTACCGGCAAATTTCAACACTATTACTTACTTCATGGATAATATTTTAGTTCACCTATCATATGCAACAATTTACCCGGTAAGCATTGACCATGATAAGAGTCATCGTCCTCACTTACAAGGTAAGACTCTCGATCATTGCCTTTGTTTTTACCGGATAAATTTTCTGGCTCTTACCATATGTATCTGGTAAGATAATATGGCTTGATAACATAAATCTTCATGTTGACGTGTATAAGGAGCAAATTAATAAATAATAACACATTTAAGCTATGTTTGGCAAACTAACTGATAAGTTAGCTGTTGACTGATAAGTTAGTTGATAAATGATAAACTAGTTGATGACTGATAAGCTAGCTGGTAGCTGATGAACAAATAATGTTTGACAAAAACTAACTTATAAACATGTAAAATGACCAAAAAAACCATCTTGAAAAATTAATATATAATATTTCACAATATAACTAAAACAAATATCTAAAATATAATATGTTAATTAATACCAAAAAAATGATTAAAAAAATGTAATATGCTGACTAAAAAAATTTCAAATTGATTATTATACATTTTGGATTTGTTAAACGATTAAAAAAAACTATTAATTTATGATTTTAANGAAAACCTGCTTTCTGCATAAACTTTGTTTTTTTTTTTTTTTTTTTTTTTTATTTTTTTTTTTTTTTTTTTTTTTTTTTTTTTTTTTTTTTTTTTTGGAGTTTTTGGTTGTTTCGTAGGACCGAGACCGGTTTTTAGCCTGTCAACCTCACATATTCTAATATTAATTCATAATTTTTTAAAAGATATAATTAATAATTAAATTAAATATTTTATTAGAATCATTTAACACATTTTTATTACTTACTTACAAAACAAAATAAATAATTTTATGTAATCTACATTAATATTTTCAAAGTTTTTATATCATTTTGATAACTAAGGGGCTGTTTACTAGGCTCTGACCAGTCAGCAACGCTGACTCGGTCAGCAGTCAGATTGTTTACCAAAGTACAGATCTGACCAAGAACTAACCGAGGTACTGACCGAGAACTGACTGAAACAGCATGAAAATCATGCCTACCTGGGTCAGATATCCACTTCCCAAGAATGCCCTCTTTTTCACGATTAGGTTTCCTCCCCTACTGTCACTTCTCCTCCCTCCCCAGCCCCGCTCGTTGCACCTCCTCCCTCCTCAACCGCTCATCGCACCTCCTCCCTCCATACCTGCAAAGGTACATTTATGTGATGTTTGATTCTAAACTATGTGGTGTTTATATTTCAAATTAATGCTTTGATTTTGGTGGGTTTTGTTGAGAATGTGTGTTTGATTGCTCGTCATCAACTTCATTTCACCCAAGCACCCCAATTTCATCGTCGTCGTCAAGTGGGTTTTCACTGCTGTTGGGGGAATTTCGTTGTGGCCATTGGTTTAGGTTGCAGGTAAGGTGTCTTTTGGGTGTTCACGTGGCTACCAATGTTGAGGGTGCTTTGGGAGAGGGGATGGAGAAGGAGGTGATAGTAGGTTGATGAACGGAGAAAGGGGTTGGCCATGGAGGTGGTTTTCTGAGGTGGGTTATGGAGGTTCACCACTCCAGGTCATTACCCCAAAAAAAACAATGTAAATACACTATTAACAACATTGTACATAGATTATAATATAGTATACATAGGTTCACCACTGAGGAATTTATTGGCAAGCATTTATTTAAAATATACATTTTGTTTTTTTTTTCATTAAACTATTACTAACAAAAATAATCATATATTATTCAATATTTAATTACAAATAGGGTTATATTGGTCATTATATTTTTGGTAAACACTTACCAAAAATATTTGGTAAACATTCTTACTTGAGACAACACTTACCGGGATAGCACTTACCCGGTTCAACACTCTTACCCGGACAGCACTTACCCGGTAAGATTTGGTAAACAGCCCCTAAATATATTAAATAATAATTATAAAAATAATTAATATTAATGTTTATTATATAATGTATAATTAATATCAATTAATAGTTAATAATTAATATCAAACAATGTTTTAACAATAAAATATTATATTTAACCTATTTCATTTTGAAAGAAAAAAAAAATATTCGATTCCCATTTTAAATGAGACGAAAGTAGGGATATAAACTATGGCACACCGGCCCCACCCCACGCCCCACCTCTCACTGGTTTTTATCAAAAATACTGTCCAGACAATTAATAAGAGCAGCTTAAGAAGGCCCCATGTGAACAATTTCCTTTAATGTATCATTGGCCCAAATCTTTTTTCATCCATTTGCTAGGCTGTAGCAACCTCCCATGTTTCGTGGATAAAACCACCGCCACGTGTCAAAATCTCTTCCACTTTTTTATAATGCAAACCAGCATGAGGGGTCCCTGCCTTGTCTACTCATCATTCACCACAACAATACATGCTACCGTTAGATCACCCCCCATCCAACGGACGCTCATTGTTGGACTTTGGCACGTGGTCCCACCTTCTTAAACTCGTGGCTCTGAAGGGCGAACACGTTGCACACACATTCAATACTAGCAATTTGCAACAACTCGCCGGGTTTTTTTCATTCATCAGCGGTCAATATCCTCGTAAAAGTCGTTTATGTTACAACAAGCCACTCCTTATTTTTAACTATTTACAAAATATACCCTTATTTTGGAAGTGGCTTGCATTTTACACCAATTAATGATTTATTTGGTTTCATGTTACTTGTTAGGTGTGGGGTGGGCAATGTGGATGCTTACTTAGAAATTATAAGTAAAAGACGATAAAATCATAGTTGTAAAATCTCATGTGATATAATCATAATCTTTAATAGAAATTACCTAAAGTCATTATAAGTAAAAGATAACTGATGGACCAAATTTCAAACAAATTTGTAATTTAGAGATCGGTTATCAAACACTTATTGAATTGCTTATTTACTCTTTAAGTAAACTAGAAGGTACTTGCGCAATGCAGCGAGATACATATTCATTTTAATGTTTTGTTTTAATTTTTGTCTATGTTGATATAATACGGTTTGTGTAGTTTTGAGAAAAATAATGTTTATACTTTTAAATAAAAATAAATTTGAAGACATCATAATTTTTTTTTAAAAATATATTGATATTAATATTAATATTAAATTAACTATTTGAAAATTATTGTTTGTTATATAATTTATTTAATTCTTTTTTTTAGTATAATTTTATTTAGATTAAATAGTGAAGTAATATATTTTTGGCTTGACAATAATTTTTTTATAAAGATAATGATTATGTTAGAACTCGATAATTATCTTAATTATATTTTAGATTTTTTATATTTTAAAATAAAATGTTTATCCACAGTTAGTTTCACGAATTCGAACATGGAGCTTTAATAAGTTGTACTTGTGCATAACTTAATTGTAATGTTGAATTTTAAGTAATATGCATTAATATACAATACTTTATGCATACAAATTAGTTTTTAAAAGTATTTGTCAAATGCTTTATAATATAGTATAGATTAAACCCCTGCCTATTGCCAAGTCAACTCATAATTTTTAATGGGTTACGAAATTGACAAATGATTAGTATTGGGTTAAGTTATGTCAAAAGCGTAAAAGTTGAAGGTCTTAAATGCAAAAAGTGAAAATAACGTGGAACAAGTGGTGTGTGTAATTGAATACCAGCCTAAGATCACCTGAACCACACAATCACACGCACACATAGACTGACGAGACTCCAAAGCGCTGCACGGCCAACCTCGCCAACTCTCTCTCTTCAATTCTCCTATGCATTCAGCAGAACAGCCATGAATAATTTGAACAAAAACTCTACACAATCGCCATCGCCATCAATGGCGGCAAATTCGACGCCTACGGATAGTTCAGGGAAGAAGGTACGGAAGCCCTATACCATTACCAAGTCCAGAGAGAGTTGGACTGATGAAGAGCACGATAAGTTCCTTGAAGCTCTTCAATTGTTAGTAATTTTGCTATTTTTTTTAAATATAAGTAGTGATTAAACTCATCGACTCAATTTGCAAGTTGTCACTGCAGTTTGATCATGTGATTTGAATTAGTGAAAGAGTTCTCCTGATAATTTTGGTGTCGTTTGATTGACCTAAATGGAGCGCGGGAAGTGCCCAGCCTTCAGTAGTTTTTTGTTTTTGATTTGATCGAACATGCTTGTAATAATTATTAGTTTGGTATCATGCTGCAATAATTGAAATATGAGAATTGATTATAGCTATATTGATGATGTTGATGATAAACAATCATGAATTATCTCTATAGTTTAATTCCTATAACCGTTATTATGAAGTGGTGACAGTAGAAATTAAATACTCAGTTCGTGTGGATAAGATTGGATATAGATAGAGAACGAAGCTTAAGCTACCAAAATTTGAGAGCCAATTTTGTATGATAGAATGTATTCAAAAACTCCGACATGTAGTCCATGTGGGTAGCTTTGTAAGCGAGATCTATTGAATCAAAAAATGATTACTAGTTTATATAATTTGAGTGTGATTGACAAGGCATTAGATCACAGCTGCTTATCGGAATCAAGGTCATACTAGAATACTACTTCATTTCGCAAAATTAAAGTGGGGATCAATTATCCTTTTTAGTTGTCATTCTGAACTGTGAAGACTGAAGAGTTATCCATAGAGAGTTTCATATAAAGTATAAATGATGTTTGATCTACTCAAGGGTAATTAAAAAGGAATTTGGCTAGGTGATAAAGCTGATTGTAGTCGGAAACTCTGTATATGAACGGCAGACATGTCGCTCTTCAATCATATGATGATCAGAAAGAAGATAATATTATCAAACCACCTCGTAGTTGCGCCTATGGACATGGCTGATTTTACATCAGCTGGGAGGACATGTTTCTGCAACCTAAAAGCAATAATGGCGCCAAAAATCAATAAAAGATGGGAAACATTTACAAGTTGATTGTACTTCTTATTTTTGGAGGGAGAAAATTCTGTAATTTATGATTTTATATAAATATTTCAAAACCCTCTATTAAATAAAAAAAATTGGAGGGATTATACCTGCTAACTTTTCCCTGGCTCTATTACTGCTTAAAAGCCAATTCTGTCTCATTTATCAGTGTTTGTATGGCAACATCTGCTTGCGGCTTGCTTATTTAATCTCCTTTTCTATATGTACTGCACAGATTTGATCGTGATTGGAAGAAAATTGAAGACTTTGTTGGTTCCAAAACAGTAATTCAGGTGCATATTATAAGGCCCGGTTATTCCTTTTTTTAACTTATACGAAACATCATTTATGATTTAGATAAGTATGATAAATATTTGTTGTTATCTTTTCCATGTATTTTGTAATCTCCTTTGATAGTCAGGAATCCTTTTCTTTTGATAGGGCTGTAAATTTGTATAAATTCAGCCTTCTTGATGCCTAAATAACACATAGAAATTTCTCAATTTCAAATTTACAAACATCTCATTTATGAAATTAGATAGGATCTGCTGCTCTTAAGAGTCTTTCAATGACTGGGGTATTTTGAACCTTCTTAATTATTCAATATATTTAATTCTGACTGTGCATGTACTGATGTATATATGTCATTTATGTATGCTTGCGGTTCGTCTATTCACACATTCAGTCTTTGCACGGCTAAAACACCTTCCTTCCACAGGGGAGTCACCTTTAGAAGTTTCATATTTGCAACTGTTAAGAAGGCAGTTGATTCACTTTGTTGCCCCATTTCCGTCTCACCCTATAGTGTCTGATCTTGCTGATATTTCTCTCCCAGATCTGGATTTCTTCAGTTTCTTTGAGTAACATGCTTAATCAAGTACTATTATGTCTTAATGCCGACTGTGTTGGTAACAATTCTTTCACCTAAAAAATGAAGAGATTTGACATGCTAGTATCAAATAATGGTACTACTTGCTTGTTTCTGTGATAAATTCTCATGAGGTTCCAAAATCAAGTTAATGATGCAACTGGAGTTGCCTCAATGTCCTAAATTATCAATTTCATTGCTTTTGGTCTTAGGCAGGTTCTGCCACAGTGGTTTCCTTGCATTTGATGAGGATTTCTGGTCATTGTACTAGGGCCTCCAGGTGACCTGGTAGCGTTTTGTTGTGGTGAAAGATCAATATGTATCTCTCACCACTTAAATGCATTCAATTAGGCCAAGGTTAAGATTTCAGCTCCCTCCTCTCTTTTCCTATAAGTAAGTAGGTGATACTACCCCATATTACTTTCTGTGCTCTGTATAACCATATTTTAAATTATTTAGATTCATTTTACTCTATTTTTTCTGGTTGGAATACGGCATGTTGTTGGATACAGTTAGGTCTCTCCTGGGTTCACCCTTTCTATTTCCTTTTTTAATTTTTTTTTTATTTTACTTAGTAATTCGCTAAAGGGCGTGATTGATCTTTCCTAAAAGTGAAAATAAGCTTGATCTGAACAAACTAATGCAATATGTCCATAGTTTTCAATTGATGGGGGGTAATGCTATTTGCAGATACGAAGTCATGCCCAAAAATACTTTCTAAAGGTCCAAAAGAATGGATCAATAGCACACGTGCCGCCACCTCGTCCTAAGCGCAAGGCCACCCATCCTTATCCACAAAAGGCATCCAAAAATGGTGTGTATATGAAAAATATTCCAAATTATTTGTCAAATGTTGTTAAATTTGAAGCACGCTATTTATAATCTTTATGTATGTATGTATGTATGTATGTATGCGTGTATTTATTGTTTTTAAAACATCTTTTTTGACTTTGTGGCAGTTTTATTGCCGCTTCAAGCATCGATCGGTTATCCTTCTTCACTGACTGCCCTTGCACCTGGATACTCTCCATGGGATGACACTTCCATGCTTATAAGCCCATCTGGTGGAATCATACCATCGCAAGATGAATACGATCTCCACGGATTTGAAGGCATGCATGCATGTTTGTCATCTCTCAACTCTTGAGTTTATATGCTTAGTCATTTACTATGGCCATGTTACCCGTACACTTACAATTGCATCAACGTCGTTTTTCAGCTGATATTGGATCAAAGGAGGCAGGAAGGATCAGTAACATCAGTACTAGTGGCATAGGGAGCTCAAGTAGAGAAATGCCAAGTTCTGAACTAGCAAATCAAGGAGAACAAGGTTCTATTCTCCCTGGTAACCTTCTTATTCACGTGTGTGTGTAGTTATGTATTCATTAAATTTTACCATCATATTTCAATTATTTGAGTTCGAGACTGGCAGTACCTTTCATCTATATGTGATCTATAAATTTCTTGATATACCGTGATTCTATTCTAAGTGATCAATCTCATGGTTATTGAGAACTTGGCAAGGCTCTTCACTCTTTTAGGTTGTCTGCTAGTAACCTATATGTCCCTCTATGTGTGTTTTAATGTTAACTCTTCTCTCTAGGTTGAGTTAAATAAGAAATGAAATAATGTTTTTATACGTCTCATTTACTTGCTTATCAAACCTTGTGGATTGTAAATGTATCGTATTATGTACATATGCAGTGCACCCTGTTTCTTATGACCTTGGTCAGTCGTTCAGCATCACAGCATTTAAACTTCGGGGTGATGAATATAGTACAATTAGGATAACATTTACTCATTTCATGTTTCATTCATAATTTTTTTTTATTCATCTTTTTTGTCTCATCTAGTAAAAAGATTTACGGTAAACCTTTCTTGAGAGATGCAAACAAATAGAATTCACAGGCCTACTGTTCTATACGTACACATGCTACAATATACCTCCTGTTTCCTTCTTAATGATAATTCTTTTACTCTAACATGCTACTTGATTATTCTGTAATTCTCATATTTAACGTTTTTTTATCATATACCTTTCTTCAGGTATACCAGATTTTTCTGAAGTCTATAGCTTCATTGGAAGTGTTTTTGATCCAGAGACTAAAGGACATGTGCAGAAACTAAAGGAGATGGACCCTATAAACTTTGAAACAGTGAGTTTGTCCGTCTTCCTCTCTTTTAAGCTCCGTACAGAAGAAGCTATAACTACACTTAGTATCTTTATGTCTGTGATGATCCATTAGCAGAAATAACGAGTCACCGAAAGTAGAAACAGCAAAATCCTTGTTGCTGAAGGATGATATAAGGATGTAGTTTGACAATCTAGTAAGTTATGACTGCAATAACCTGGAAGGGATGGAAATTATCGTCCTGCAATAGGAACTGAGGGAACTGAAATTTAATTGACGGCAGTCTAATTAAGCTCTTAGAGTGTGCATTAGTTCATTAGTTGCCTAAGAGGTGGCATCAAGGAGGTTGTTTCCCATAACTATCTATACATGGTTATATTTTTCTAAGTTCTTAGACTTGCTTTAAGCAATACTTTTTGTGCAACAAATTGATACACCATATGCAAGATAGCTATCAGGTAGATGTTACGGTAACTTTGTCCATTGCCGAGACTGAGGGGCCTGCTTGAATGATTACAAAAAATTGATAACAGCCTTTTAGATTGTAATTCTATTATTGTTTTTATTAACATAGTTTGGATTTATTAATGTTTATAAATCCTCCATTTCTTTTTTTGATGTGCAGGTCTTGTTATTAATGAGAAATCTCACAATGAACTTGTCAAGTCCGGATTTTGAGCCAATGGTAATTTGTCCTTTTTCATGAGCCTATATCCACTCCTAATAATTGGTAGGAGCTCATGCCTGAGTTCTGAAAACAGGTTCATGTTTGATAATTTGTTTGATACTCCTTGAAAATCCTTAAAAGTTACCTGCTATCATGGCATGGGCTCATTTGGCACATGAATATCGTAAGTAACACAAAGTAAATCACTTTCACCCTCTATTTTTGTATTTACTGAGATGTCATTATATAGTGCCTGCTGCTAAGTGCTGGTTTTTTAGCTAACTGTTACTTCCAATATCTTCTTCTTCCATCATATAGAGATTTTATATGAAGGTTTTTTTTTCCGATAAACAGGATGTGAAGGAATTTGTATCATTTAAAATGGATATTGCTGCATAATGTTTCTAGGATCATCAAAATTATGAATCGACTATACTAGTTATATAATTGTGCAAGGTATAACTAATTCTTTAACTTCCAAAATCAGGCATGTTGGGTTTTAAGATTTGAAATCATAGATGGTTTTCTTTTCTTACTTTACTGAATAATTCGAACCATAAAAAGGCATAGCCAAATGCATACCTGCCATAGCACACATATCTGAAACAACAGCTGAATATTTTCAGCTGGACTTGACACCAAGACCAATTGATCAAATTCCTAAACAGATTCATCATATAGAACTAGAACACCATATCTAGAGCATTTAAACCACTTGGACATTTCATGGCTAGTAACACATAATGCTTGACAGCATAGGAATTCGAATTCTGGGCTTGTTTCATCTCCATACCTATTGTAAGTAACAAACCTCCATCATAATTTCAAAAAAAATGTTCAGGCTATTTCTGTAGATTGCCGTGTCTGTTTAGGGATCTTAAGGGCAATAACATAGATGAAGGTTCTACTTAACTATTTTAGTGTGCTAATGTGACCATTGAGGGAAACATTATTAACATTTAAGCATTAATGTAGAACCTATATACTTTTGTAAGAGATTTATGATGCACAATCTTATTCTAAAATACTTAAATGACGTCAACCTTAGAAGAAAAAGAAAAAAGAACATTGACCTACTAGAAGCCAATTCACTATAATTAAGGAACACCAAATAGCAGCCGAACGCTTGTTCTACATTTTGGTCAGTAAACGACAGTGATCCTGTTTTTCTTATTGTATCATGTAACAATTTTCTATAACCATGATATATGGAACCCGTTTGGCTTACTAACCCATTGGATACATGCAACAGCACCCCCTCCAAGTGGGCCAGACAAATTTCATGTCTTATGGGTACGCAGACATGACCCTTAAGGAGTTGATAGCACCTACTGGAATTCGAACATTAGACTGATGCTTCACGAGGCATCAAGTCCAATAGAATTACCACTAGGCCCCTTGGGGTTTACTTAGCATGTAATATAACATCCGTGCATTCTGTACATATGAGTGATTCTTTTAGTGTTGACCACTAGATAATGTTGGTGGGTGCAGAGAAAGGTCCTGTCATCGTATGAATTCAATTCCAAAAATGTAGGAGTTTCTGCAGGCAATGTTTACGAACAATCCAAGCAATGAGGTTGTTGCGTTGAACCATAGACCGCCCTCGTAATTACTATGTAGTATGTCTTTTCATCTGATCTACCACTATTAGTTATCTTTTGCTATATATATATATATATATATATATATATATATATATCTTCATTATCTTTGCTATAAGACGATCACTTTTCTGAATCTTAAAAATGTATCTGAAACATTTGTCCTCTTGATATCCAGAACTATAAATGAGAACAATGTGAGAGTTCTCATGACATGGTGAAAACCTTACAAGCGGAGGTTGGTGCAGGCACAAGGCTTCCTACAGCGAAAAAGTCCGTCCGATTTTGAAGCCTGAATATCAAATGTGAAGATAGTCATATGTTTTGGGGCATGCAGCAAGAGATATATGGGTACACTTTTTGTACATCAATGCTGCTTCTTCTTCTTGTAATTGATTTCTGTTTGATGATGTTTTTGGGTTGTGGTGCATTGTATATTGTAAGAGTGGTGTTGCTACAACAAGTAACAAAGGGAAAGTAATAATGCCCAAGTGGTTGCAGGCCAATTTCTGGTCTATGTACCATTGGTTTAAAACTTGGATATATGTGTTCTTGTCTCTTGCTCTAATGCTCTTTATTGGCACTTGGTGTTAGCTGTAGGTATCAGGTTGTGGATATTGGCATGTGTATGTGATTTGGGGACCCCCCTTTGAGTTAGCTATTGAGTGGGTTCTATCCAAGCCTATTTACCATGGAAGTTTATAAACCATATATTTATGAAAATAATAAATGTTTATTTATTATGATTTGAATAAATATGAAAGATGATTAGAATTCATTAACTATGATCAATGTTTTATATTAGAAAATAATCAATATATTTATGAAACCATGTGTTTGTTAGACTAGATGGACGGTTGAGATTGATTCATAAGATTTTCATGGTTTGTATTTGAGAGTTGGGTTTATGATGAGGATGAGGATGAGGATGAGGATGAGAGTTAAGATGTGAAGGTTAAGAATGGTTCTTCATCATTGGATCAATCTTAATCAAAGAGTTTCACTAGATCACTAATGAGAAGCACCAGATCAATTTTCTTTTAAAACACAATTCATGAATTGATTTGAGATTAAAAGTGATCAATTAAAAGTGATCAAGGGTCCAAATTTTTTCTTACACTTTTCACCTTAACTTTTTTTCTTACACGATCTTTCGTCTTTTATCTAATTTGTCACACACACACACACACATATATATAGGAGTAGGATAAAATGCAAACCAAACTATTTGTACAGACAATGAAAACCGTCGATTTCATTGTTTATTTTAGTGAATTTTTTTTATTAAATTGTTTAATATGATGAAATTGTTTCAAATAATTCATTTTATGATGAAATTTTTTTCATATATTTTTGTTTTATTTGTAAAAATCAAATTGTTTCATGTATTTCTCATTTTCATGAAATTTATTTACTAAAATTAATAGAATGAAGATGATAATGTCCATAATTATTTGAAATGAATTGTTTAAAACATTTTCATTATATTTTATAATTTCATGAAAAAATTTCACTAAAATAAACAATGAAATCAACAGTTTTCACGGTTTGTACAAATGGCTTAGTTTGCAAAATATCTCCCCCCACACCCATATATAATATAAGCTTAATCATTCAAAAACTCCATATATTATGATAACCGTGAGAACTTTTATCTTAAGGCATTATTTCATATGATTTTTTCTCGTCTAAGGTTAACATTTAATGTATTGATGAACATATATTTGTTTCACAATATGTTTGATTCATATATATGCGGTTCACAATGTGAAACTTTTTTACGTGTAACTTTTGTTTCACAAACAAGCTAAAAAGGTTCAAATTGTAAAACACATATATGTTAATAAGTATTCTAAATTTTAGTTTTAGATGAAAAAGATCCTATAAAATAGTTCTTAATATTATCACAATTACATGAGTTTTGAAAAGAAATTCC
>NC_037528.1:7938901-7950286 GCF_001531365.2 Cynara cardunculus var. scolymus
CGGTTTGCACGGTTTGTACAAATTGAGTGGTTTGCATTTGATCGCTCCCCTATAACAAAATGAAAAATTATGATTGGTTGAATGCGGTTTGCACGATTTGTACAGATTGAGTGGTTTGCATTTGATCGCTCCCCTATATATATATGTCACATTTTATCATGTTGTCAAGGTTGATATATGTATCTATTTGATTTGGGAACCCTCCTCCTTTGAACTAGCTTTTGAAAGTAAGTTCTATTTAACCCACGTTTATCACTTGCAACCAATGCATTTGCACTTTTCTTAGGAAACTTTTTTTTAATTAACGTGAATATTCAACCCGTTATGCGAGCCGATTAATCTTAGAACGACCATCTGCTTTGCAGATAACTCGAAGTCACTGCATTTGAACCTCTGTGGCCACAAGGGGATTTTTATTACTCATTGGATTTGAACTTGGGATCTCCTAGTACTTTTGACCTTTGAAGTCAAACTCAAACCAATCAGGCACCACCCTTGTGGTTAGGAAACTTTTTTTTCCTCCAAGGGTTAGGAATTTAACAAAAATCAGCTTCATTTTATTTTTTTTATTTCTGATATTGGGGTTTTGGTGGCCATGATGTCCTTGTTTACTTATGTTATGTTTGGTAGATAGTACATGACAGTAAAAAAAAACTTATTGTTTCATGTTTGATATGATATTAAACTGGGATATGTGAGTGAGACAAAAATACATTTTTTTCCAATTAAATTGGTGGAACAAAAATAAGAAAGATATGGACAAGATTAATAAATAAATAAAGTACCAATGTCAAATTAAAACCTTTCATAATCTTTTTCTGCCTACCTCATTCTCGCTTGTCTGGTCGTGTCTGTGTTGGTGATTTTATTGTCACCGGTTTCATTTGGTGTAATGGATAAATATATGAGAGCTAAAGGAGATCTTTACTTAGTTTTCTTATGCAATTTAAGAGATGTGGAAGCACACTTGTATAAGACTAGATTGATTGTGGTACGACCAAAAGGTGGGGGTAAAGGGGATCGTGCCCATTGGCGGGGGTTCCGCTGCCCGATCAGCGGGTGAGGTCGAGGGGGGACGCCCTCGCGGGGCTCGGGTAGCGCCCCCGGACCAAAATTTAGTTTCTATGAAAGAAGTGTTATGGAAAAACACATTTCCGATGTGTGTTCTCTATATTTTCGTATGAAGGATAACAACCTCGTTTGGTTCTTGACAGATGGTTAGCTCCTAACGGAGATTTTGGATCTAAATTCTTACTTTATTTTACCATAACTTTCCTTCTCACACGATTTTTTGCCAGATATATTGTTGGTTCCTTTTATTTGGTTTCTTGTGGTCACGGAAGTTCAAATGTGGTAACTCTGGACTAGTAGACTACCCATAAAGCAAAAGATCGTTCTAGAATTAGTCGGCTTTCATAGCAAATTGAATATCCAAGTTAATAATAAAAAATTACGGAACATAACAGCTTTATGGATCAAAATAATTTATTTAATTAATTTCAAAAACCTAAAAATTATTCAATAATTTAATCACTCAAATTTATTAGGATTTTTTTTTAACTTTTTGTTTCTTGAAAACTTATAAAAGTAAAATAAAAAAATAAGCAGATGTTGTAATATCATAGCAATTGAATGCGAAGGTAACAACTAAACTACGATTCATACGACAAAATAATTAGACAATGAATACGATAATATGAAGGTCGTAGGAATTGATGTTGATTTTTTTAACTTACTTTTAATAATTAAAATTTATTTCAGATAAGTTGCTTATATTTAATTTTTTTTTAAAGCAAAATAAAAGAAGAAAATGTCGGCATATTATTTAAGAATGTTGAAACAGCCGAATACAACGTTGTACACAATTTTAAATCATTAATTTCTTTTATCTATATTATATTATAAAATATTTGATAAAAATTCTTAAAAACTATTTTTTACGTATAAAGTATTGTATATTGATGCATATTATCTATACTATATTATAAAACATTTGACAAAAACTCTTGAAAATTATTTTTTATGCATAAAGTACTGTATATTGATGTATATTACTTAAAATTCAAKATTACAAGTAAATTATGCATAAATACAACTTATTAAAGCTCGATGTTTGAATTCGTATAACTAACTACGGATAAACATAATCAAATATATGATAAACATTTCATTTTAAAATATAAAAAATCTAAAATAAAGTTAGGATAATTGTCGAGTTCTAATAAAATAATTAATTATTATCTTTATTAGAAAATTATATTATTAAACCAAATATAAATTACTTTGTACCTAAATTAAATTATAATAAAAAAATTGAATAAAAAAATTACATAAAAACATCATACTATTATCAATATATTTTTAAATTTATATTTTATTTAAAGATAAAAACATCATCGATTTCTCAAAATCATATAAGACCATATTTTAAAATCAACTGAGATAAATAATAAAATAAAATATTAAAATCAAGATGTATCTCGCTTCATTGTACGAGTACCCTTCTAGTTTATATATGAGGGGTGGAGGGGTTTTCTTATAAATTCAAAGTATTAGTAAAAATCATATAAATTAATTAATTAAGATATTTATATAAATGATGAGAATTTATTTATTACGTTTTTTTTATATGTATTAAAAATTATCATAGTTCATTTATCATGATCAAAATCACATAAAACCTTATTATAACATTTGTATTTTATTAAAAAAAAAAACATTAGTGTTTGCTCAAAACCACATAAAACCTTATTATAAAATAGATAGAGACCAAAAAATTAAAACAAAATATTAAAATCAATATATATTACGCTGCATTGTGCAAGTGCCCTTCTAATATTAGAAACAATCGAGATATTCAATAACTTAAATATTTTTTAGATTAGATGAACGGTTGAAATAATTTTTTGTATATTTTATACTAATGGTTGATTTTGTAAATAAAAACACAACACACTCTCTCTCTCTCTCTCTCAATATATATATATATATATAGAAGGGAATATATATATAGGGTTTATTTCAAATACAACCTATCGCATTTGTACAACCAATGCAACCCAATAAATTGAAATATTTATGGAAATGATTAGAGTTCATTTATTATGATTTAAATATTTATGGAAGATGAATACGGTTCATTAATTATGATTAATACTTTATATTAGGCAATAATCAAAACCTCTATAAAATCATATATTAATCAAATGAAATGAACGGTTGAGATTGGGTTGTATTGGTTGCACAAATGACAAGGGTTGTATAATAACCAACTTCTATATATATATATATAGAGAGAGAGAGAGAGAGAGAGAGAGAGAAAGAGACAATTATTTGTTAAACAAGTACATAATATTAACTTTGTTAATTAATATGAGTTTTTTATTTTTTTAATCAACGATTGTGGTTAAATGAGAGGTTATAAATTGATAAAAGAAAACAATTGAATGAAAGGTATTTTTGAAACAAATTGTTTTTATTTTTGGAAAATAATCATATTTTTTTTAAATAATCAATAATAATATTTAAATAATTTCTATTTAAAGGTAAAATAAAAAAAATTCATATGTGAAAACCAGAAAATGAAACAATGATTATTGTTTAAAGTTCATAGATGAAACCAGATAATAAAAGTCCATAAGTGAAACCAAAAAATAAAATAATAATTTTTATTTAAAGCTCATAAATATGTATTTAAAGTTCAAAGTCCATAGGGTTACCATGAGAATGATTTTTGTTAAAACATAGACTTTCATCTTACACATATTCATTTTATATGTGTGTGAGAAAATTCGTGAAGACGACTTGGGATGAAACTTAAGGTGAAGATTAAAGCAAATGAGAGTTTGTATTCTTTTAGCCGTTAGATCAAAAGTATTTACTATTATCACTGAAAGAAAACTGTTCTTATATGATCTCAACTACCCATTTCTCCTTCTCTCTCATAGGTTTGCAAAAATTTGTTAAGACAGATAAATCAAAATCAACTATTTTTATTTGATTATCGATTCTAGATTTTTTGAAAGGATCTTGTGTTCAATTCAAAGTTGATATGTTCCATTCCTTAAAAATAATACACAAAATTTTGAAAATAAAGGTATAATGTTTTTTTTTAAGTATATAATATTTATATATGGCAAATGCAACAAATAAACTCGCACACCCTCCTCACCTTTGACCTCCTAGGAAGCCAAGGGCTACGATACCGCTAGGCTAAAGGCCCTTTGGTAATAAAGGTATAATGTTGATGGATATAAAAAGAAAATTGATAGAATAAGAAGTCGTTTACCAATCGCTCATTTGGGTAAATGTTAGCGGTAAAATTCAAGACTATCACTTACTTACTAGATAAGATTTTAGTCTACCAAAATGATATCGTATGCAACAGTTTACTCGATAAACACTAACAGTGGTAAGATTCATCGTATCACTTAACGGGTAAGATTGTAGGTCATTGTCTTTGTTATTACCGAGTAAGATTCTTAGTCCTTACCATATTCATTTATAAGTAATATGACTCGACAATTGTTTATCTAAATAAACGTTTGATAAATGATCCTAAAATATAAACATATGACCCCAAATATGTTTTTCCTTTTTTTAATTAACTGAAGCAATGTGCTTTCTACGTAGACCTTTCAACTTTCTTGAATTTAATGATGAAGTTGATTACTCATCTTGCCAATAAAAAAATAAATTTTACCAATTTATTTATAAAAAAACTAGATATTTATAAAAGAAAAAAAATTAAAACAACGGTACTTAAATTTTTTATTCTATTATCTGTAAAAAAAACACTTAGTTAAATAAATCATAAAGGTGGTATCTAATTGGTTTGAGTTTGGGCTCCAAAGGTCAAAGTGTCTGGAGGTCTCATGTTCACATTCAACGATGAATAAAAATCCCTTGTAGCCACGAAGGTTCAAATGCGGTGACTCTATGCTACCCACAAAGCAAGTGATCGTCCTGGGATTAGTCGACTCACATAACGAGTTAGAAATTCAAGTTAATAAAAGAAATTAGATACTATAGTTAGAATCATGGATTTGTATAGGAAGAAACTCCACCTAGTTGTCAGTTATCTATCAAGACAAATCAACCAATCATCGTATCAACTGTATAAATTTAGTTGATACTAATTTAATTGGTTGGTAAAAACGTATCAATTATCTAAATTTGATCGGTACATTGTACTAGAAGTCGTGTACCACGATAATATCATATCGTACCAACTCATCTTTTTAATTAAAGTTTAATAACTAATACAGTATATTTTAATTTTTAAATAGTTAATTATTTTATTTTTCAGTTTTGCTAAATTATAATATAGATGGATATACAAAAGTTGATTGAGTTAATTCGCCTAACCTAATAACCTTATTAACTCGTCCATGCCTTCACGGTCCATTCACTCCTCAATGCCCGCTCGAATTAGACTATCAGGGAATACTGGTATTATATGAAGGTTGTTTGAATTTTTTGTATAGGTGTGGATAAATTGTACAACACATATCACCATGTTATTTGAAAGATCGATGGTTTTAATGCATCTAGATCTAGTTAGTGATGTCAATATAAGTAAGAGCTCTGGTTGTTTGATAGTTCTCGTGGCAAGCAAGACTTGTTAATCGAAATACTAACTTTCCTCTTTTCGCTGGTTGCCCCATTGTGCCAAAGCTTTCTCTGAATCTTAGGCTTTGTGATGTCGTAACTCGGCTGCTTGTTTTTCGTGGTATTTGGTTGTTTGTTTTTCGTTTGTCCTTTTGTTTTGTTGGGCGTCCCATGTGGGATGTTGCTTGGGTTCGATTTTGGCTGCCTTGTAGATGGAGGTTTTGACTTCTCTCTTGTTGGTTTTGTTTTGTTGGAACTTGGTTGGTTTCTTTATAAATGTTATTTTAAAAAAAATATATAAATAAAATTGTAACTTCAACTTTTGTGATGTTGGTATAAAACTATACCAACATATATCAACCGAAAAAGTTAATACCAATTTAATAGGTGTTCCAGTATAATTGATTAGTACATGATATAAAATTTTATATAATATTTATAATTGACTGATACACAGTATATAAAAAAATATAATACTATATCATGTCAGATTTAATGCTAGGATGTGGATATGTTAGGTAACTTTTGTTATATAAAAATAGATAGAAAATGGAGGTTGGTAAATATTTACGTTTTACTCTTTTTGCTTTTTAGAACAGTAAATGTTTGTTGCACTAGATTTCAAAAGTGTTTAATGATAGAGAGACTATTTCTAAAAAAACCCGGACTTGTGAATCAAAGTTCATAAATCATATATATATATAAATAAAGAGAGAGAGGAAGTTTACTTTGCAAACCACATTATTTGTACAAACCGTACAAACCTCATATTCAACCAATCACAATTTTTCATTTTGTTCATTTTTTTTTTGTAATTATGAAAGGTTGATTAATCATTTTTATTATGGAGGGTGTTAATCCTGGATATTATCATCTTCATTATTTTAATTTTTAAGAAATACATGAAACAGTTTCATTAAAATTTCATTAAGTATTATATGAAACAATTTCATGACCATATATGAAACAACTTCATAAAAAAAGTATTATATGAAACAATTTCACAAGATTAAACAATTTCATGAAAAATTTCATAAGATTGAACAATGAAATCGACATATAAGGATGATTTGCACGATTTATATAAATTTGATGGTTTGCATTTGATCGCTCATCTCTCTCTATATGAAACCAACCTTGTATCTTCAAAATCAACTTTCAAAAGTTTTCAATTAATTGGCATGGTAACCAAACTCATGTTCTCCATAACATAAAAGCATTTAGACTTGGTTAAATTTTTGTGCGATAAAAACTCTTGAAAGTTGGTTTTTCGTTCATTTTACGGACTTAACTCAACACCTTATGGCATGAGCTGATAACAACCATGTACCACTTATTTTCACGTTCCTGAAGGTACCCCTATCTTGAATTTCCTCGTTATTATTTTAACTGATTGATTGTTTCATCAAAAGACAATAATTCTTATAAACTCATTTATATGGATCATTTACAATATAATATCAAATCTAAAACAGATCATTATTAAGCAGATAAATTAACAAAATACTACTATACATGGAAATATTGGACAAGAGAATAATATCATTTAATTATTACATATATATTTCTCAAATATTTTACATTAAGTGCTTATAATTAGTCACTCTAAGAATATATGATACAAAAAACCTTTTTTATATAAATTATAAAAGCCAAAGTTAAATCGATTTCATGCAATTTGTCTGATTCTTAAAATAAAAAGACCGATTCAACTGTTAGCATATTGTGAATACAATCAAACACCATATCAAGACATTTTAATCAACTTGTCTAAATATTTTGGTTTGTTATGATTTTAGTAAAACACAATTCCTTTTTCTATTAAAAGAAAGGTTAATATGAAACGTACATTTGCATAATTTTGCGCACAACCGTCAATTATATGTTCTGTTTACGTAAAAAAAGTTATTTATTGAGAACTCTAATAAGTCCTATACAGAACTTGCTTTCAAAGATATAAATATAAAGAACATGTTTTTGTTCACTCAACAACTAAAGATATTTTAGTTTGATTTATATTTTAATAATATATTTTTAAAATATACGTATAAAAATCTATAGTTTAAAATGTTCCTTAAAAATCTATAAATTGAAATCGTCTAATTTTGAAAAATGTACTTTTAAAAAATTAAGTTTCATTTATATCACGTGAACATCAAATAATGAAAGTGCGCTTCTTTTTATTCGAAATCCCTAATAAACTTGAGGGTAGCTTGTGGATTTGGTCCATGTGGTCCTTAGGTTTTCTTTATTTTTGTCCCTCTTTATTAACTCCTTTTGTCGTCTTCTACCAAGTACAAGTGTAAAATTGTCATTTTAGTCGAAAATAAACAATAACGCTCTAATCGTATACACACACGCGTGAGCAAGCACACATAATATATATATATATATATATATATATATATATAATTTTCTCTTTTTCTCCCTCTCCCCTTTCAACCGTGAGTATTGGCATCTCCCTTTTGCTTCAAGCTCCATCTTGATGTGAGTCCACGATGACCGGTAAGCTAAGAAGCTTAGAACCATGAGATTTCAATCGAACAAACGTGGAAAAATACCAACCCAATGACTTGATAACAATCGAACGAGCCATCTTGACCCTTAAGCCGGTTGAATTAAACTTAACACCTTGTTATGAATTTTTGACCCTTAATTATGGAAGAACTAAGAACCAAAGAATATAAAGAACCCCACCAGTTCACAGGCTTGATATGTGCAATCAACATTAAAACCCCACAAGAGAGAATAACTCACAAATGAATTCAAGAATGAGATTTTAATGATTCAACACTTTTTTCTACATAAAAAATTTGTCCATAATACATAGGACTAAAAAAACTAGGGTTTTCCATAATACATATGACTCCGGGCTATCTGCAAAGCAGGTGGTCGTCCTGTGATTAGTCGACTAGCATAGAGGGTTGGATATCCAGGTTAATAAAAAAAAAAACTAGGGTTTTCCCAAACGAAATAAAACAATTAACCGAGGGAACTTAAACACAAATGGAAAAAAAACAACTCTAAAGATTAAAGCAAACTATAATTTGGAATATTTCTTCCATGTCTTGCTAAGTATACTTAATTTTAAGCAAACTTGGAAAATAAACAAACATATTCACCAACTTGTAACTTGAAAATGAGTCCACTGTTGCAATTAAAATGATATTTGCTTCACTTGAAATTCCCTTTTCCAAAATCACTTTACATCTTCAAGGATCATATCACATCTCCATCACTTGGAGCGACTGCAGCTGTAACAACCCATCTCACATGGATAAAAAAGTAATTTGTAAGATTCTTATAAGTTTAAAAGTGTGTGTTATCAATAACTCCTACTATTATTTTAGATTGATTTGGAGATTATTTGGGCAGTCTGCTACTTTGATCTTAAGATATTAAGGTTACGATTCCCGAAGTTGGCAAGATGCTACTTCAACTCCTTGCAACAAGGGAGAAGTTGTTTGGAGACGCACTCCTGCTAAATTCTACCAAAACCCGCACAATTAAACTTTGCTATTTTGACTCTAATAACGATGCTAGGGAGAAGTAAGAAGAAACAAGATGAAGTTTACGATAAATTGATAATGGATTTTGGTGGTGTGTAGCTTCATAGAATTCATTTTTTACGGAATTAGCGAATTCTACTGGTTAGTGGAATTTATCATCTTTTATATATGCGATAGAATTGAATTTTATTTCTTTATAACTTTGTTTAAAAAATAGTCTTGTCCTGAGTTGTTACTGTTACTATAAAAAATTATCAATATTATTATCAATAATAAAAAAATATATATTTTATTTTCATTTTAAACAATAGATGACAGGTTCAACATTTTTATTGTAGTTTTTGTAATTTATTTTGTAATACCCCAAGATCACATTTACATATAAACATATATTTTTATATATATAAAAAAATATAATTTACACATTCGGTCTCACTATCTTACAAGAGCTATTACAAAATAGCTAACAACTTTTTCCACAAAATCTCTATAAAACACATGAATACATAAGAAGTATTCGGATACAAAAAAAGATTATGCTAGCCCAATAATCCATGCCAGCATAATATAACACTTCACAATTTCCCCTTTCTTTTGTCCTATGGTTGTGTCCGACCTCTAATGCATATTTTTGAGGTAGTGAGAAATCTATTTATGCTATTATAGAGTGAAAATCACCAAAACACTTTTACAAAACTCATATATGTATAAATAACAAATACACAACGTTTTATCTTACAAATATCATTTTGATGCGACAACACCCACTTATCACATCAAACAATAAAATAACATATTTATTGCATCACATATCAACTTGTCACATTTAAATAAATAAGTAATAAATTTGTCGCATCCAACATATGCAATAACAGTGACACGCATGCGATGACCCATACTTGTCGCACCTCAAAGATGCGATAAAACAACCTTGTCACATCTAACATATGCGGTAACAGTAACTCATCGCATCATACTAGTGCGATAAACCCAATTTGTTGCATCTTATTGTTGCGATAGAATAACCCTTTAAATCACAACCCAATCTCATCACACCACCCTATGCGATGACAATCACTCTTATCACATCGTATAGATGCGATAACAGAGTCCCATGATCAACAGATCACCATTTTCAGAATTTGATTATGTCACTCTTATCCCAATATACACAGCCCTTGATTATGTCACAATTATTAGAAAGATGTATACTCGGCTACTGATTATGTCACCCTTATTACCATCAAATGATAACATTGTATCAAAACCTAAAATTTATGTTAACAATAACATAAACATATCATGTATCCCACGTATGAAACCTTACGATTTCTTTACTTAAAACATAATAAATGATGTTTTCAAGATAAGAGTAACCTTAATTAACAGAGATGAAGACAAACAACAGCAAATAATCATATTACGAATCACATAATTCAATCCTTATTTCTTCCCTTTTGGTTTCTGTTTGCTTCAGTCGTAAGAACACACACACACACACAAACTCCCTTTTTACGTTTCTTCCTTCCTTTTTAACAAAACCCCATGAGATAAATAAAATACCTCATCAAATAATAAACAAAACACATAATGCGATGGAGGTCTTAAATAATTTAAGCACATTAACAAGTTAAACCCCTCAATATACTACCCTTATTAAAAAAACAATTTCAATTTTTTATAACCGATAACCGGTTGTCACATATTTTTTAGAATATGTATTTATAAACCAACAAGAAATTATAAAAATATCATGAAAACATACATGTCATAATAATCATTTACAATTCAACACTAAAATTGTATTTTGCAAACCAAATAAAAATTTAAACGAGTGAAATCGATATTATTTGATCCCATTCAAATATATTGTCAAACCAAACACCACCACCTCTAGAAAACGAACAATTTCAAACTGTTATTATAATTAAAGTATTTAATAAAAATTCTTAAAAACCATTTTTATGCATGAAATATTACTTATTGATGTATATTGCTTGAAATTCAAAATTACAAGTAACAAATGCATAAGAACATTTTATTAAAACTTCATTTTTGAATTCATGTAACTAACTGCAGATAAACATAATTAAATATAAGATAAACGATAATAATTGAATTCTAACAGAATACTTGATTATTATTTTTATAAAAAGAATATATTATCAAACAAAAAATAAATTACTTCGTTATAAAATCTAAATTAAATTATGATAAAAAATTACACAAAAAACTAGAACTTATATATATATATATATATATATAT
>NC_037528.1:7950717-7953330 GCF_001531365.2 Cynara cardunculus var. scolymus
TATATATATATATATATATATATATATTCTAAACTATGTCTTTAAATTTATATTTTATTTAAAAATAAAAACATTATCGATTTCTTAAAACCACATAAAACTGTATTATAACATCGACAAAGACAAAAAATAAAACGAAACATTAAAATCGAGAATCTTGGTTTTTACCATTAATTTTTGTGTGAAATGATAATTTCCTATTTCTTTATATATTTTATTGACTTTATAACTAATTAATATTATATATAATAATTATAGATGTTGAATAAATACACTTAACCCACAAAAACAAGGTTCTTATAAGAAGTAACATTGTGTACTTTTATGTAAATTCTTAATTTGATGAGTTGGAATGAGATAACAACCAAAAATATAAAAATAAGATTCTTATAAGAACAAAAAGAGGTTCTTAAAAGAACTAACATTGAAGATGCTTTACTACCATTGAATTGAAGATGCTCTTATTTTGTTATAATTATACATAAAAATTAGAGAAATTACAAATTTCATCCCTGTAGTTTGGTGAAATTTTGGATTGGATCACTAAATTGAAATAATTACAAAGATGGTCATTATGCTTTCGTTTTTGTTATAGATTAGGTCCCTCATTTAACGGCCCTTTTAAAACCTCCGTTACTAGTGTTATGAAACTCTTAATTGCTTCAAGAACCTGATCTGTCAATTTCTAAAAATCAAGAAACTTACTCTCTCTCTCTCTCTCTCCAATCTCTTTCCGGATTACCATGAACAAAAGACAAACCCAAAAAGTCAAGAACCACATACAAAATTGAACAAAAACAAATACTGAAACGTAGAAAAAAATAATTGAAGAACAAAATTAGGCATGACAACGGGGAGGGGATGAGACGGGATTTGTAATTCCTAGCCTCGGCCCCGGTTTGTAGTAACGTCCCCCGGCCCCGGTTTGAGTAACATCCCTCATCCCCGATTTGAGTCTCCTCGACCCTGGGACCCGTTTTAGCGGGGAATCCCCATCCCTATTCGGGTCGGGTGAACCGGGTTCCCCACCAGGTCGGGTAAATCACCATCCCTAAACAAAATCAACACAAACCTATTTTTTAAGAAGAAAATGACAATACAAGCCCATATTTGAAAAATAAAACCAACAACACAAACCCATTTATGGTAACAAAATCAAAAATCAAATCAATCCAGATCTTATTTGATCTTGTCTTGCTCACTTTCTTTATCGTCTTATCTTCTTGATTCACAATCCAATGCGATTTTTACGAGCCGAGAAGCCATTTCTTTAACCAGACCATCATCGGAGTTTGAAGCTCGATTAAGAAAGTCGATTAGAAAGTGGGGTTTTTTTTTTGGAACGTGAAATAAACATGACCTCGCAAACACATTTCGATCAAGAAAGTTGGTTGAGAAGTGCCAAATCCCAAATTTATTAATTAAATACTTTAATTTAAATGACAACATTTATGTTATCAAAAAGAAAGTAAAATGAAGAAAGAGAAAAAGGAAAAAAAAATCATGTTTTTAACTAAGAGAGAAAGTAAAGGAAATATGGTATAAATATACCATTTAAAATATGTTATTTGAATATTTGTTACGAAATGATGCATAGTAGGACTGTAAACGAACTGAACGTTTAACAAATTATTCGTGAATTGTTCTGCGGGAAGTTTGTTTATTTAATAAATGAACGAACGTAAACAATTTTTTTTGTTCATTTAGTTAAACGAAAGAACATGAACAAGAGTCTCGTTCATTCATTTACCGTTCGTTTATGATGTTTATATTTGTTCGTTTATATATCAAATTTAATATATAATCTTTTATTTATTTACTTTGAATTCAAATAATATTTATTTATGTTCGTTTAACCCGTTCGTTTAACATGTTAATGAACGAACACGAACACACCTGATTTCTAAACAAACGAACGAACATAAACAAGTCTTCGTTTGATTCGTTTACAGCCCTAATGCCTAGTTTTATAATTTTAATAATTTTTTTAAAGAGTTTTAATTTCTTTCCTTTCATTACCAGACGCATCTGGACGGAAAGTTTTGGAATGAAACCTACAATTTTTTTCTTTCTTTCAAGAAAGTTTCAAAAACCTAAGTTTTTTTTTTTTTTTTTTTTAAAAGGTTTGGATAACATAAATAAGGTGTTGTTTGCAAAAATAAATAAATAAATAAACCATGTGTAATAAAAATGAGTAAATTACTATAGCAAGTCAAGTTTTGGTGGTAAAAAGAACATAAGAAAATCCATATGTATAGGACAGGTGTAGAGGTACTAGTAGTGTCGCCGGTGTAGGGGAATGGTGGGGAGGGACGTCGTTAACGGAAGCATTGTCAAGATTGGAAAGGTATTTTGTCCATCACTTTTCTGTTATTTTTATTAAAAATATTACTTTTTTCAATTTAAAATTCAAATTCTAGGGTATAATAGCTGTTTTAGGGTATAATATAGCTGTTTTAAAATTCACTCTTGACAAGATTATTTAGAGCATCTCCCAAAATGTATCAAAATAGAGATTTCTGAGATATAAAAATAAATATATTTTAGGTTCTACTTTTTTTTAGTAGTTATATAATAATGTATTTTAAAATAGAGAAAAAAATATAGAAATGG
>NC_037528.1:7953865-7985428 GCF_001531365.2 Cynara cardunculus var. scolymus
AAAAAAAACCCTTAAAAAATCCCTCGAAATAATCCAAAAAACTTCAAAAATCTCTTGGAATGGTGGAATAAGGCTAAAAACACATCGGACGACTTTGTGGGCGTTTAAGCTACCTTAAAGGTGCCCCCACTAGACCAAAATTCTGGATCCGCCACTGTTCTTTTAGTAGTTTTTAGTTTAGATATCTATTTGTGTAATTTTATTTTATTTTTGAGTAAATTATGAATTTGGTTTCTGGGTGGGGGTTTTTTTTTATAAAATTGGTCCGTAAAATTTATTTATTATGTAAAAAACTTCAAGGTTTGTATATTTTTATATTAGATTTGGTCCTTTTTCTTAACGTCATCCACCAAGTCCGTTAAACTCAAGGTTTTTTATGACTTTTTGCTTAATTCTTCCTTTTTTTATTTGTTTGAACACGTTCATCCTCTCTATCAAGAATAACCTTTATCAAAGAAAGATAACAATTAGACCCTAACAATTGAACCTTAGTTAAAAGATGTTAACCGAAGCAAAATAAAAAATAAAACTAACCCAAATAAAAAACTTATGGGCTGTTTACCAAATGTTTACTCGGGTAAGCGATTTCTAAGTTTACCTTACTGGATGAATATGACAATGACCAATAATTTTCCCCAGTAAGAGCGAGACAAAGACCAAGAGTCTTACTCGGTAAGTAAGGACAATGACTCTTACCACGGTTAGCTCTTCTTTTACCGGCTATATTGTTGCATAGAAAGCCGTTTTTGTTGACTAAAAGTCTTACCTCGTAAGTAAATAATAGTGTTGAATTTTACAGTAAAGTGCTTACCGGATAAGTGTATGGTAAACGACCCCTTACACTACCACTATCATGTCTTACGATTCCCACTTAAGATTATGGATACTGATTTTTTCAACTTTTTAAGCTTGTGTCGTGAGTTTTTCTAACTTCTAATTTTTCTATTGAGGAAGTTTTCATTGAAGCAGTGAGTGGGAGGGGAAAGGGTTTCATCGGAGTTGAAGATGAGGGGTTTACTGGAGAAGGTCGGTGACGGTGAAGGGACTCATTTGTGTCAACAATTCAACTTCATTTCAAATATACGATTCGGAGAACATTGATTTACCTCCAAGATTTGGATTTGATACAAGGCTTCCATGATTTGGTTCCATCAAAGTCATTGTGTGTGTGTATGTGTTTTTTTTTTTTTAAATGTGTTGATTTACATATTAGGATTTGTCGGTTTACATTTATGCTTTTTTGTTAAAAAAGAATAAGATGAAGATGAAAAAAGATGTGAGGATAGACATCGGGGAAAAGGCTTTTAATCAAAAAATGATCTTTTAAGCAAATTAAAAAATGTTAAGATAAAGAAAAACATATTGACAAGT
Organism: Cynara cardunculus var. scolymus; assembly: GCF_001531365.2. NCBI lineage: Eukaryota > Viridiplantae > Streptophyta > Magnoliopsida > Asterales > Asteraceae > Cynara > Cynara cardunculus. The sequence continues at coordinate 7,955,237 of NC_037528.1, forward strand.
TTCCCTCAAATTTAACGGACACTGTGGATGTTCGTTCGGTTTAGGGACCAAATTACATAGAATATGTATACCATCAGGTCATCTCGTAATAAATGAAATATAGGTGTCAATTCTATAAAAATCCACATACCACAGGGATCAAAGCCGTAATTTGCCATCTTAATTTTGTAATCATTCTAGTTTTACCGAATTACCCCTGTGCATTCCTGCAATCGTAGAATCTACGCGCCACCGCTAACTTGTCTGCTTCTTTCACACGTCCCATCCTCTCACACTGGTCTTCATGGGTCTATTTCTCTTTTGTTGCTGTTTCCTTCCCTATGAGTATCAGCACACAGCAGTTATACACCTTCTCTCTCTGGGAAAAAGTTTTTTCTCTCTCTAAAAATGGAAGCAGACAATCGCCGGCCTTGATTCCGTCGCCGACTGCCTGTATTCCTTCTCTTCATCTGGTTAAGTATTGTCTGAACTCTCTTTTATTCCCAATCTATAAAAAAATCTGCTCGCTGTTCCTGACGATATATGTACATAGATTATACCTAGTCACAGTATTTGTTTCTATGTTTATTATAATCTGATTGATCGGAGTTCTATTTATAAATTTATAAAATATGCAGGTTTGAAAGTTAAACTGAAGCTGAATTTTGAGGAGAACTGAAGTGATGCTGGACCTTAATCTGAGTGTTGATCAGAGCGATTTGACGTCGAAATATATGGAGGACGACGGCCATAAGCAGTTTTTAGAGGTATGCGGAAGCGGCGGTCAATTGGAATACTCCGGCGGGACCTCGAATTCTTCCGTCGTCAATGTGGAGATATCGAGTAACGCTGGCGACGAGGAGCACTCATACTCTTGTTCGGATCTCGCTTATAACTTCGATATACTGAAACCGAGTAACCGAGAAGGTGATCAGGATTTTAGGTCAGGGATTGTGGAGACGAAGCAGCTCTTCCCTGAGATTGATGGAGACAGCGGCTTGAGGCAGCATCAGGGGTTGGATGTTCGTGGTAACAGTGCGATGGACGAAAGAGAATTCATGTTAAGGCAGCAGCAACATCAGCAGCACAGACAGCAGGTGAGGAAGAGTAGAAGAGGACCTAGGCCTCGGAGTTCTCAGTATCGCGGTGTTACTTTTTACCGGAGAACTGGAAGATGGGAATCGCATATATGGTTAGTTGATTATTACAAATATGACATGGATGCTAACTGCCCCAGGGAAAATCCCGATTCATTAACGATTTATTAATGAAATTTGTTGAGAAACCGATGTTGTTACTTAATTATTGTAACAATTTGATGTCTAGATAATTAAATCAAGCATAAATGATTTGAATTTTTGATCATGCAATTGAGTAATATGCTATCGGATTTCTATTTTCCTATTGAAATACGGACAAAACTTTGGGAATTTTAATGTCAAGTTAGGTTTGATTTTTTCCTTCCTGCTATTTCTGCAGGGACTGTGGGAAGCAAGTTTATCTGGGTAAGCAATTATGGATACCGAATTGCATTGGATTCTCTAGGTTTTGTTAATTCAACTTGAGTCTGATTCTGTTCTTTGGCCAATTAGCTGACCTGTTTGTTTTTGTTTGATTTGTCTGTGCTTGATTTTATAGGTGGATTTGACACTGCACATGCTGCTGCAAGGCAACCACATCTTTTTTGTTTTTTCTTATTTGACCTTACTTTACTATGTCAAGCCATATGAACTTGATCTTTTTATTACAGGGCATACGATCGGGCTGCAATTAAGTTTCGGGGACTTGATGCTGATATTAATTTCAACATAAGTGATTATGAGGAAGACCTCAAACAGGTTTGGCTGGAGTTTTGAAATATGCTTCAGACAATTACAACTGTTGATGCAAGATAGACTTATGAGTAGCACATGTTATTCATTTTACGTGCCTTATGCAGATAAAGGACTTGACAAAGGAAGAGTTTGTGCATAATCTTCGCCGTCAGAGCACTGGGTTTTCTAGAGGAAGCTCGAAATACAGAGGAGTTACCCTGCACAAATGTGGTCGATGGGAAGCTCGAATGGGGCAATTTCTCGGGAAAAAGTGAGAATTTTAAGAACTAAACCAAAGTTTTGTTATGTTCTGAATAAGGTCCACTTTTTAAAATTTCAAAGGATGCATATATTTAGTTGCGGGGAGACTTTGATTCCTTATACATGAGACTCTTTTTTGGGACAATTTTTTAACGGACCCCAACTTTTGGATGCAAGAAGTATGAAGGAATTTGTATTAATTCAATATGTTAGGTTTCATTATGATTAAAGTGGTGGTGGTAGCTTGTTATCATTTGTTGCATACTTTGTTTTCCCACAGGTACATCTACCTTGGATTGTTTGACACTGAAATTGAAGCGGCAAGGTTAGCACCCAAGCCTGGCTCCATTCACTCTCATCTTTCTTTCAATCTTCATTGGATCCTTTCTTTTATACTACCATGTCATTGTTCTCAATTAATTAGGGCTTATGACAAGGCTGCTATAAAATGCAATGGAAGAGAAGCTGTCACCAACTTTGAACCCAGCTCGTATGAGGGGGAGCCAAGTCCCGAGGCTGACAACAGAGGTGCTAACTAACCCTTTTATGCAATCGTCTACTGAATTTTTTTATTGCATTTCATATATTTTTTCGTATTCACCGTGATTAGTATCATTTATTACAGCCTACAACCAATCCATGGATTTGAATCTTGGTATTGCTCCCCCCTCTTTATCAGGAGGTAATAAGGCAAATGACACCTTTGGGAGCTTGCACCAAGTCAATCCTCTCTTAGCTGATACGTCTGAGGATGGAAGAAAAAGGGTAAATTAAACGATTCTTGCCCAATGTGTTATCCGTTTAACATATGTGAAATGTTGTGTTTAAGCCATCTTTTTTGTCCCATTGCAGATTGAACACTCTACACCTGTCACATTGGGAACTCAAATGCTTCATGCCCACCCTCCTTACCAGAGTGGTGTTGTGACTTCTGGGTTTTTCCCTGTTTACCAGGTACCTTTCTGTTTGAGGGTAAATCTTTATTAACATTTCCTTTTGCTGGTGACTGCCAATTATTAACAAAAAGCCCATTGTTCTGGTGAGTATAATATCATATGTCTAAACATGTTAACCGATCACTATACACCTAAAATTATGAAAAGAACATTGTAATTGACAACAATGTGCAGAAATAACCATTGTAGTTGGCATAATGCCTGTACTTATTAACTTTTGTCCCATTTCATACATTCTTTGCCAACTAACGTGTTTTTTCTTTTGCATTTATGAAAGTTCAATGGTTTGTTAAAAAACTTCTGGACTAAATACAATTGTTAGAAATGTTGTTCAAACAAATCATATGTACCGAGTTGCTAAGAAATCAATCCCCTCTCCATGATCAGGGAACAGCAATAGAGAAGAATACGAAGTCTCCAAATTGGGCATGGCAGATTCAAGGTCCATATGCTGGAGTTAGACCAGCTTCCCTCTTCTCTGCTGCTGCAGCATCATCAGGATTCCGTAATTCAACAAACGCTGTTTCATCATTAGCTGCTGCTCATCATCAACCACCATTTCTAGCTTCAGCCATCCCTCACCATCCATCCATTAAAAGTACCAGTGACGTACCCCCATATTTCTTTAGGAGCTGAAGGTACGCCAAGCAGATAGAGCATACAAACATTTCTAGGAGTAATCAATGCAAGGTGATCCATCATTCATTTTATTACAAGTTGTAGGCATTAGATTGACATATTCTTGTATACAACTCTCTAAGATGGCTTTATAGTCTCATCAGATGATTGAAATGAAAACGAGTGCCACCTCTCTATAATCGTAGCACATCGATTAGGTAGTTTTCAATAACCTCTGATCAGGTACTTGGTTTTGTTAAGAACAAAATATTCCATTGAAGAATTTGGCCAGGGCTCGATAAATTTTCCATCCAGAAGATTTAAGGTATCGATAAAGTACATGTAAGTTAACTCAGGTGGTGAAAAGTCAAAAGTGTCCTTGTTGCTTGATGAATACAAGGTTTTTGGTTAGAGAGGAATAGTGCAAGTGGGGTTAGGATGGTACAATTAGATAACTACTGTTTGTCCTGGCTTTGGAAACTACATTTTCCTTTTCCCCCAATCCTAGGCTTTTTTTTCTTTAATGTACAATTTACAACATGAAAACACATGATCAGCTTATTTCTAACATGAAAAAGCTGTTTTCATTGTACCTTGTATTTCACACGTACTGGTGGCCTTGTGGACCTGTTGGGTCAAACAAGTAACATTTCAAGCTTTAACTTATGAATGGGTGCACGTACAAGTTTTTGAAATTTTTAGTGTTTCAGGTGTGAGATCAATAAATGCTATCAACTCATGAAATAATACATTTGACCACTCTGTTTGGTTTAAAGGCATTTTCGGTTGTTTATTTATTACGGTGTTGCTATTCATATCCCCTCCTCATACACACACACAAGGTTGGGTTCATGTGAGACCAGACTGTTTTCGTGAGACCACTTTTTTACACTTGAAACTTCATTGCAAAACACTGTGAAGGTAAAAAAAAAATCTGAACCTTCACAGCAAAAACACTGTGAAGGTTACCTTCATTTTGCTGTGAAGTTTCAAGTGTAAAAAAATAGTCTCACGGGTCTCATGTCACGAGTATAGATTGGTCTCACGTTATCCCAAGTATATATACATATATGTGGTTGGATTCCGGTGAGAAAGTCAAGTTATGGTGAGAAGTGTAAGAAGATATCTTCATCATTGGATCAATCATAATTGAATGTTAACACTAATGAGATGTACTGGGATGCACCAGATCAATTCTTTTCTAAAGCATAATTTATAGGTGGACATGAGATTAAAAGTGATCAAGGGTTCGAATCTCTTCTAACATTTCGCACCATAACTTCACTTCTCACACGATTCTCACACACACATATATATATATACACACACATGGGGATACCCTCTATAGAATACACCTTTAAAACAACACAATTGTGGTGCTGTAGAAGATAATTGACTGCATCTGAGTAGCTATGTTTTACAACTTTTCTCCTCCGTACTTCCTCTGTTTAGGCTCCAAACTTGTAAGCTCTTTAATGTTATTTGTTGGGCTCTTTGTTGAAGTAATTGGTTCAAGTAATATTGGACGAGGTTGCTGCTGTGAGGACTGAAATATCATGCGTCTCTTTTGACCTTTATGAAAAAGGCTTAGGATTATCATTATTTTAGTTTGTCCTAAAATAAGAGGTTGTTTACCAAATTCATACCCGATAAACACTTATCAAGTCACATTACCTAATTGGATGAACATTGTAAGGACTAAGATTCTTACCTGGTTAGCGTTACTGGGTAAATTGCTGGATATGATGACGTTTTAATGGTCTAACATCTTACTCGGTAAGATATATAATAGGGTTGAATCTTAACAGTAAGCACTTGCTAGATAAGTGTTTAGGTAAATGGTTACTAAGGGGCCGTTTACCTAAACACTTACATGGTAAACACTTACCGATAGAGTTCAACACTATCGCTTACTTACGAGGTAAGATTTTATTCACTAAAACGCATCGTATGCAACAATTTATCCCGGTAAGCGCTAACTATGGCAAGAGTTTCCGTCCTCACTTACCGGGTAAGACTCTCGATTATTGTTTTCAATCTTACCGGATAAGATTTTTAGTCCTTGTCATATTCATCCGGTAAAGTAAAGTGACTTGGTGAGCGCTTACCCGGGTAAGCGTTTGGTAAACGACACCTAAGTGTCAATATTCAAAAGTAAATATTTGTTTTCTCATTATACTATTAGTTATGAGATGGAGAATATTTCTAATTCTCTAATTGAAGGTAAAATTGTCCTTTTTCATCGTTAATTAAAAAGCGCAGTAATTATAAATTACTAGAACTATTGACTTTCATTGTTCACATTTATTCTGAGGTGAAGTAAGATACAAGAAAGGTTTAATTAATAATATAATTGTTGCAACAAATGGCTTTAAAGTTTGTACGGGTATTTATACACTAGGTAATATGAGTAACAAGTTGTCTAAAATTATAACAAACGACAGTTTTTTGGATGTTAAATACCACTTGATTATTTTCCAGTGTATCATGTTATCAATACTTTGGATTCCTAGCAAAACCAAACAATTTGTTTATTTCCTAAAAATGGGAAGAATGTGAACTTGGTCTTTCCAACACAAGTATTAGTTTCATTCCCTTTTTAAAGCCTCAAATCTGGTGTTTTGTGAGAATATGTGAAATTTTATTTAAAAGAGTCGTTAAGGAGAAAATGAAGAATCTAACATATAGTAAAAAATCGTTCAAGTCTAGTTGATATAAGAATATCATTTTTTTTTATGTTTCTTTGTGTATGGATGTATTTGAACCTTGACTAGTTTTGTGTCTTCGGGTTCTTTCACGACACTTCTTCATCTTCTGCAAAACACTAAGGTCTCGTTTGGTTTTGTGTGATTGGGTTGAATTTGATTTCAATCATTTGTCTGCTTAGAAGGATTTCCTGTATTTGAAAGTTGGTATTTCTCGGGATTTTATGGGATTTGCTTGTAATTATGTTTTAAAATATGTTATAAATATTTGTCTGTCAAGACAAGTCCTTATATTCAATTATTCACCACCCTAATCCTCCTTTGTCTGCCAAGAAGTCTTGGGTCAGAATAGTGGGATGTAAATGACAGATTTCACAGATTATTCACGTTTCATTCTTAATTCTTGGTGGAAACGTAAATGTTTCACATATGTAAATGACAGATTTCACAGATTATTCACGTTTCATCAAACTAGAAACAAATTAAATCAAAGCTCGAGTGCACAACATTCATTCTACAAGAAACACTTTGATGATCATGTTCTTATTCACATAAGCTCTATTTTGGACAAGTGATATATCAAAGAAAGCTCTCATTAATGACTATACAAACATCTTTTTGATCAGTTTCATACATCTTTTATTATCAGTGATCGAAATCAAGTTTATAAATGATAACTAATATTTACGAAACTTCATAAACTAGTTTTAAGATTTTGAAAAAGTAATTGTTTTGTCAAACATCATCTTTCATGAACTTTTTATATTTTTCTAAGATGAAAAAAGCACCAAAATATATAAACGGTTTGTTGATTATACATTAGTCAACGGTTGATGGACTATCAATTATCATCGTTTTAAGCTCAATTTTGTTAAAAAAATTACGGATACAAAATTATCTATTTATTCATCGATAATTTTTATGTTATATTAATACATCTGGTTTCAATTCATGTATTTTTTTTTTGGATTAAAAGTTATATTTTGAAATGGTATATATTTAATTCTTTAGCTAAAAACATACTTTAAAGTGGAAAATGGTGGAATGGACAAAAACACCCATACCTAACATAAAATAATATTTTAATTGGTCAAAAAATTCATTAATAAAACAGAATTTTCCATTCATCTTTAACCACCACTTACATGCAAGTGTACTTGTAACTTGCAAAGGGGGTGTTTGGGAATTGGGATTTTTTATAAACAACTTTTGTTTTTGTATAAAAACACTTATTAATTTATTATAAGTTAAAGGAGTTTAATTTTTTCAAAAAACTTTTTATTATCGGTTTAACACCGGTATAAGTTGTTTATTCAAACACTCAAAAGTGCTTATTACCGGTATCACACGGAATAAGTCAATAAGTTATTTTTATAATCAATATCAAACACCCCCTTAATGGTACTCTTTTTTAATGATATAACATATTTTAAATAGACTAAACTATGAATTTGGTCCTTGAGGTTCTTCTAGAAATAACACTTTTTGTTCTTGCAATTTCAAAATTACACAATGTTCATCGTTGTTTGTAAAAATGTCAGGATTTGTTCCCTCCCTCTAACAGTCATTAAGAAACTTCGTTACATGAGATGTATTTTATGTTATTTTATTGATTTTTTTTGTCTTCTACCTAATTAAAATCAATTTTATGATTTTGCATTTTTTTCAGATGACAACATAATCAATCATGACTCTACAAATCCTCGATGAGATTTCTTCTGATTCTTTTATCAAACAATGGTTCTTGCGACCATGATTAATTTCTGGTTCGACTTCAAATCAACATCTACCAAAATCAAATATCAAAACCATCTGCAAGTGTGCAATCAATCACCTATTCATTTGCAAGTTCTATTTTGTTAACGTCCACGATCTAGTCTTTGTCTACTCATCAAAACGAGTTATTTCTTAACATAATATATGGTATCGGTTTATTAATTTGATTTATTATTAATTGTTCAGTCAATTTACAGGGTAAATACAAATATGACATGTGCCTCCAAAAAAATTGGCACAACATTACTTTGGATATATGGATTTCCCATTTAATTTAATATTTACTTACAAAAAGAATAAAGGAGTTTAGTCCCTGTGAAAAATTCTATTTTCATCCTTACAGCTTATAATTTAATGTTGTATTTGTCCTCATGATTAAAACCTCATTGCTTTTTTTTTATCCTTGTGGTTTATAATTCATTTTTATTTTAGTCATGATTGTTAAAAGTAATTTTAACCTTTGAGATGAAAATAGAAATGAATTGAAGACCATATGGACTAAAACTGCAATTTCAAAACCAAAAGGACGAAATCCAAAATTTGTAACAAAACCACAAGGACGAAAAATGTAATTTACTTTTAATGAAGAATAAATTACAAATTTGGTCCCCATGACTTGTTGAAAATAACACTTTTCATTCTTACAATTTTGAAGTTACATTAACTCTATTGCCTTTTGTAAAAATGTTTAGAATTGATCATACCTTCTAATGGTTGTTAAAAAATTTCGTCAAAGATGGGTTATTTTCATCATTTTATCGATTCTTTTTTATTTTTTACCTAATCAAAATCGATTTTATGATTTTGGTACTATGATTTTTATTGGGTAAAAAACAAAAAAAATCGGTAAAAGAATGAAAATGGTTCCTCATTTAACAGCCGTTAAAGAGAGGCAAAATCTGAATGTTTTTTTGCAAACCACGATGGACATCTTGTAATTTCATAATTATAGAGAATGAAAAGTGTTACTTTTGGAAAATTGCAAGGACCAAATGTGTCGTTTACTCATAAATAAAAATTAAATAAAAGGTAATTGTGGGTTAAAGATAAAATAAAGTTGCGCTTTTTAGTGGGATAATCCACTAAAACCCTTTTAATTTTTTTAAATAATAAAGTAGTCGATTTTATTATAAATATTTATACTATATTATAAAACATTTGATAAAAACTTTTAAAACCCATTTTTTATACATGAAGTATTGTTTATTGATGCATATTACTTAAAAATCAAGATTACAAGTAAATTGTTTGTAAGTACAACTTATTAAGCTTAATGTTTGAATTCTTGTAACTAACTGTAGATAAATATAATCAAATACAAGATAAGATTCTTATTTTAAATATAAAATCTAAAATATAATTAGAATAATTATTGAGTTCTAACAGAATACTTAGTTATTATCTTCATAAAAATTATATTATTAAACCAAAATTAAATTACTTCATCATTAAACATAAATTAAATTATAATAAAAAAACTAAATTAAAAAAATTACACAAAAATATGAGTACCTTTATATATATTTTTTAATTTCTACGATATCTTCAAATTTATATTTAAGAAAAAACATTATTGCTTGCTCAAAACCAAATAAATTCAAATTATAACATCGACATAGACCACAAAAATAAAATGAAACATTGAAATGAATATTTATCTCGCTAAATTGTGTAAGTACCCTTTTAGTATTGAACTAGAAGGGTACTCGTGCAATGCAACGAGATACATCTTGTTCTTAATGTTTCGATTATATTTTGGTTCTATTGATGTTATAATGCGATTTTATGTGGTTTTGAGAAAACGAAAATGTTTTTGTTTTTGAATGAAATATAAATTTGAAGATATTATAAAATTTTGAAAAAAATAAGCAATAGTAGTATCAAATTAACTATTTAAAAGTTCTCGTTTTTGTATAATTTTTTTAATTCAATTTTTTTATATAATTTAATTGAAATTAAAAAACGAACTAATTTATTTTTGGTTTAATAAAATAATTTTTTTAAGATAATAATTAACATGTTTGAACTCAATGATTATCTTAATTATATTTTTGATTTTGTATATTTAAAATGATGTTTATCATATATTTGATTATGTTTATCCGCAGTTAATTACACGAATTCAAACATAAAACTTTAGTAAGATGTACTCATGCATATCCTACTTGTAATCTTGAATTTTATGTAATATGCATCAATAAACAGTACTTTATGCATAAAAAATTGTTTTTAAGAGTTTTAATCAAATATTTTATAATATAGTATATATAACTAATAAAATTATTTCTTGAAAGTAGTTAATGCCTTTTAGTTATAAAACTACTTTTCTAAAAACAAGCTTAAAATAAAACTGGAAAACAGGAAAGCTTATTTATAATATTTAAAAGATATAATATATTATTAATCATAGAATCTAAATAAAAATGTGTCTATTAAAAGTTAAAATAATAAAATAAATGGACACTTTATTAAAGGATGCTTATTAAACTACAATTTTGGCCTATGTACAAACTCCATTAAATTACATTTTTAGTTATTATGGTTTTCATTTTATTATGAAAATAGTCCTTCACCTCAACTTTCTTCGTTTTTTTTTTATTAAGTTGGATTAGTTTTTTATTTTTTACGGTATTTTATCTTTAAAAGAGTTTAATTCATAATCGAATCTATCAATTTCTTTTTTCTTTTTGTATTATAGGTTTAGCCTCTATGGTTTATCAAAAGTAACATATTTTATTCTTACAATTTTAAAATCACAATATGATCGTATTGATTTACATAAACGTCCAAATCGGGTCACTCTTTTTCTTGATGATAGTTAAAAAAAAATTCACTAGATTGGGGGATTTTTGTCCTTTTAATTATTTTTTATCTTTTAATTAATAAAAAATGATAGGAACCAAAATTTTAGTCAACTCTTTTTACTTTTTCTTTATTTATGATATTTTTAATACTATATATATATATATATTTATGATTTTAATTGGGTAAAAAAAATAAAATGTCTATCATTTAACGGTTATTAAATAAAAAAAATAAAATTCAAACATTTTTATAAATCATAATATCCATCTTATAATTTTAAAATTAGAAAGAATAAAAATTGTGATTTTGGCAAATCATAGGAATTTTTTTTGTCGTGTAGTTTATTAAATATCTAAAGGAAAGGGTTAATTTTTCAGAAATGGATTATTTAAAGAGAAGTCAGTCCAAACTCCAACTCAGCTGCAAATTGCAGTAGGCCCCGCATGTTTCTCGTTAGTGGGCCCTCCGCCCTCCTTCCTTTGCCTTTTTCTAGAGCATGAAACCCACCCTTCATCATAGAATAGAATCATTCTCCTTGTTTATACTCATTTTTTACTCCACTTTATTTCCTTCATAATCATTCTTTCTTTTTGTTTATCCCTCTAAATCGAAAGTTGTTTTAGTTAGCGAGAGGGGAAGAAGTTCTCTTTGATTGTTAGGGTTTAAAAGATTCAATCTTTTCTTGTATTTGCTTGCTTCTCAATGCACTCATTTCTTAAATGATATGATCTTCTGCTAAACCCTTTTCTTTTTCACATTTGAAGCAGTGATAGAATAGAAAGAAAATGGGGTCTGATAATTTATTGTTCTCAATCTTGTTCTTCTCTGTTTTTCTCAATTTCATGGAGTTCGCCAAAGCCCAGATGCCAGGTTCATCTTCTCTCTCTCTCTCTCTCTCTCTCTCTCTCTGTATATGTATATATATATATATATATATATATATATAGACATGGGTTTCTTGATTTGTCAATTCTTTATTTTAGATTCGCATGCTTTTTAGGGTTTTAAAGTTTATTCTGTTGGTTGGTTGTTCTCCTTTTTGGACGAACACTTTTCAGAACCTCTTTTGGGTGATTTATTTGTTAATATTGAATGAAGAAGTGCAGAAATCTGCTTGAGGAATATGAATATTCAGCATCTGTGGCAAATTGTTAAGGTTTCTGCGTAGATATCAGATGAACTAAGTTTTGTGCTCCCAGCTTTGATTCTTGATTGTTATTTAGCTGCCATAGGTTTGTATTCTCTGGGGGAAATTAGTTGTTATTTTTCTAGTGCCGAGTGCTCCATTGATGATCATATGATTGGATCTTGATATGCCGATTTCATCGTAGTAGAAGAGTATTATAGACATTTTAACTGATGGTTAAAATGATCATTAAAATGTGTGTAGAATCAATTGATGCAATCTTCATGGGAATGAGGGATTAGAAATGTCAAGTTTGAGCATTCAAAGTAACTTTTGTAGGTCAAGTTCGTTCGAGTCGATTTACATTATCATTTTGTGGACTTAACCGTCTTTAGAAAATGACACATATAGCTGATCTTTGGAAAGCTTAAGCCAATTTGTTTAAGCCATTTAGCGTATTCACTCTGTAATCCTGTTTATATGGTGTCTGAAGAATGATAATATGATTTTGGGTCCCATTTAGGAGAACCGAAGATGGGACCCACAAATTAGACAATGAAGAGAAATAAAGATAGGATCCACAATTCACATTTTCATTTTGTGCAAATGCTAGTACTCACAAATTTGATCATTTGTAGCAGGTTTTATAAGTCTAGATTGTGGTGGCCAAAAGAATCACACAGACGAGCTCGGGCTCGAGTGGACTCCTGATGATCAAGTTGTATATGGAACAACAACCAACATCTCCATCGCAAATGAGACTAGACGGCAATATCAAACACTCCGATATTTCCCTGCAGATAATCACAAGTATTGTTATTCGCTAAACGTGAAAACTAGGACTAGATACCTCATAAGAGCGACATTCTTGTACGGTAATTTTGATAGCAACAACGTGTACCCGAAGTTTGACATCTCCCTGGGGCCTACTCATTGGGCAACTATTGTCATTTCAGATGCTAATACCATAGAGTCTCAAGAACTCATCTTTTTGGCTTCTGATCCTTTGGTCACAGTGTGTTTATCGAATTCCACAACTGGGCTGCCCTTCATTTCCACACTTGAGCTTCGACAATTCAATGGTTCAATCTATCTTACACCATTTGAGGACCAATTCTTTTTAAGTGTTTCAGCTAGAATCAATTTTGGGGCTGAAAATGAAGATCCGGTCAGGTATGTTACATGTTATATGCACTGCCGGTTGATTTTGAGTGTCAAATTGAGTACTTTTTTGGTTTTAAAAGTGATATGGACCTAGTCTGTTTGAAATTTGGAAAGAAAAAAAAAACTCTATAGGGGAAATTTCAAAGGAGAACCATCGATACAACTTGGGAACCAATTATTTCATGTATTATTCACGATGAATAACCCTAAATAATCATGAATATTATTTATCACGAGTATCATGCATTTTCATCATAAATATCATGTATTTTCATCATGAATATTTATTAGGACATTTATCATGAATACAATACGAATAGTAGGTTCCCAAGTTCTCAAGATATTTATGTTTCTCATTTAAACCGTCCCCACGAACTTTATTATAGATGCTTATAGAAGTTGTTCCATTTTCATCTCAGATATCCAGATGATCCATTTGATAGAATATGGCAATCTGATTCGGTGAAGAAAGCAAATTATCTTGTCGATGTTGCTGTTGGGACCGAAAAAGTTTCAACCAAATTGCCGATCATGACTGGCAAGGATGAATTACCACCTCAGAAAGTGATGCAGACGGCTGTTGTTGGCCGGAACGGATCTTTAACTTATCGTATGAACTTGGATGGATTTCCGGGCTTTGGTTGGGCTTTCACTTACTTTGCAGAAATTGAAGATTTAGGTCCGAAGCAAACACGAAAATTCCGCTTAGTCATTCCAGGACAACCGGACCTCAGTAAATCTGTTGTCAACATCCAAGAAAATGCTCAGGGAAAATACCGTCTTTATGAGCCTGGATTCTATAACATATCATTTCCTTTTGTTTTGTCATTTAAATTTGGGAAAACATCAGATTCTACCGAAGGGCCTCTTGTTAACGCAATTGAGATCAGCAGATATCTTAAAATAACTGATGGTTCTTTTGATGGTGAGTATGGACTATTCTATCCTCTTTTTTCTGGATATAATGATGATGGGGTATGATAGTCTTTCATAAGTCATTTTCCGAACTAAACAGTTTACTAGTCGTTAGATTGGGTGCAAGATCCAATTTTTATTATGGGTTTATTATGATGTTTCAGGGGCAGTGGCTTCAAGCTTAGTATCGGTTTACAAGTCACTAGTTTGGGCTCAAGAAGGTGGGGATCCATGCTTGCCGGTTCCATGGTCCTGGTTGGAGTGTAATTCAGACCCTCAACCGAAGATCATCTCAGTGTAATTGTTCCCTTCATCCTTTTGTTTTAGTTTATCGTCATCTAAGTTTAAATTTCAAAATAGAAACCATTAACTCATGTTTATGAAGATGTTTTTGGTGAATTTCTACTTGAGATCAAGATTATACGAATTGTTTATTTGTTTGACCCGAACATGTTAGTCAAACCTGAATCTTTAGAACTTTTATGCAGTAAATTGTCGAATATGAACATGACTGGAAGCATTCCTTCAGATTTAACCAAGTTGAGCAGCTTAGAAGAGTTGTAAGTTTCACTATGCATTTATCCATCTCATGAGAATTGCAACAATTGATTCTTTGCAGAATTCTAAATGTTAGTAAAGGCGTTCGACTATTGGTCGTATGTCTAAAATACCCTTCCATCATAACAAAATAAGATAACACTGAGGGTAAGTAGGTAACTTTAACTTGGAAGTTTGCCATGGGACAACCCAACATGGAAATTGTTGTATTTGTACTCCCTCTGTCGCAAAATAAGTGTACACTTTCGAAAGTAAGTGTCTACTATTAATTCTACCTTTAATTATTATTAAGGGTAAACTTACTATTCAGTTAATTAAAAAGTGTAATAATTACAGATTTCTAAAACTGTGCTACTTTTTCGTTGTAGACATTTATTTTGGGATGGATGGAGTACTTTTCATGGGACAGATGGAATCTAATTTTACCCTTTTGCTCTCCATTGATCTTGAATTCTTGTACATGCTTTTCAACATTTGATTTACATTGTTTTTGCAATAGGTGGCTCGATGGGAATGCATTGACCGGTTCAATCCTTGATTTTACGGGATGCCCAAACTTAAGGATCATGTAAAATAGACTACTCACTTCACTTATTATTCTACTACAACTTGTTATCATATCTTATAGACCGTTAGTGATAACTTTTGTTTATGCAGACATCTTGAAAACAATCAATTGAGCGGTAATCTACCTTCTTCCTTAGCAAACCTACCTAAGTTGAGCAAACTGTAAGTTCCTGATAGTTCCATATAGCAAAATTACACCCCCATGCTTGGAAAAGGAAGAGTCAACATTTGGCAAAATAACACCTCTAATCTATGCAGGTATGTGCAAAATAACTTGTTATCCGGATACGTGCCATCGGGTCTTCTGAAAAAGAACATAGTCTTCAAGTCGGTATTTCTCCATTTCCCAAAAAATATGTTGAATTTATCGATTTTGAAGTTGAACTGTTGCTCTGTATGTTCCATGTAAACTGTAATGTTTGATGCCAAAGTTTTTGTTTTAGGGTAGTGATCAACCATTTTTCAATTGTCTAAAATACCCTTCAATAACGACGAGATATGTTAATAGTGTGGATGCATATTGATACATTTCACCAAATGGGTAAATGTAAGTTTAAAACTTTCCAAGAATGGGAAGTCTTACAATTTTATATCATCGGTGAAGTTTTTTTATGCATACGGAAATGTTGCAATTTTCACGAGACGTCCCAAATTCAAGTGAACAATCTCAAGTTCTTGTTATTTCTGGTGTTATCAGCTACAATGGAAACAGCAATCTTCATAAACGAAGCGGTGGAGGGAGACTCAACAGACACATTATTATTGGATCAGCAGTTGTGGCTGCTGCTTTATTAATAGGATTCATGATCGCATGCCTGCTCCATCGTCAACGAAAGAAAGATCACAAGCAAGGTACTTTCTGTTAATGAAGTTTTGCCATTTTATACCAAGGGAAAAGCTTTTTTGCAAAAAAGATCGTTAGCTTGCAATGAAATGCCAAGAAATCGATGATTTAATGTTTCTTGATTTCATTGGTTTTTGGTAGAGCCTGAACACGAGATGCATGATTCTTCTATGCATACCGCAACTTCAGAAGGTGCCCAATGCTTTACACTATCTCAACTTAGAATTGCAACAAAGAATTTCGAGAAGAAAGTTGGGTCAGGAGGCTTTGGAACAGTTTACTACGGTAAATTGAACGATGGAAAGGAAATTGCAGTCAAGGTTCTAGGAAGTAACAACACCCATCAGGGAAAGAAGGAATTCGCGAATGAGGTAACTTTTCATGAACCAATTCTCTTCGTTTCAACAACAGCAAAAGCTTTTCATGGTCTCGAGTATTTTATATTCATATGTGAATGGAATCGGTTTACAGTCTGACTTAGTTATTTGATTTTATGAAGGTGACTCTTCTGTCAAGAATACATCATAGAAACTTGGTGAAATTTTATGGCTTTTGTCAAGAAGAAGGGAAGGATATTCTTGTTTATGAATTCATGCACAATGGAACCCTCAAAGAACATCTTTATGGTAAGATCTTAATCATTCGTCTGATTCCCGTTTTGATCTTGATCCAATCAGAGTCTTGTGATCTATATTAACAAAGGGTTGTATTCGAATTAGGACCTTTAGCAAAGGAACAACGAATCAAATGGATCAAACGCCTTCAGATTGCTGAAGAGTCTGCCAAAGGTTTGTTTTCTATTGCTTGTGATCAAAGAGGATCCGTTGGCAATATATATAACCCAACTTTTGTTCGTTTTAGGGATCGAGTATCTTCATACCGGTTGTGTCCCTTCCATTATCCACAGAGACCTGAAAACAAGCAACATTCTTCTTGATGACAACATGACAGCGAAAGTTTCGGATTTTGGCCTCTCGAAACTTGCAGTCGATGGGAATTCACATGTATCAAGCATAGTTCGAGGCACTCTTGGCTATCTTGATCCAGAGTAAGTCGGTATCTTTCTCTTGAATAACCGTTAACGCTATTATTGGTGTCGATTCTCATGCTTCATATGACTTGTGATTTGTAGATATTATATCTCCAATCATTTGACAGAAAAAAGCGATATCTATAGTTTTGGGGTCATCCTTCTTGAGYTGATCTCCGGTAAAGAAGCCATTTCTAACGAAAGTTTTGGTTTGAATTGTCGCAACATCGTTCAATGGGTAAGTCCAGTTGACCTTCTAACAAGTWTGTAGGCATTATTGTACAAGGAAGTGACATTTTTCTGCTAAGTGGTAACAATTTCAAACCTGTCAGAAGGTTATTTAACCAAAGGACCCCACACATGTCTGTGTTTTGAACCCGTTACCTTGTAATGTTCAGTTTCGAGTGTTTTGTTGCAGGCAAAGTTACATATAGAGAATGGGGACATCCAAAGGATCATTGACCCAGCTCTAGGAGACGAATACGATGTCCAGACCATGTGGAAGATGGCCGAGAAAGCGTTGATGTGTGTCCAGCCTCATGCGAACATGAGACCTTCGATGTCTGAAGTTATCAAGGAAATACAAGATGCAATCTCGATAGAGAGGGGTGTCAATGGAGGTAGTTCTGATGAAATATCGCGGAGTTCTTTTCATTCATCATTGAATATGGGATTGCTTGACGCGGGCATTGACCCTTACTTGTCGTTTCACGACTCCATCACACTCCCCTCGGCTCGATAGTTTGTTTCTTGTCGTGTGTAATGATTGTCGATAGATCAGTTGAATAGGTAATGTGGGTTTTTTTTGGCTTTAGGGTATTCGTAGAACGTTGTCTTAAAGTTGCTCCATCCTTTGGAGTAGAGAACAAATCTGTGTACATTCGACTCCTTGAGACGTAGAACCTATTTTTGAGTAATATATATTGGGTTTCAGATTTGGAGGTTGTCTATTTGAACCCGAATTTTCTATCAAAAGTCGGTTTTTGAATTTTCGGATTCAGGAGTATCTGGGTTTTGCATAAATATCTTATTCTCGGTTCGAGTTTGAATTTCAGATCATTTAGGTTTTGCACACTCCTAGGTTCGTGTACACCAATTCTATCATAATATACGATCATCGAATACTATTACCAAGTATGTGGGTGTTTGGACGTCCGTTAAAAGATAATTTATGATTATTATAATAGGGTTGGGTTGGGTTAGGTATATGAAATATCAATTTATTTTCATAATTTTCTTAGTATAACAATGTATATTTATTTGTTCTTATTACAATAATATATTTTCAAATACTTTACATTAAGACATTAAATTCTAAAAAATCTACTTATAACAATGTTACCATTTAAACTTATATCATCTCTCTTCTTTTTTAATTTTTATATAGTTTAAATAAAATTACGTGCATAACGCACCAACCTAACTAAAGAACATTCGTAGTGGGCGAGTTTATCAGGTTTCAGGTCTATGTCTATGTCTACGTCTATGAATATGAATTCTTCAATGGGCGCGGCGGGAACAAGCGGTTTCCTCCACGTGGAAGGGATAAGGTCCATCTGCATTGACCGCCTCATTCCTCTTAACATGACCCACTTTCATTAAACTAATTAAAAAATTTAATAATTAATATAAATTAGTTTTTACTTATCATGTCTTTGAATATTGCTGTTTAACTAATTTATTCAAAAAAAATAACTGTTATATATATATATATATATATATATATATATGTACACATTTTTTCAAATTATAAAGATATAATAATTTATATAGATTCTTTTTAAAATATTTATAAATAAATTGCATGAAAAATAACGTATTTTAAATTATACTTTTAAAACTTCTCGTTTTCATATCTAAGATGGCACGTGATGTGGTATCCAACTCAATATTATTTGCTATTCAACTCAATTTCATCTTATCACTCGTAAGTTTTTATTTTCATTGTTTAAATGGTGCCTTTTTATTTTTATTTTAGAATTTTACGAGATAAATTATGCTCTATAAGTCTTTTTAGTATTGTTACATTAATGAATAACGCAAAAAGTACAACGTCGAATAAGAAATGTCACATCGACAATATATTACACACCAATAACAGTATAACATGAAAACTTGATAAACTTGTATCATGTCATCTTTAGTCTGAGTAATTGATAGTGAACAGTGAAAGCCGAGAGGAGAGACTAGAGAGCGAGATCCCGATAGGAGATTGGACAGAGAGGAGACTGGACACAATCATACAGAGTGACAGGAGGTCGTCGTTCGTCAACGTCAGTCATGAAGTCGGTGGTGTCGAGGTCGAGCTAGGTCTTACCGTCGTCTATAGCTTGTGCCGTGAAGTGGTTACGTGAAGTGGTTACATGAACTGTGAAGACAGAAGATTGGGCTTTAAGCCCTTAAGCAGTTTTGGGTTTGGGCTTCCTTATAAAATTGTAAATATATAAATACATACATATATATATCACATCGGGCCGGTCCGGATCGGTGAGTATCGTCCCAATCCCTGTCCCCAAAAATCCCCGAATCCCCGTCCCGTCCCTGTTAAGAGGTCCCCGAAACCGACCCGAAATTGTTCGGTTTTCGATTTTCATCATCGGTTTCGGGTTTTTTTGTCATCTCTAATCTTTTTACAAATCTTAAGGTTACTCGTTGTTACAGTGAGTAAACTTTTCAAAGTACAATGTCTAATAAAAAATAATTTGAATATACATTGATATAATAGGAAAATATATAAATACAGTGCAATAACAAAGAGATGGGAAATTTATTTAAATAGTCATATTTCAATGATGGTTATAGACATTTTCTTTCCAAGTTTACCAAAATAACCATAAGTCTGCAAAATTCACGTCCGTAATTACGGACCCAATTAAAAGACAAAAAAAAATTTGCCCCTGTCAGCAAAAAAAAAATTACATCTCACTTAAGTTTGCAAAGAAAATTATATTTTTCATCCAGATTCACGAAAAGAATTAAAATTATAGACTATTTTAATAAACCTTGTAAAAAATAATTAAAAGGTGAAATCCACGATAAAAATAATTATTTTAATTCATTTTTCTAAATTTTTTTATAAAAATATATTGTTATTTCAATAATTTTAATATAATAATAATCAATTTCCAACATTGGTCTTGTTTATGATTATTCAATTATTTAATAACGAACAAATTAATTGGATACTAGAAAATCATGTTAAAACATTATCTTATTAGTCATATCTCATGCACCGTATTTTAATTAGAATAGTTATATGACATTTTTTTCATCTCAAAATAAATATCTATAATAAAAATAACATACAATTTAATGTACACTTTTTTACATTTTTTATATAACTAAATAACATTTTTATTTTTGATAATAGATACAAAAACTCTCTCCATCTCATAACTGATGGTAAAATGAGAAATTATAAACTTATTTTTAAAAATAGACATTTATTTTTAAATAAATTCAAGTATTAATTTAGACATTTAATTTAAGAGGAAAAAATTGTTTATTACTCAATATTTGCATCGTTAATTTTAAGGTTCTAATCAAATCTTCAATTTCTGAAAGTAAAATATGTCTCATTTGTATTAAGAATATTTTTATGAATTGGTGTCGAAAAATTGATGAAAAACTGAAAACCGTGTTATTTTTAATATCAATAATATATATGTTCAATTCCGTGTATTACACGGGTAATTTGAAAATATTAAATCATGTCAGAAACTTATCTTACAAATATGAATAATCATCGAAAGTACGATGCTACTTTAAACTTATACCTTTGAAATAACTCTGAATAATTGAATTTAAAAATGAAACTATATCAATAATGAGTTAAAATGAAGTTAACCCTAAAATAAAATAAAATTTAGAAATAAAATTATATTAGTAAATTGAATTTAAACTTAGAAGTAAATTTAGAACGACTT
Organism: Cynara cardunculus var. scolymus; assembly: GCF_001531365.2. Taxonomy (NCBI): domain Eukaryota; kingdom Viridiplantae; phylum Streptophyta; class Magnoliopsida; order Asterales; family Asteraceae; genus Cynara; species Cynara cardunculus. The sequence continues at coordinate 7,976,281 of NC_037528.1, forward strand.
CTCAAACTTGTACTCTTGAAATAACTCTGAAGAATTACCTCAGACTTGAACTTGTACTATTGAAATAACTCTGAAGTAAAACTCTTCAGACTTCAGAGCTTTGTATAGTCAAGAAAAGTTAACTTTTGTCGATGTCCGACACATATCCCCTACAAATCCGTCACTCAATTTTATTTTATTTTTAAATTTATTTCTACAACTTTCCCAACGGTTTTTCGACGGATTTGTAACAGTTTTTTTTACTTATTAAATATTATCACAAATCCGTCGGAAATCCGTCACAAAATTGGTATAATTTATTGAAATAAACTAATTAGCATTAATTAAAATTTCCAAGGGATTTTAATTGATTCTTATATTTAATTATACTCCGTCGAAAATGTTTAAAAAAACTTTTTTTATTATTTTCCCTTCCAAAAAATATGTTTAAAAAAATATTTCCAACGGATTGTAATTTTCTAATAAAAAGTTATACTCAGTCGGAATTTATTTAAAAAAATATATGTTTTATAAGAAAAAAAAAAACTTTTTTGAACAAGTTCCGACGGATTTCCGAAGGAATATAACTCTTTTGTGTCGGAATATACCTTTTTATTATAAAAATTATTATTGGTCGGAAATTTTGAACTTTTTAAATATATATKTTTGGAAGGAAAAACATATAAATAAAAACTTTTTCTTTGAACATTGCCAACGGATTTTCGACGGAATTTGCATTTAGCGGCGGGGGTTTTCTGATGGCAATATCCGTTGGAAAGTTGTTTTTCCGACAGATTTTGCCGTCAGAAAAACCACAATTTTTAGTGCGTCAATCAAATGAGTATAATTGAAATGTTAATGTAAATTGTGTCTAAATACATTCAAATAAGTCTAATTGAACCACTAGTGTATATTGTGTCTAGATATGTGTTTAGACGGAAAACAATAAAACCAACTCACCAGAAGATGACACGTGTCACCAAAATTACTTATTTATTATAAGTATAGATATATAAAAAGATGTCTTAAAATATCATTTAATCATTTATGACCTCTCATATAATAGACAATTAGTTATTACCCAACATTTTTAGTGATCTACATTATTGACACTTACCCAACATAACGACTTCCGCACATGTCATAGATGTATATCTGTTTAGAGATAACTTATTATATAATTATTTATATTCCTACAATCCTTATAGCTAAATCATTAGTGCCCATTTGATTATTAACGGTTATTATTTGATGGGTTGTAGTTATCCTTAAATAAAAACTAAAAAATGGATAGTGGATAGATGGATTGCATCGGTTGTGTAATCTAAAGGAGTTATATTCGAACGTTCTTCTATTTGTCTATGTGACCATACGACCATGTATATATATTGTTAGGAAAATAAGATCATTGAAGGAGGAAAAATATAGAAAAATAATGATTAAAATGTGATTTAACATTGTACCTGGGATATAAAGTTGTATATTTAGATTTAATTTTGTTTTTTTAATTGATGTTCACAATATGTTTACAAATTATTATCAGATCTTGTAGATTTAAAACATGCACATAAATTATAATAATATTTCAGAAAAATAACCACAATATATTTACATTGTATGCGTATTTAATTGTGTGTGTGTGCATGCATGTTATGAAGAGAATAAAATGTGATATAGAAGAGAAAAGATGACAAAGGAGAGTTCAGTTAAATTCTATTTCATTTTTTAACTAATTTTTTGTAGTTTAATTTGGATCTCTCTAATTAGGAGTTCTTAAAAGAAGACCCTATATATATTATAATTTTGATTTGTATAATCAATTAAATTTTAGAAAAAATCTACATTAAATGATATGTTTAAATAATCGTTACATATAATACAAATAAAAACAAAGATGCTCAATCTTGCGTATTTTAATTAACTAATAATTCCTCAATAATAATTTTCTATGATATCTAATATTAAAGGGTTTTTTTTATCATACAAAAAGTTATTGTTTTTATTTTGAAACAATTTACAATAAAAATTGATTAATAATTTACTATTAATATTAATTAATAATTAATAATATATTTTAATATTTATTAACAATTAATAATAATGATAAAATAAAGTTAAAATCAATTATGGGTATAACTGGAAAGTAGTAAGAAAAACTTTTTAGAATTTATTGAAACAGTTTCAAATAGCGAGTTCAATAAATAAGTTTATAAGCTATTTTTTGTCTTTAATTTTTTTTTAATAATAAATCTAAAAAAATAGTTAGCTTATAATCCTCAAAAATGACGTAAAAATCTTTTAAACGCTTTTATTAATAATAAAAGATTTAAAAACGTTACATTGGAGATGACCAATGACGAACCCGGGTTGTAGATCCGATGGATCGTGGCAGATGGGCCTTGTCCTTCTTGGGCTACTAGGCTGCTTTTCTGGGTTTGGGATTATACTGGGCCATAGCGAGTGGTAGATGACTCATGAGTTGTGATGGTCAAATTGGCCTGGCCCGGTCCGAGACCGGTTATCGGACTGAAATCTGAGAGCGGTCATGGATTAGGGGTGTTTTGCGGGACCGGGGGTCCATAACCTGTTACAATAAAGCTTGACTGGGCTCGACTTTTTCGAGCGGGACCAGAACTGGTTACGCCGGGACCGGTTATGAGAAATATTGGAACCGATTGGGACCGGCCCGGTCCGGGACTGATTTTTGGCCATCACTACTCATGAGTCATGACCATATTCTAATAAGTACCCATGTCCATATTATTTTAATCTGTTTTAATTAATTCGTTTATTTTGTTATTTTACTTAATAAGTTCAGAAACTTTCGAAAATAACCCATGGCTTTCTTAAATTCATATTTTGGCAACCATCTAATTTAGCAAGTCTTCACCAATTTAGAGAGAAGTGAATCTATTGTTAGTTTTATGATTCATGTCTACCTTTACATTTCAAAATATAAACGTAAACAACACATATAAAGATAACATCAAATCAACAAGAAGCGTTGAAAATTAATAACTTGAGTGGAGGAAATGACACACCTCTTTAGAAGGGTTTAAACTATTTTCCCTACTCGACGTTCTTTGATAGCCATTCGAATGGCACATTTAAGTGGCTAGCGGTTTTTTGGATCACCATGTACGTGATTCGGAGCTACCAAAAACAAAGCTGTGTTATTTGATAGGTGCTATTCACAGACTAATTTGCTTTTGATAATTAACTTTCAAAGTCGTACAAAAAGCTTCAATATTTATTGGGTTGATTGGTGCTGCAATTTAGGTGGGTGTCAAAGTAGGTAGCCCTCTGCTCTAAGTGATGTGGGTCATTTTTTGGTTCATATTTGGCTAACAAACACTATAACATGTTTTGGTATAAATGTCATGAAGTAGGAATCTCACCAAATTCATGAGCTTATTACATTGTGAGTTGTTCTTGTGTTCATTTTATGAAGACTTAGATGTATACTTGTTTTATGTGCCAAGCACATGATTTTTGATGATAACATTATATTTCAAAACCTAAAACACAAATTATTGTCTCTTAAGTATTTCTAAAATGTTATCATTTTGTTTTTTAGTCTTCCGATTTCTCTCTTACAAAATATAGCAATGTTGCACTTTTATATACTCTTATTCAATCAAAGTCAACATATTTAAATAAATAATAAAAAACATATATGTATTATATATATATATATATATATATATATACATATATAAGGAGAGGTTCATCTGAGAGGTGGTAAGTATTTGAGAAATAGATAAGTGATCTTAGCTTTTAATATAGTCAAGATGGTCAATAGTTGCGATTTTGATTGGTCAAACAAAAACTAGATGAGTGGTTTCGTAACTTTTACGAATATGCGATAAACAAGTGTATATGTGAACTCATAGTTCATATGTGAAACAATTAATTTGTTCATATGTGATTCACACGAGTTCATATATGAATCAATCAAAATAGTTCATATGTGAATTATACGGGTTCACATATAAACATCTGGTTCATATGTGAATCATAGGAGTCCACATATGTATTTGTTTTGTCATTTATTTGTAAAATTTACGAAACTATTCCTCTATCTTTTGCATACCTGCAAGGAATTATCTTTGTTTCACTGTCAAAGCCACAAATCATGAACATATGAAGACTTAGGATAGTTTCTTTACTTCTCAAATACTTACGATCTCTCAAATAAACATATGATTATATATATATATATATATATATATATATTTCTAAAATTAAATTTGTGAGTACTATATGAGAGCATAGGTAATATGGGGACGTATATGATAAGTTTTAATAGTATGAGGGGTGTAGATGTAAATAAGTGTGAAAGGAAGAGCCTGGAGGCAAGTGTTGGGCATCTAAAAGATGGAGGGTGTACCAAACCAACGGTGTTGATAAAACAGAGCTTCGCATCTCCATCGTCACCTCTCTCCCCTCTTCTCCAGCGTCCGATTTTCCTCTCTCCATCTTCATCCATCGCCTCTCGCGCCCAAATTTCGTCCTAAACTTTTACGAATTTTTCTCTCTCCAATTGGTAAGTCCTAATTTCTACACAGCAACTTTAGACACACTCTTTATGTGTGTATTTGCACGCATATGATCCACATACATGATGTTTTTACCGATTAATCTAATGGAGGAATCATGTGCCGTGCTTGTTGAGATGGTTGATTGTTTTTTTCTTGTTGATTTTTTGGTTTTGGACTTTAGGGTTTTGTTGTTTGAATGGCGGAGGGCCCCGCGAGTCCAGGCGGTGGAAGCCATGAGAGTGGGGATCTGAGTCCAAGGTCGTCAAATGTTCGGGAGCAGGATAGGTTCTTGCCGATTGCGAATATCAGTCGGATTATGAAGAAAGGGTTACCAGCTAATGGCAAAATTGCCAAGGATGCTAAGGAGACCGTACAGGAGTGTGTTTCAGAATTTATCAGTTTTATCACCAGCGAGTACGTATGATTCCAACATGTGTGTTTTGATTGATTTTTCTTTATATTATCTTGTTTATATATCTGTTCCTTTGATTGCCATTATATATGTAGTTGAATTTTCTTGTGTTAGTTTGGTATTTTGAACGTAAAGGATCAAACTCATGGGCATTTATACATAATTTTTTCAACGAAGAGTTGATGTACGGCAATCATCTTTAAAGCCTGTGTAACTCGGGATAAGGTTTTGTGAACTTTCTTGTTCTTGTTATTATAATTACCATGATTATGATTTTTATTCCTTCCATCAGAGAAAAATGCATAAATTTCTTGATTCATGTTCGATAAAAATATATCAAAAGATGGTACTCGCCTCCTTTTATCACTTCAGTGACAGGCTCCATCTGGTTGTGCAATGCAATGGTTGTGGATTGTTTCATATTTCAGATGTGATTGTTTTGGTGGTAAAATTGAATGACAATTGTATATATGTGTACGGCAGGCCCGGGCAGGGCGGGTATCAACTAAGACCCTTGTTGTTAACTAGATTCATATTTTATCTGGCATCTTGGCTGTAGGGCAAGTGACAAGTGTCAAAGGGAAAAGAGGAAAACTATTAATGGCGATGATCTTCTATGGGCAATGGCTACCTTGGGGTTCGAAGATTATATCGAGCCCCTCAAGTCGTACTTGAATCGTTACAGAGAGGTTACTTTTCTCTACTAGTTGTTTCCAGAAATCTGATTTGTCATTACTTATATTTAGCTTATTGATGATAGCTCTTTGTAAAGTATTTACTGATGACTTAATTTTTTTTGTTTTTCTTTATGCTCGTGATTGGATTGCCTGGGCAGATGGAGGTCAGTGACGTTTTATTGTTTGTCTTCTCATGTTAGCTGTAGTAATTAATTAAATTTTTTTCCATAAATGATGATTTTTTATTCCTCTAAAAGGGTGACACCAAGGGATCTGGAAAGGGCCATGAAGGATCTAGCAGGAAAGATGGGATGCAGCCCAGTCATAATCCACAGGTGGAGTAGCACTACTCGCTTGCTTATCCTGAAACAAAAGTGTATCTAACCTGAATATGATGTTATCTGACCATCCTATTGGATTTCTACAGCTTGCTCATCAAAATTCGTATCCTCAGGGTCTGAATTATGCAAACTCGCAGGTACCTTTAATGCGTGTCTTCTTAGCTAAACAAGTTGCAATTTTTTTAGAATTTCTATAGCTGAATTGTCTTTGTTGATTGCTGGTATGATATTTTTGTTTTCATGATGAAAGAGACATTTTGATTGTTGAGTAATTGACAGTTTCATAGGAATGTTCTTTATGTATTTATTACTAGGATGAAATCATTAGCAATATCATTTAGTACTCTTTGGGAAATCCTTAGCCAACTCTAGGGGGATGTTTGGTTGGTTTTTCGTTAAGTCATGTATGGATAAAACTGTTTGTGTGGGTTAATGTGTCTGTATAGATTGGGAAGACTTTTGTTTGGTAGGGTTTTTTTCATAGATAGGAGGAACGTGTTTTTTAATTGGGAAGGACATGTTTGGAAAATTTTTTGGCTTTATGCATAAAGCTTTCCTCTAGAAGCTTACTGAATAAGCCACTTTCTGTATCATTAAGTCACTACCAAACAACCAAACAGTCATGTGTAGCTGATTTAATAAGCTTGAGTCCTATTAAGCTCATTAAGCCGCTAACAAACAGACCCTAACTGCCCCCAAGTAATTTAAAGAAGGATGGAGTTGATCTCTTTGGACTTTGCTAGCCTTCTGTTAATTCAAGTTACACGCTTGACGCTCCATCCAAAAAAAATGCAACGGTTGATTTTGCACATGGTTTGATAACGTTATTGATCAAATCCCCAAAATACCATTCAATAGGACAAAAATGAGAAATTGTTGACAGTAGTTAATCCCACCATAATTTAATAATGATTGCTAACAGGTAATATGTAAATTTGGAAAGATATATTCCTGAAAGAGGAACACTATATTTTCTTCAGACAACCCAACATAGAAAGTGTTCCATTTTCTTTGGGACGGAGGAATCAAGGAATTATTGTTTTTTAATTGGTTCTTCACACTCTCTTTGTGTGGTTGGAGATTTTTATGGGATTAAATAAAGTTCATTGCTTTGTGTGTAACTGTGGGAACTTTGACTCATGTACACACTCGACGTGTATGCTAGTTAACAAGGCTAAAACTAGAGGAAAGACCTTTACTGATTGTAAGTAGGAATCGAAATGTGGTTTATATTCTAATAGCTGCTTCATATTGGTGGTTGGTATAACATGGTTTATAAAGGTGTCCTTATCACTGACTGAATTCCATTCATATATGCATATACATATCCTATGATTCTAATTTTATCATTTCCTTGATACTTTTCAGTCGCAAGCTCAACATATGATGGTCCAGATGCAACGCACAGAGTAGCATTTGGTGGTTCTGGCATTATTCTTGTTATCTCAGTTGTGGGGTTTGTAGGAGTGTTCTTGATATGTATTCTTGTAGGGTATATATACAACGTTCTCTCCAAATAGGCTTCCAATTATTTTAGATGTTAAGATCAAACCTTTTGGTGGTCTTGGAGAATCTGTCTCGTGTATCAGGGCAGGATACAGAATGGAACTAATCCTCCCTTGAAAGATGTCTGTCTGTCGGTGTTTATTTACATATGTTGAAAAAGATTGCCCTTTTTTCTTGGGTATTAAAAACCCATATTAAAGATTTATTTTTACCAAAACACCATGGCTGGTGGCCATGTTATGTTCAATTTTGTGCTTGCTAGTGAAAGCGAGTCCTGGAGATTTACAACACAAATAACAGTTGGTTCAAGCCCAGACATAGCACAGTTGGCTTATGATTCGAGTCTGTTGTGTGTCCTTGGGTTGATTCGGAGGTTGGTGGTTATAACTTATAAATCCTTGTGCACAAACGACTAGTGGATCTAGTAGGTAAATTTCTTTCACATTTTCGTAGGGTACATGTATAGTTGTTTTATCGAGTAAGTAGTCTTCTTGTCTTGCAAGTTTATTTTTGTTAAAAGATTTTTGATGATCATTAATCTAGAAATCTTTGTTAGATTAAATATTATAGTTGTAACCAAAAGTTATTTGATTTAGTAGTATCATAGTCTTTGGCTTTCCAGAAGATTAGGGGTTTAAACGTATGAGTTTATTTGTCGTATATAAATATTATATATATAAAAAAAAATATTATAGTTGTAAGAGAAAAATAATATTACACAAAGAAGTTGAATTACAGATATTTTCTTATTTAACTATGATATCTATATCTATATTTATAACAAATCTATATATATCTATAAAGCAAAATCATGATAGGTTGACGTGGCATCTCCTCGACGCAAAGATCATATTTTTCTCTTTTTTCCACATTTTGACTTTTTTTTAGTAATTTTGCAAATTAATGTTTACATTTAACTAAAAAACTCTTCCCTTTCTCTTGCTACGTTTCAACTTCAATATTTAAATCCAATTAATTTTCACATTTAACTCAAAAACTCTTCCTTTTCTCTTGGAACGTTTCAACTTCAATATTTAAACCCTTCAATCTTTGGTTTTTTTCATTTATGTGTTCTCCATCTCCATGTACGAGCTTTAAACTACTGGTATGTTTTCCCCTCTTCTTTTCCATCTCTCATCTATGGCAGAAAAGTATACACGAGTTTATCAATATATGCAAGAAGGCATTGGAATTTGGATTAAGAAGAAGTCTCCATTGAGGCTTTAGAATTTTGTGAGAATTTTGATTGTTTTTGTTTATGTTGTAGATTCACTTTTGTTTTTATGTTTTTTATAGTTTTTTTATTTGTAATTTTGTAAGAAAAAACACCAACAATAAAATGACATTTTCAGGCATCGCAATCTAATTTTCTTTTTCTCGAACTTTGCTTTTTTTTTATAATTGATGTAATTATTATCAAAACATTAAATTAATTAGACTATTCATTTTCGTTGGTTACATCCAATTTCTTTTGTTCGTTTATCCCATGTAACTCTATTTGTCATTTACATAACAATAATTGAACACACACACACACATATATATATATATATATGTGTGTGTGTGTATTCAATATATATAATCAACATGTATGTAAACTCATTTATATGAATGAAATTACGATCAATGTATGTGTATTTTTATTTACATACTTGAATATTATATATATATATATATATATATATATATATA
>NC_037528.1:7987792-7991575 GCF_001531365.2 Cynara cardunculus var. scolymus
GGCTACAGTCCCTGTGGACGATAACTCGGTACTTGTACCATTTATTACTTGGAAAGACGACATTGGGCCGTATGGTATACTTGCTTTTTGGCCCAATTTCATTAGTCTAGAGGTGTGAAATATAATCGACCAGACATCGCGCGTTGCGCGATGTCAAACACTAGTATAATATAAATATGTTGTATTTAGAATCCGATATATATAAATTTTCAAAAAATAATTGATTGGTGGTCGATTTGTAAAAGTTGAAAGTTGGGTAGCTGAAATAACAAAGTCGGATATTTTAGTGGCCAAAATCGTATTTGAGTTTTTATCATCCACAAAAAGAAAAAGGGAAACAAGAGGACAGTAATGAGTCGACGTGGTACATTCTGTACAGTATCTTGTACTTTTCTTCCTCCACTCAAATATCCTCTTTCTCCGACCATCTCCGTATCTTATCTCCTCCCTCCAAATTTTAAACCCAACTGGATTTTCCGACGTAATGATAGCTAAACCACCACCACCACCACCCTCCTCATCCACCATTTCAACACTATCCCACCACCATCATACCCTCAACTCAACCACCAGCCTCCACTGGGTGTCCCACCCACAATCCTCCGTCAAACTCTTCACATCCACCTCCTCCACCAACACAACCACCGCAAACCCATCTCGAGTTAAAGCCGCCACTAACTCCTCCACATCTCTCACTACAGACACCACCACAAAGCCACATCGAGATTCCTACGATGAGACCCTCCTAAACCTTTTGCGGCAAAGAAAAACCGAGGATGCTTGGCTTGTCTACACTCAATCTCCTCACCTACCAAACCCCACTTGCCTCAGCCGCTTAGTTTGCCAATTATCTTATCAAAACACCCCCTCTGCCCTCACCAGAGCTCAATCCATCATCCAACGCCTCCGCCATGAACGCCAGCTCCATCGCCTCGACGCCAACTCCCTTGGCCTCCTGGCCGTCGCAGCCGCCAAGTCCGGTGATACACTCTACGCCAACTCCATTCTCAAGTCTATGCTTAGATCCGGATACCTTCCTCATGTCAAGGCCTGGAGCGCCGTTGTAAGTCGCCTCGCCGCATCGGGCGATGATGGCCCCAAAGAGGCCATCAAGCTGTTTAGATCTGTCACCCGGACAATCAGGAAATTCCCGGAGCGGACCATGGTCATGAATTCTCGGCCTGACACTGCGGCATACAACGCCGTTCTTAATGCGTGTGCCAATTTGGGTTGGACCGACAAGTTCCTCCAACTGTTCGAGGAAATGCCTGAGAACAAATGTGAACCGGATATCTTGACTTACAACGTCATGATTAAGCTTTGCGCAAGGATTGAAAGGAAAGACTTGCTTGTCTTTGTACTCGAACGGATTCTCGAAAAAGAAATCCCTTTATGTATGACAACATTGCAATCTTTGGTGGCATCTTACATCGGCTTCGGTGATTTGGAAGCTGCAGAGAATATCGTTCAAGCAATGAGGGAAGGAAGGCAAGACCTTTGCAAGATTCTAAGAGATTGCAATTCGGACGAATTCCCAAATGAAAACGAAAATGAAGTGTTTGAGAAATTGCTTCCAAATATGAATTACCCAACAGATTATGAACCACCATTGTTGCCAAAGGTATACCCTCCTAACACCAGGATGTACACAACCTTAATGAAGGGCTATATGAAAGCCGGCTGGATCCAAGGCACGGTGGGAATGCTCGACGCAATGAGAAGCCAAGACGACACTGCTAGTCACCCAGACCACGTTACATATACAACGGTCATATCAGCACTGGTAAATGTGGGAGCCATGGAAAAGGCAAGACAAGTTCTAGCCGACATGACTGAAGACGGTGTTCAAGCCAATCGGATCACTTACAATATCCTTTTAAAAGGGTATTGCCAACAACTACAACTAGATAAGGCAAGAGACGCTCTTAAAGAGATGGTAGATTCAGGTATCCAACCGGATGCTGTATCGTACAACACATTGATCGATGGATGCATATTGGTTGATGATAGTGCAGGAGCTCTTGCTTTCTTCAATGAAATGAGAGCAAGAGGCATTGCTCCTACAAAGATAAGTTACACCACTCTGATGAAAGCCTTTTCAGTATCGGGCCAACCAAAGCTAGCCAACGACGTTTTCGATGAAATGGAAAAAGACCCGCGAGTTAAAGTTGATTTGGTGGCTTGGAACATGTTGATTGAAGGGTATAGTAGATTGGGAATGCTCGATCCTGTAAAGGAAATGATCGAACGGATGAAAAAGAAAGGGGTTTATCCAGATGTAGCTACTTATGGTAGTCTTGCAAGTTGTATCGCATTGGCAAGAAAGCCCGGAGAAGCGCTGTTGCTTTGGAACGAAATAAAAGAAAGGTGTGGTTTGATTACAGATGAAAGCAAGGTTTCGAAAACGGGTTCTTCTTCAAGTGTTCCAATTTTGAAGCCTGATGAAGGGCTGTTGGATACTTTGGCAGATATATGTGTGAGGGCTGCTTTCTTTAAGAAAGCTTTGGAGATTGTAGCTTTCATGGAGGAACTTGGAATAGCACCAAATAAGACCAAGTATACGAGAATCTACATAGAGATGCATTCGAGGATGTTTACGAGCAAACATGCTTCGAGAGCGAGGCAGGATAGAAGGATAGAGAGGAAAAGATCCGCGGAAGCTTTCAAATTTTGGCTGGGGTTGCCTAATTCTTATTATGGAAGCGAGTGGAGACTCGAAGGAGCTGAAGACGATGAGCACGCCATCTAATAGCAGTTTCCCGGTGAAACCAAATTAAATCAAACGAGCCCAGTATATCGTGTCTTGAGGACGATAAGATGTACGCAATCTTGTCCTCTATCTTGAAGTGTCGAACGGCTGCCGATACTTGTAACTACATAGAATTTGGTCGACAATCTATGGTGGATGAATTACGATATTCAGTTTGGATTTTTGTTGTACAAATTTTGTAGACGGTTTATATGTTTCCTCTCGTATATAATATACACACGTGTATGATATAGTTGTAGGAGTATACCAAGCATATAGAATAAAGCAAGTATGTTACATATACTTGTTGCTGTTAAAGTAGAGATTTTTGAGATGTAAGGTAACAATTATGTTATACCATATTTTAAAATAGAGAAAAGAAAGAGAGAAAATAGAAATCTCTAAATTTTGAAGAATCTCTCTCCATATTTAAAAGAGAAAAATAATATTTAATTTTTTCTTTATTATTTTTTTCTTACCAATAGGAGACATTGAAATTAAAGGTCGTTTACTAAACGCTGATAAACATTTCTCAAATCACATTACTTTACCTAATGAATATGACAAGAACTAAGAACCTTACCCGGTAAAAGTAAAAACCGAAAATCTTACACGATAAGTGAGAGCGACGACTCTTACCAAAGTTAGCGCTAACAGAGTAAATTATTGCTTACAATACCGTTTTGGTGGACCTAAATCTTACCCGTTAAGTAAGCGATAATGTTGAATTTTACCGGTAAGAGAAATAGATGATATTTTATTAAAATATTTTAAAAATTGCTAAAATAAAATAGCTTAGCATTTAATATTTTATTTTAGAAAAATTATAGCGTAGCTGTTAGAGATGCTTTAATCTCTAATAGGAAATCGGTTTTGGGTAACTAATAGTATGACACTTTTTTTTTATGTGACGATGAATAATATAAAAAGTTATAAGATATAATTTCTTAATAAAAAATTATTTTATATCATATCATGCTTTTGAATGTTTTATGATGTCTGCTTATAAAAAAATGTACGAATAATTTGTTAAA
>NC_037528.1:7991780-8027743 GCF_001531365.2 Cynara cardunculus var. scolymus
ACATTTATTTAATTAATTTATTTTATTTTATAAAAAATTTAGTTAATAGATTATTCTATTATTAAATTATAATAACCGCACTTTTATTGTTATTTGATTAAAAGATAGTTTTTTATGATGAGATATCATTTACACTGTGTTCTCAGAGTTTTTTTATGAAAAAAAATAGTGTTCAGTTCATGAGTTACGCGGATATTAAAAATGTATATTTTATTTTACTTGTTTATTTTTTAAAATCTACTTTCAAGTGGACTATATTGCAAGTTTATGTGTAATATTTACAGTATTGAAATTGCGAGTTCAAAATAATTACTATTGTCAAATTTGGTTTATAAAGATTGGTTTCAAACTTATTTAATCAATATATAATGTTATGAAACATGTTGTATGATGAAAATTATTAGTAACAATCAAGTTTAATTATCTACTACTTAAGTTACTATTAAATGATATATTTTAAAACAAATGGATACAAAAACTGATATAAAGTTGATAAATTAATCAAACCACATGCATGGTAAAAGTTATAGTTCCAAAATACTATAAGATTACTTATTACCAATGTATTGATTTACGACCACAACAAACATGTACATCTTATATTAGCAGCTCCTCTTTTTGAATACATGTATATCAACTATAATCAAAACAATATTGTGGTTTGTCTGGCATGAGATGACTATGCTATTTTTTTTATTTGTTTATTTCATATATAAAAATAACAATTATAATATATTATATGGGTTTTAAGTTATAAACTTACCAATAGTATTCATAAAAATAACAAATCCAATAATATGATAACCCGTGATTATGAAACAACTAGAAATATAATAGTATCTAAAAGATTATCAAGTGATTATATATATATTTGATTTAACATATGCAGTACTACTATAACAAATAATAAAATTCAATAACCAAACTAACAATAACATTGATAGTGTGAAGTAATATTGTAAATAAGTGCAGATGATGGAAAAATCAAAAAGTAGCAAGTATCATTTGCATAACTATATGAATTCGACGGTTGAACTATACAATTTGTATTATAATTTGACTTCAAGGTTCTCAAAACGAACACTATTAATTAATATTAATGACCAATGATACCATCTAAAGAACTACACATTTTGCTTATATATACACAAACATACATATACATATATATAGACAAATATAATTTCTATCTGTCTAAACATTTTTTAATTTTATTAATTTTTTTATATAATCAAAAAATTTATTTAATGAATCCAACATTTGTTAATTAAGTTTATAGGATTAAAATCTTTATTTCTGTTACTTAGTTGTAATGTAAGTTCATCAATAATTATATATATATATATATATATATACATATATATATGTGGGGTTAGGTTTACGTGAGATCAAAGGTTTTTCGTGAGACCCGTAAGACCAATTTATGTTCATTGATCAACTTTATAAGCTAATGATCTAATGGTCTAAAGTTGCATGGTGGCAATTTTGTGATTATTGAAAAGTCTCGTGGCAATTTTGTGACTATGAATGTTCAAATTGTAAATCTAATCTAAGGGTTGAGAATTGATCTTACGGGTCTCACGAAAAACCTTTAGTCTCTCATGATCCCAAGTCTATGTATGTGTGTGTGTATATATATATTTAATAAAATCAAAAAAATGTTAGACAAATAGAAATTATATTTGTTGATGTCTTCGTATTATGTAAATAAAAATAATATAAAGTAATAAAGAAAATGAGAGATTAAATTAAAAGTTAAACATAAAAGTTTTTTATTTAAAAAAAATCCAAAATTATGGGAATATAGAAAAGGTGAATTGAAGCTTCTCATTCTGTCATGTAAGCAACTTCACAATTTGTATTTACTAGAATGATATTCACGCAATGCAGCGAGATACATCTCGATTTTAATGCTCTATTTATTCTTTGTCTCTGTCGATGTTATAATACGATTTTATGTGTTTTTAAAAAAACAATAATGATTTTATTTTGGAATAAAATATAAATTTAAAGATATCATAAAATTTTAAAAAAGAATATATCAATGTTAATATCAAATCAACTATTTAAAACTTCTTATTTTTTATATAATTTCTTTAATTTATTTTTTATTATAATTTAATTTAAGTTTANTTTATGCATAAAAAATGGTTTTTAAGAGTTTTTGTTAAATGCTTTATAATGTAGTATAGATACTAGAGATGCTATAACAAAAAATGTGTTTAAAGAGAAAAAATCAAATTCTTTTAACAAACTTTCTAATTTAAGTAATCAAGTTTTTGATAAGTAAATTCTTGAACTTTTTGTTGTTACGATCTTTCTTCTCTATAGAGATGGCAACAAGATCAGGGTACGTAGACCATCCTCGATCCCAGTCCCCATCCTCATCACCATTCCCGTCGAGGAATAAGATTTCATCTCCCTTCCTATCGAAGAATGGGGATCCTCGCTATGAAATTGGGGATTTTTCCTCATCTAGAGAATTGATATCTTTATATATATATATATATATATATATGCCTAATCAAATGAGAACTAATTAGTTTGTGGTACCGTGAGGTCTAATATCAACCACAAATCAATTGATAAGTTAGGAAATTTATAATTTTGATAAATTTTAATTAAAATTTTAATGCAATGACATTTTAGGTATTTTCTCTCCTCTCTTCTCTCTCTGTCTCCCGTCCTCTGTCCCCCGGCCTCCGGCCACTGTCCTCCGGTGATACCACAGTGGTATTACAATGCATCTTATACGTGATTGGGTATCACACTGAGGTCGTTTGTGTGGTCAATCGTATATGTAACACAGTGATATCACAATGCATCTTATATGTGCTTGAATATCACACTGTGGTATCATCGGAGGATGGTGGCCGGAGGCCGGAAGACGGAGACGGAGAGAGAAGAGAGGAGAGAGGAGAGAAAATACCTAAAATGTCCTTGCATTAATAAAAATATAATTAAGTATTATGTTATAACTCAATAATTATCCTAATTATATTTTAGATTTTTTATATTTAAAATGAGATGTTTATCCTGTATTTAATTATGTTTATCTGCAGATAGTTACACAAATTTAGATATGGAGCTTTAATAAATTGTACTTACGCACAATCTACTTGTAATCTTGAGTTTTAAGTAATATGCATTAATAAACATTACTTTATGCATAAAAAATAATTTTTAAGAGTTTTTGCCAAATGCTTTATAATATAGTATAGATATAGATAGATTAAAAAATTATAAATTAATAAACTATAAATACATAAAAGATAGAGAAGATAATTTCAACAAAAAACAAAAAGTTAAAAATCCACATAAATCACACTTTGGAGTTTGATAGTTGTCATGAGAAAATAAAAAATAAACATTAAGAAACTACAACAATATGGTCAAAACAAAATCGGATAAACAAACCCCACATAAAACACGCACGAAAATTATGAAAGATGAAGAATAAAAGCAACAACTGCTAAAAACTCCAAATGAAAAACCAGAACTTATTAACAACCACATATATATTACATGCAAACCACACAAATTATTATAAATTTTTTATGGAAGAAGAACAATTGTTGTACCAACATTAATATCAATTAGAAAGTATGAGGGAGAATAAACAAATGTAACAGTTGTGAATAAATTTAACATAAAAAAAAAACTCGAAAAACTAAAAACTTATACACAAAAGGCATATAATTTATTTGGAATTTTTTTTATAGAGAAAAACAATGGTACCGATCGACGAGAAACACACACACTTAATAAATGAGATCCACCAAAATAAATAAATCACATTATAAAGTCATTAACTAAATTAAAAAATATTTAATTTAATTGTTTATAAAGTTAAGAAAAGAAAGGAAAGAAAAGAAAATAAATAAAAACAATTATAATTGTTTATAAAGTTAAGCATCTACTCATCAATTATAACCTATTGAAAAATACATAAAACTATATTTGTAAAAATGACATATTTGGTCTTTTTCTCTCCTATTATTTTTCTTTCCCTTCCCTTCCTTCTCTAGAACACAAATAAAAGAATTATTTCCTTCCCTTTAATTTATTTTCTTCTCAAATTCAAGAACATAAAGTTAAGAAATTGAATAGAAATTATTGTAGTGGAGCGTAATTTCTAGATAATTTCTAAAGTTGACGTGTCACTTTAGAAATTGTGTTAAAAATTGTATCATGATAAATGGTAAAAAAAAATCAAAATAGACAAAACCTAGAGAATACAATTAACTTTAATAGTTTTTTTTATTTGTTTTTTTTAAATTAATTATATCATTAAAATATTTAATGTATTTAATACCCAGTATATTTTAAAATATATTTTTCATAAAATAAGTTTCTCTCTTATTATTTTCTCTTTTCCAAAATAAATAAAAATAATTAGTAAAATCTTCTCTTACACCTAAGATTTAATTTTAAAGATTTGTTTTTAAATATATATGATATTTTCTCATTTTGAAAATATTAAAAAAAATTATTGGAATAAGAAAAAAAATTCAAAATCTTTATTTACTTTTTTTGGAAATTACTAGAAGGGTATTCGCGCAACACAATGCACCGAGATACATTTTGATTTTATTGTTTCGTTTTATATTTTGGGTCTATCGATATTATAATGCGACTTTATGTGGTTTTGACAAAAAAATATTTTTATTTTTTAATGAAATATAAATTTGAAGATATTATAAATTTTTGAAAAAAAAAGCAATATTAATATCAAATTAACTATTTAAAAGTTTTTATTTTTGTGTAATTTCTTTAATTTAATTTTTTATTATAATTTAACTGAAGTTAAAAAATGAACTAATTTATTTTTGGTTTAATAAAATAATTTATTTAAGATAATAATTAAGTATTCTGTTAGAACTTAATGATTATCTTAATTATGTTTTGGATTTTTTATATTTAAAATGAAATGTTTATTCTCTATTTGATTATTTTTATCCGCATTTAGTTACACGAATTCAAACATGAAGTTTTAATAAATTGTACTTATGCATAATTTACTTATAATCTTGAATTTTAAGTAATATGCATCAATATACAGTAATTTATGCATAAAAAATGGTTTTTAAGAGTTTTTGTTAAATGCTTTATAATGTAGTATAGATACTAGAGATGCTATAACAAAAAATGTGTTTAAAGAGAAAAAATCAAATTCTTTTAACAAACTTTCTAATTTAAGTAATCAAGTTTTTGATAAGTAAATTCTTGAACTTTTTGTTGTTACGATCTTTCTTCTCTATAGAGATGGCAACAAGATCAGGGTACGTAGACCATCCTCGATCCCAGTCCCCATCCTCATCACCATTCCCGTCGAGGAATAAGATTTCATCTCCCTTCCTATCGAAGAATGGGGATCCTCGCTATGAAATTGGGGATTTTTCCTCATCTAGAGAATTGATATCTTTATATATATATATATATATATATATGCCTAATCAAATGAGAACTAATTAGTTTGTGGTACCGTGAGGTCTAATATCAACCACAAATCAATTGATAAGTTAGGAAATTTATAATTTTGATAAATTTTAATTAAAATTTTAATGCAATGACATTTTAGGTATTTTCTCTCCTCTCTTCTCTCTCTGTCTCCCGTCCTCTGTCCCCCGGCCTCCGGCCACTGTCCTCCGGTGATACCACAGTGGTATTACAATGCATCTTATACGTGATTGGGTATCACACTGAGGTCGTTTGTGTGGTCAATCGTATATGTAACACAGTGATATCACAATGCATCTTATATGTGCTTGAATATCACACTGTGGTATCATCGGAGGATGGTGGCCGGAGGCCGGAAGACGGAGACGGAGAGAGAAGAGAGGAGAGAGGAGAGAAAATACCTAAAATGTCCTTGCATTAAAATTTTAATTAAAAATTACCAAAATTATAAATTTTCTAATTTATCTATTGATTTGTGGTTGAGATTAGATTTCACGGTTACCACAAACTAATCAATTATCCCTTGGACGAGCCCCTATATATATATATATATATGTGTGTGTGTGTGTGTGTGTGTGTGTGTATCAATTTCTTGTTTAAATGGTATATTAAAATTTTAATCAACTAAATTTTAGTTGTTGCGTTTATACAAGAATAACATCAACAAGTTTGAACTAAGATATCATAAACAGTAACATAAATTTACATTTACACTGAAATGGTAACTATAAATTAACATAATATTTTTTTAAAAGTACAGACTTGACAAAATTATTTACATTAGATTTGATATATAAAATCAATAGACAAATTACTAGTTGCAGTTACTAATAGGAAATTGTACTCTTGCAACACTCGATTACCTCAAAGACAAAAATCCATAACAATGGTATGCATTTAAATTACATGAACAATACAGATCTAGATGTAAAATCATGTCAATTCTTTACAGATCTACCATGCAAGTTTTATTACTACTTGGTAAACACATAGATATTTATGATCAATAAGATATGTTGTCCACTCGCAATTGTGAACATAGTTTATTAGATACGTTGAGATTTCGAGAATCTATAAATCTTCTAATCATCCGTTTTTTCTAATGCAAATAAGGTCCTAAACAAAATTTCATGTCATCGTACACCTCAACTGATGAGTTGTAAAAAAAGAGCACCGACATTTTCTAAACGTAGCTAGCTAGAGTCTAGAACCACACTATCGTTTCATGCATACCATTAGGATGTACGTGGATTTTTAAAATTGAATCTCGTTGTAATCGATAAGGAACATGGTTGGTCCTAGGGCTTATGATGTTCTTTACGAGCATGTTAAAAATGTCCTCCTGCTGATTTTTTAAGCAAAAAAGACCTAGTCAAGCTAGGTGGCTCATCATCACGCCGAAGAAATCAAAACAGTCGAATGAGAAGGGATGAGGAACAAAGCTAATAACACATAAAAATTCGACGTTCCTTGAGGTTCTGATGCCTTGTGCGGTCACACGAACTGCACGACCAGGAACATGCCTTGAAAAGAAGCTCTTTAACATTGAACAAAATATAGCATAGATTAGAAATTGAGACGAAGGTTGTTTATTATTTATTTAATGATCTTAATGGTCTATTTATCCAACCATTAAACATCGTCTTTTTTTGCTTAATTATGAAGCAACGGCCAAATTGAATTATCTGGTGTTCACGTTTAATCATCTTGTTCTATACCTGTACTTTTGAGAAAAACGTAAATAACTCTTAAGTTAAATATTATAATGCATGGATAAAATATGATACTATTCTATGATCATGAAGATCTAATCATTACCGTGAATAGATTTACGTTGGAACACCAACCACAAACAAAGGACGGTCAAATTTTGATTTTAGGGTTAGAGCTGATGTTATTAATTACGGAAATTCAATGTATTTACAAGATTAACAGTCGTCCGACATAAATATCATCTAAGAAACATGAATGAACACGAATATATTAAAACCCGTATTAAACAGCATGCAAATCTTGTAATAGAATACCAAATCTAATACTTATTAGAAGTGACAACAACTTATAATCCATGAAAATCAGTCATTTTATAATCCTTTCATATAATTTCATAAATAAGTATCTACATAATCAAATGTTACAAAATCAATAAATTATCAGTTAAAATGAGTATACAACAAAAAAATTCTACAACTTTGTTAAATTAATTAAAAAATAATTTTATTACATGAATTAAATCAAATTTCTTTTATAATTTTTTAATATTTTGCCTTTTTATATAGTATTGATAAGATTATTTATAATTATTAATTTTCATTTACAGATAAATCCCTTTTTGTTTGTAGTTATTTCAAAGAATATGATATTGAAAAAACAGAAATGGAATTTAATTTAAATTGAAATATTTAATTACCATTTATGTAATCATTATTGTATTTCTTAATAAAAAAATATTAAACGGTAATAAAAAAAATGTGAATTTGAAATAATGATTACAACAAATATATTCAGGATTTCCCTCTGATGCTGACACGTGTACAATCCAAGTGTTTCTTAGGCTGTTCTTCCTATAACTTGAAAAAAAACAGTCGCCTCATTTTGCTACAATCAACGTAAAATCCCTCTCCCCCTCTCCCTCCTACTCTGCCGCTTCTCGCTACAGAGATTTTGCGACATTGATTCGCAGCAGGTATGTCTGTTCTTTCTGTCTTCTTTCTTGATTGTCATTCTTATGTGTTCATCCGATACACTACGCACTGTTCTTGAATTACCTTTGCTTTGCGTGTTTTGGTTCTTGATTTTTCGTTTTATTGTTGATGCTATGTGTTTTAGGGATTGTGTGTTGATATCGACGAACTTGGTTATTGATAGTGTGGTTGTTTGTTAGGATCATCGAAGATTGAAACCCTAATGATGGAATCGTCTTCTGATCGTCATGAGGGTGGTGTTGTGGGCTTCGGTTTAGTTGGTGATGCTAGGGTTTCTGGGGATGGAAAGGGGGTTGCCGTGAAGTCTGATGAGGGAATTTCGAGTGTTCTTGAGGATGGGGGAATTGATGTGCGCTTGAATGATGAAGTTTCAGGATCAGTGAGTAATGTCGATGATGAAAAGATTGGGGAAAATTTAGTGGAATTGGGATTAGATAGACCTGTATCTAAAGTAGATGAGTTCCATGCAATAGATCTTGTTGTTGATTTAAATCGTAGTTCTAGAAAAGGATTTGATCATAATTGGACCAAAATGAATGCTGGTTTGGGTGCCAATGAGAAACAGGCTAATGATGTTGAATTAACTGAAAAGGAAGGTGAATATGGGGTGTTGGATTTAGTTTGGGGGAAGGTGAAGAGCCATCCTTGGTGGCCTGGTCAGATTCTTGATCCATCGGCTTCAACGGATGAGGCAAGGAAATATTTCAAGAAAGATGGTTTTCTCATAGCGTATTTTGGGGACAAGACGTTTGCTTGGAATGAATCATTCCATATTAAGCCCTTCCGTATAAGTTTCTATAAAATGGTGATTCAAAGCAATGCTGAAGCTTTCTGCCGTGCTGTGGATCAGGCTTTGCATGAGGCTGGTAGACGTGTGGAGTTGGGGCTGTTGTGTTTGTGTGTTTCTGAAGAAGTTTACAGTAAAGTTAAGTCACAGATTGTTGTTAATGCTGGGATTAGGAAAGAATCCAGTAGAATAGATGGTGGGGATAGATTTTCGACTGTGGCTTCTTTCAAACCTGCCAATGCCATTCAGAATGTTCTAGATTTAGCTATGAATCCATTTGGAATGAGTAAATTGGAGGTTTCAACCGTGAAAGCTCAGTTATCGGCATTTAACCGTTGGAAAGGCTACCATCAGCTTCATCCAAACCAACTTTTAGACGGTTTGGATGGTGAGTTTGATGACTATAATTCTGGGATTGATTCAACGAGGGAAGAAAAGGTGGTTTCAACTGTGGCGTCTTTCAAACCTGCCAACGTCATTCAGAATGTTCTAGATTTGGCTAAGAATCCATTTGGAACGACTAGATTGGAGGTTTCAACCACAAAAGCTCAGTTATCGGCGTTTAACAGTTGGAAAGGTTACCATCAGCTTCATCCAAACGAAGTTTTAGATGGTTTGGATAGTGAGTTTGATGACGATAATCCTGGGATTGGTTCAATGAGGGAAGGAAAGGTGGTTGACGTTGAAATACCAACTGGGAGAGTAACTAAAAAAAGAAAGTTGAATGGTCGTGGCAGTGTTCTACGAAAGAGCAAACCCGTGTTTGATGGTGGTTTGCACCCAAGCAAGAAAGTGAGATGCATGTCAGATTTGATGTCAAATGGGAACCCTATTGTGTCCGATGGGAAGTCTAAAACTGGAAAGGCTGGCAGAAAATGGAAAGGTATTACATCTAAAGGCACTAGTGAGGGGATTCAAATCCAAACTGCAGATGAATTTCTTTCACAGATCTGTCTCGCTGCCAGAAACCCAATGGAAGGACAGCATAACCTCATGTTGTTGGCCAGATTTTCATCTGATTTTAGGAATTATCGCCTGGAAATGAACCCCCTACTGGGAGAAGACAAGAATGATGTGGACCAAATTGTGGAAATTGTACAGCAATCTGAAGCTACCGAGGTGGCTGGATTTACAGGCGTTAAAGACTCTTACTGGACAGACAGGATCATTGAAGTCATTCCTGATGAGCAAGTCTCTTCTGACTCTAAGTCTTTGATAGTTGATTCTAGACCAAACCCCAACCAGGAGAGCTCTGCAACTGCGTTAATCCTCAAGTTTTCAAGTTTGGATTCTGTTCCATCGGTACGGAATCTGAATCAGATATTTGGCCGCTATGGACCTCTAAGAGAACTGGAGACAAAATTGATTAAGACGAAGAACTGTGTGAAAGTGGTGTTTGAGAGGCGGGGTGATGCAGAAACCGCATTCAGCAGTTCTGGGAAGTTCAGCATCTTTGGGCCGGCTCTCCTCAGTTACTGCCTTGACTACTCACCAAAACTCCGGAGAACACCTACAGCTGGCAGACAGGCAAACAAAAGGGCGTGAAATCAACAAAAAACGATGCGGTTGGAAAATTAGACGAGCCCAATATAGGTACTGAAGTAAGATCAGCTTTATTGGTAATCATATATATGACTTTTAACTTTGAGCAGGCTTATGTTTTTTTATGCCAATTTTGCTTGGCTTATAGAGTTTGTTTGGCACTGCTTGGTTTTTGACCTTTTCGGTTTGCAAAAATAAACATCATGTTTCTCTAAATTGAATCCGTTACTGTCGTCCTAATGTGCAAATGCTGTTTACATTATGTGCATTGCGTATGCTCGTGTGAAATGCATGCAAATCTTTATGGTCTTAATGCAGATTCTTTTTCTTCCAACCCGGCCCCTTAATTCGAGCGGGTTTATTGGCAGAATCGCAATGTGCAAACTAGAGATCTTGTTTTGGTATGTGATTCATTTTAAGTAGTTGGCTTTTGACTTTCTGGAAGCTCGTCTTCGATTCTTTGTAGCATTTACTATAGAGGTCTGCTTGGTTAACGAACATTTGAGTTTGCAGTTTTCGGGTTTAACCTCACAAGTTGGAAATCGGTTTTGGTTCGCTGTATACTAAATTGTACTGTTATAAAGTATGCATTTTGCTAGTAGCGGACAAAAATCGGTCCGGTGTGACGGAACCGAACTAGACCGTAATTAGTTACATACATAAGGTTTGGTCCTTGATATTACTGGCAATCCCAATAAGCTTCACACGGAACCTGCCTTCAAGGACACTAATGTGTGGGGCATATTTTTGGCCCACGGCTGATACTAGCGGGACCAAGATCAAACCTGTTAAATCCAGTTGAGATGTGGGTCATAAACTATTTTCTTATGTGAGTGAAGACCAATTTTGAGAATTTGATATCTTATAAACGTGGAAGGAAAAACAATTGCAAAATTCCATCATGATTGCGTGTCGCATGATCCATGATTAACTAACTATCCAAGATAGTACGACAGCTTCAGAGGTCACGTTTTAGACACAACTAATGGTTTTTTTTTTATTTTTATTAACCTGGATATCCAACCCACTATGTGAGCCAACTAATCTTAGGACGATCACCTGTTTTGCACGTAGCCCAGAGTCACCGCATTTGAACCTCCGTGGCTACAAGGAGATTTTTGTTCCTCTTTAGATTTGAACCTGGGACCTCCTGACACTTTTGACCTTTGGAGTCAAGTTCAAACTAATTAAGCACCACCCTTGTGGTTTAACTAATGGATCTTTGTGTACGCTTGAAGATGTACTACGATAGGAATACGATAATTCAATATAAACCATCACTGAAAAATGGTCTCTTCGACATTGAACATGATATCTCGGAAGAATTACGAAGCTAATTCACCGCACTAAACACCATCATCGATAATGACACATCAAATATTCCGGAAGATGAGGAAGACGAGACCGAAAATAAATAAATATACTAAAAGATTTGCAAGAAGTGGAAATAATGACTTTGAAAAACGAAGAATGACCGATTTGTAGATTTGAAAATTAAATAATCGTCAGATTAACAAATGTGATATATGGAATACCAAATGAACAATTTTTAAAACTGAATTTATATTTTTATAATTTAAAGTTCTAAACACTATTTAGTACTTTCAAGTAACATATAAAAGTGTTTTTGTAAGAGTAAAATGCATAAAATAGCAATCTACTTTCGTAAATTTATTTATTATAGCATTATACTTTCAGTTTTTCTTATTACAACAATGTACTTTCAAACTATTTTTTATTAGAACATTGTACTTTGAAAAATTTATTCATTATGACATTGGGTAACCTTTTGATTTAAATTTACCCGTTATATCATGTTTTCATGCCACCTCATTGTCCATGTAGGCTGTCCACATGTATTATAGTGATGTGACTTTCTTATTACAACATTGTATTTACAAATTTATTTTTTTTAGCATATACTAGTTTTTATTAAACAATGTACTTAAAAACTTAACACAATTATAATTAGAAAAAAAAATTATATGAAAGGACCCCGACAAGACTCGAAACAGGTGTGAAGGACCGAATCAGTTCTAGTTCGCGACTGCAAGATTAGAGATGTAAACGATTTGAGCTTTTAATGACTTACTCAAGCTCGAGTTGATCTCGAACACACTCATTTAACTTAACAAGCCGAACTTCATAACATAAATGTTAATAACCTCGCTCGTTTGGAAACTCGATTTCATTTTTCTAGTCGAGCCGAGACATTCAAGCATACACTTTTCCAGCCAAGCATGCTCATTGTTCATAATTAATACAATAAAAATATAAAAATTATTGAGCTCAAATTGATACACGAGTTAATCAATCACAAGTTCAAGCTTATAAACGGGCATTGAGCTCTAACTCATTTACATCCCTGCAATTAGAGTGGGTTTTCAGGACCCGGTCCATTTGCATCTACGTCATGTGTATGTGGATGGGTGTCACAAATCACATTTGTGCATCTACTACAGGCGCAGGGTAGGAAAATTTTATTATGAATATACATCGTGTTCCTAGCATCATTATGAATAACAATATTGTATCGACGAGACCTTTCTATCGGTGCAATTTGTAAACAAAAAATACATATTTTTAATGTATTTTAGCTAATAATTAATATGATAAGGGTCGAATATATGAAAAAGTAAAGGAAGTAAATTAAAACCACTAAAGTATTTGAAGGGTTAAAAGCCTAACTGATTTCCAACCACCATCCACAACTTTGGCATAGGTTTAATTCTTACTTTTTCATTTAAACTCCTTAAAGATTTTAATGTTTATTGTTTCAAACCATAAGATCTTATGGTTTTACCCCAAAAAAACTTATGATTTCATGTTTATATACCTTAAAAAATTTACACTTAGACCCTACATTTTTATGGTTTTACGGGAAACCATACCCCAAAGGGTAGGTTCGCCTATGCTTACGAAGTGAACATGACAAGGACCGAGAATCTTACGCGGTAAGAAGCATAACAAGAACCAAATATTTAACCCGATAATTGAGCGAGAAGACTCTACTAGATTAGCACCTACCGGGTAAAACCAACAATTCATTTTGATGGCCAAATATGTTACCCAATAAGTAAATGAGGATTGTGACTCTTGATGATAAGCGCTTGACCGGCCTCTAAATCTGTTTTGAACCAAATTCACTGTGATTTATTTCCAGTTCTGTGAGCTTCATTCTGCCCACCTTAAATTTCCAACCTACACATGAAGTCACCATTTTAAAACTCATCATCTTAGAGAAAGTTTTGGACCCAAGTAAAACTAGAACTCTTGAATCCACCAAATAATACAATAGTTTCTATATTACAAGCTTCAGGTGCTCTGATGTCACATATAAACAACTCGACTCTCCGAATGAACGCTAACCTGTTTCACAAAGAAGCCAAGTTAGCAGTCTGTTCACTTACCTCTATTCCCAGATTAGATATTTGGCATCATAGACTGCATTCTTGACACCAAATGGAGTCCTCAAATTACTCGTCATGGTCTTATCGAACATCTTTACATGGACATGAAGAAAGTATTAGTTAGAACATTGCTTAGGATCACTGCACTTGACAGCAATATTTGTGACTACCATTAGTCGTAACCATTCTTGGAATTTGATCATTCATGTCAATTTTGCTGATGAGTTGATTTACCTTTACCACTTCCAGCAGGAGCCATTTTGATGTCCTTATATTTGTCTTGCTTTTGATTACTGATTTCCATCCTCAGGGCATTTAGCTTACCTTTTATATCCAGAACTTCAGGTGACGTTAAAACAAGAGTTTTTACAGCTCTTGAAGCGCTGGTGATCGAGGCTTTTGCTTTACCACTTGATTGTTGTTTTTGAGAGGAGGGATTAGGAGGAGTCGTCCTAGTTTTTTGGGAATTTGATTTCAAACCTGTATGAGCTGCTGCAACTGTTCTTGGTGGTGGAACCTTTGTCGATTTTGCAACATTTGAGCTCCCATTTTTGCTCTGTGTACCATCATTTTCACGCAAGCCAGTCAGTAAGCAAGATTTGTACGACCTTCCCTGTATGAGAAGATAATCACCACACTTTCATGATCTTTTGAAATCAATAGTGGATTACACAACTAGTATATGACCAAGAAAAAGAAAAGAGAAGTTATTCCTTTGTCCCATAAAAGTTACATCGTCCGAAATTGAGAAGCCTAAAGCATCGTTCTTTTGAACTAAAGTCACCAACACTAATAAATTAAAATGGTAACAACTAGTAAAATAGAAAGATGTTCTAAAAATCCAAATTACAATAAGAAATGATAAATATAAAAAGGGACTCACCTCATTAATGAACCCACTCTTAGTTGAAGGTATTCCACCTCCCATCGATTGAACATGAGGTTGAGAGATTGAGCCAGTTTGTGGATGCAAGGCTGCTGGCTGTTTTCCTCTCCGGTCTGGAGTGGGATGGTTTTTCAAAGTTGATTTGGCAGAGGCATCACGGTTTAAGGGTCTGTTATGAACACTGGTACCTCTACTACCCCTTGATCTCGAACTTTGATCAACTGTAGAGATTGACGATGATGATTCTGACGGTCGTTGACTAATGAAACTAGCAGGTGATTTACTTGGAGAAGAGTTGGATAACCCCAAAGGTGATGAAGAATTAACTGGTGGTGGTTTATTCTTGAAGCTGATGCTCGATGGTGTTTTACCAATGCTCTGCTCATCCTTTCTTCTTGCATTGGTTGCTGAGGATTTCTCATTGTTCACAAAGGATCTACAAGAAGCACTACTACCCCGCGATGACCTTTGATTGACATCAGAGGTTGACGATGACGATCCTGAATTAGTAGGTGATGTTCTTGGAGAAAGTTTAGAAGGCAGGAGTTGAGATACTTTATTCTTAGCGCGGATCCCTGGAGGTGTTTTGGAGGTTGAATCAGCTGTAGCTTTACCAGTTTTGGAACTAGTGCTTCTTCTTGCTGAGGATTTAACATTGTCCCCTTTCGAAGTGCCAGAAGTAGCACCACCTAAAGGAGATGATCTTGTTGCTTCTGTTTTGATTGGTGTTGAAGAACCCAAAGGAGATAACGAAATCGGCGCACCCCTGTCAGGCCCAGTTACCTTTGATGCTTGTGTCGTTGCTGCTTTGGTTCCTTTCGGGCTAACTGCCGCATGCGGGTCAAAGTAAACATTAATAAGATTTAATAGGGAAGATTATTTATTTTGGATGGGAGAAACTGTAAGGTAAAAATGCATCTTTTTGTTACCAACGGCTCGTTTTAAAATACCATGATCATAATTTTGCAAGCATGTAAGTATGACGTCTGGTTCCACATGAACAAAACATCATTGTTATTGTGACATGTCCAACGAGAAAAGATAAACCAAACCACAGGTACCAGTATATCTATATCTTACTCAAAAGTAGGGTCTCTTGTACGTGCGCGTTTTTTTTTGCGAGGGGCGGAGATGTCCGTTAACATTTCCTCTATATAAGGGGTAGAGAGGGGGTTTCCATGTAGACCCCCTGGCTTGCGAAATCTTTTTTGGGAAGAAACCGGCATGCATGAGAAAAAAGTGTGCGAACATGCAAAAAGAATACAGTAACAAATTGGTGTAATTTAGACTGACTTGAGATAGATGAAGATTCAAGGTTGAGCATTAAGAAAAGTTTCTGGGTCTTGTTTACACGCTTGTATATGCCGCCGTGAACCTTAAATCGTCATTAATGCAAGTCATGATAGAAAATATGAGCAGAAAGATGTTTAACATAAAGAATATACTCACAGCGGCTAGGTTTTGCTTTTGAATCTCCCTCTCCTGATGACCGCTTGATGCTTGAATTAGTTAGCTTAGATGATCCGCTGGATTTTTGTATTGAAGCTTCCATCTTTTCGAACAATTTAGCCTCCAGAGTTTTATCACTTCCTAATGTCGAGATTGAATCCATTGACCTGCATAATTTCTCTTCAATTCCTTGTAACTGGTGTTTAACATCCCTCCCATCTCCTTCAGTCATGCTTGCCAACTCCTCAGCATCAAGAAGACCTGGGTAAAACAAAGAAGTGCAGGAGACAGAAGGAAAGCACTGATACCATAAAAATGAAAAACACAGTTTCTAGAATTATAGCACACCATCGTTGGTGAAAAAGGCTCTATGCCACGATAAATTTCTGCACATTTCAATTTTGACATCTTCTTTTGACCCTTTCCGTTCTGATGTTTCAAACAGTTGAGGCCTTAGTCCAGTCTGTTTACTGCTGCTAGCCATGTCTACTGTTTTATCAGTATCAACTGCTCCTGCTAACTCAATACTCGGTCCAGGTCCTGGAAGTCCTGCAATTACACTTAATTAGGGACATGATTCCCCACATATGTCATGAATAAAATAATCCACATTTTAATAACCCTGGACTGGAAGGCACAAATAGAGGTCCAATAAGGTATATGGTCAACAAAACGTCTAATAAGTTACTGCTAGAAAGTATGGAATTGTGGATGTTTATATGATCAATCAAAGAAGGGACTTGAATGATAGCTGTGAATAGATTTAACCAATAACTTAGGAACAAAAGCAACCAACTAGCTTCCATTAGATGCCAAAAAACGTTACAACCTCATATGCAATAAATCCAAACGTGATAAAAAGTTAATCAGCATTCCTTATTCCAGTATCACTCTTCATCTTAAGAATCCGTATTCCATCTGTCATAAAGTAAACGACAGAATCAGCATTCTTAATTTCAATACCAGTCTCCATCTTAAGAACTTAGTATTCCAACTGCCAAAGTAAAAAAAAAAAGCATATAGATATATAAACTAAAACAAACTTGCCACATTATTTACACATGCTATTTTTTGAAAGCATGGTTGTCTTCCTGATTAACTACCATTTTCCCTCCTATAAGATACTTGAAACCCATCTTACAAATATTGCGAAGTAATAATACAGTTAACTCACAACTCTTAGCACTGAAAAGCTTCGAACATCTTTATAATGTGAGGGCATGGGGACGTAAAAAGGAAAGAGAGGGATGGGGTTAGTTGGTTATTGGATTACAAAAGCGTTGTGAGTTATTTCAACTCCATATAAGAAAATATATTTTACCTATATAGTACGGTGACCCGTTCAGGAATTCACTCAACCAAGCCCTTTTAGCTAATCCAAGTTTTCAATTTTGAATTGACCTTTGGATAAAAATCCCGAAAATTTATATTTTTCCTTGAATGTGTACGAGAAAAAGAAACATATATTGGAGAGAATTTAGTTTTTGAACTAAAAATCCTAACAGTTAACATAGATTGCATATTTCTACCTTGTTACGAACTAACTAATCAAAACAGAAAAACAACAGATGTCAGATTTAGGTCCCTATTAAATAAATATGAAACAAACAATCCTTGTACTTGGTATCATCTGCAAATAATGTGTAATACAGTTCTTGAGCTACTGATTATGAATCATACACACAGCTAACAGGAGCTCCACTTTTTCCATCTTCTTTAATCATGCTCCTATAATGGTTGTATAGCTCACCGCACAAACCACAAACAATTTCATAGGTCCCAACATACCCCGAGATCAAGCTCAATCACATACTAAAATAGATTACTAAATTAAGTTCGAATGAACTGTATCGCTTGTGTATTTACACATTCTTGCTAACTAACTTAACAACCAAATAACTAACCAACTAAAATACAAAAATAACAAAGTGAAGGTTCCTAATAAATACACATGAAACTTATTTAGTCCATATACTTGATGTACTTTTTATATACTGCAATATAACTCAAAAACTGTCAAATTCCTTGTGAACCTTAGGCAACTCATAGCAACTTTATGTCTTTTCCATCATTCTCATAATTATGGTGAACATTGAAACAATCGATATAATTACAATATAGAACCCAAGTAACGCAAAGACATTCAACTGGCGCATGCAACTCATTATCACATTCCTTAATACGGAAAGGAGAGCACAATCTAAAAGGCTACATTAATGAGATCAACCAATATGTTATGAGCTCAAGAAAGTTCCACTGTTCAATGGCTGCCTAGGGATTTGGCTTGATTAATTGAACAGTCTGGACTTCAGAACTTCATGGTCCCTTACATCCTCCTTCTTTGAAATAAAAGATGCCCTAGATTTTGGCTTTGGTCTTAAAATTCAATATTTATTCGAATTAATACAATGTGACAGATTTTATGGCAAGTTTTAACCAAGATTAGTCTCTCTACCTGATGATTATTACAAATTCTAATGGGGCAGGTATTTTAAGAAAAGGTTTAAAAATCCATATCAATATTGAAGTTGAAAACCTCCTTCTACTGAAAGTAAAAATTAGGTGAAATCAAAGGACGACTACATTGAAGAAGCTGTTAATTCCTAATCAAAATATAATCACAATTGCTAGAACACAAAGGAAATAATCAAGTAATAAGGAATTAAAATCAAGGAATTAGAATAGCAAGAATAAGCTGAAACCCGAATGTAGGTTATAACAGGTGAATCGTGATTGAGTGCAGAAGAAGAGGAAACAGCGATTACGTGATCATGGATGACGCTTGATGCTTTCACACCCCGACCTTTCCCATCATTTTCTTTCATTTCAAAGGCCGGAGCATTGGCACCCTAGTCTTGATCCGAATGATGAAGAAAACGCCCCGATTGTTTATCAGATTGAAGATCAAATCGAAGGCGTCGAGTGGAAACTTCTGATTACGGAGGTCCATTGGCGGAAAATTAAGACCGTTATTTCATATGGAGTAACTTACATAAATAGTCCTCAAGTATTAGACAACTATAAGTTTTTTCTCCCTTTATATTTAAATTAGCCAATACCACTCCTTCCAATAAAACAATTTAACGATTTAGTCCCTCATCTGTTACCCCTGATGAAAATTGAAAATAAAACATTAAATTTTCTTATTTTAAATAATTAAATTCTTGAATATTTTCTTGATAAATAAATAATCAAAAATATTTGAAATTTGTTGCTTACTTTATTTTAACCTAAGAAGTTACTTGTATCATTACCAAGGTTTTACCGTTTCTAAATCCTAAGTTATTTCACCGCTTACAGCATGGTCCATTTTCTATCACCACCGATGACCAGCATAGACAAGATCTGTGTTTCTTTGCCACGGGAAAAAAGCAGCAAAAACACACAGCCACAAGCATACATAAACGTGAAAACCACAAGAAAGATGAATATGGGTGGTTTGGAAATCTCATTAAAGCGAAAACGGTAACATTTTAAGTCTTTTTAAGGCTTGAAAGACGAGATAAATAACTAAGGATGCTAGACTTAAGATCTTGGCTTCTCTTTCTTCTCCTTGAAAAGAGCCAAAAGAGAGACACCCGAAACCTTGACAACTTTGAATCTGACTCCGGGAATATCTCCGACAGCATGCCCCTTCCGTCCGAATCCTGCAATCAACACCTCGTCCTGTGCAAGAAATGAGTTCAAATCATGGTCAGGTACACATAGAAAGAAAGCTAAGAACCACAAAGACAGCATACAAACTACCGACATTTTCTTCGATGTAGTTTAAGCAACCATCATTGGGAACAAAGGCTGCAATCTTCTTTCCGTTCTTAATTAGTTGAACTCTTGCACACTTTCTGATAGCGGAGTTAGGCTGTTTGGCCTCAATACCACTGTTGAGATATCCATCATATTAAAAATCAAAGATTAGATTGATCAGGTGTAAACTAGAGGAGGAAGTAGTGAGTGCTTACATCTTCTCCAAAACAATGCCTTTTGCATGTGAAGAACCAGCAAATGGCTTCTTCCATTCGTTACCCAGGTGAGACTTCTTGTATGACTTGTCCGCCCACCTTTGCCTCCTGCGGTGGGACTTCAGCTTGCGACCAGCTCCCATTCCATGAGTCTTCCTGCAGTAATGCAGTCATGCACATAACAAAATAAGCGACTGCTAGAAAACCAAACATATCTTCAAGAAACTCACAACAAAATTGACATGGTATCCAATAAATCAGAAGGTGAATACTCCAGATCAAACACTACTATCAACTCATAAGCTGTTTGTATACCATTTTTCTAATTAAAACTGCCAAATCTTTTTCCTATTTATTCCCATTACTAATGAGTTTAATGTCAAATTTTGCTGCTAAATGCCTAAATCAATTGTAGAGAAGCCAAAACCACAAATGAAGCCAAACAGCATATATCCCATGTATGAGTTTGAAAATCTAGACTATTTTTTTTCAAATTACTTCATGACCATGTCATCATCCTGAATAGGTTACCACCACAAAGATGATGGAGCAGAAAGATAAATTCCATAGGTATGGCCAAATTCTATGGAAAACAGAGCCAACATCAAGTGTCATACACATAAATGGTTGATATCAACTTCATTTAACGTTTGTGGCTTTTTAACATTCTAACATAAGCATGAGTCATATAGACCGTTACACTCACAAAAATCATAATGACTAGCATACCATTCCCAATAATTATATAAAATACACTTGACACTTGCGAGTTAGGGGTCATTTACTAAACACTTACTTGGAAAGTGCTTACCGGATAAATTTCCTCATCGGATGAGGATGAGAAGGACCAAGAGTCTTACCAATGAGGAATGGAGATTCTTACCCGGTAAGTGAGGATGACAACTCTTACCGAGTAAATTGTTGTATTCGATATGTTTTGAAGTACTAAATTCTTAAGCATCAAAATAAATGATAGTGTTGATTCATATCGATAAGCGTTGTGATATCAAAATCCCAATTCTAAAATTCAACAAAAAGAACAATAAAAGAAATACTTACGAACCTATTTTTCAAGGTTACTTCATATCACATTTATACTTCCTCATGAAAACGGTAGATCAACCAAAAATATATAGTCTATGAACAAATGTATAAATCAACCACAAGATAAGATACATAAACCCCAGAGATACAAATCTGAACACGTAGTTATAAGTGTAGAAGAGGATAGGTTAGATCCATGAATACGATACGTACCCCATGTTTGCCCTGATGAAGCTGTAACCTTCCGAGTAAAAACCCTAATGCTGGCTACAAAAAGGAACGGCGATTTTGGAGTTTTATATCAAGGGAATGGGCTGTTTCGGCTTTTGGGCATTTGTTATGTTCGCTTTTGGGCCTATCAAATTTGTCTACAATACTTCTCAAGTTCTTATAAGCTTATTCTCTCTCTCGTGTTTGAAATTGAAACTGATCTCATCCCATGTATATTAGTTTGAATAATAATCCCATTCCCATCCCATGTATATTAGTTTGAATAATTTGGTTATTATATTTTTTGAAAGTAAATATTTGAATAACAAAATAATTAATGGTATATTTATAAGATCACACTGATATCAAGTATATAATTTTAATGATGGATTTAAATATAAATAAATCAATCACTTGCGTTAAATAATTTAATCAACAATTACAAAATCCTAAGAAGCAGTTTAACCTTCTTTTAGAATTAATCAAAATGTACACAAACTAACAGGAACACCAACTACAAGAGTGGTGTGGTGTGAGATTGATTTGAGCTTGGACTCCAAAAGTTAAAAGTGTCTGAAATGTCAGGTTCAAATTAAATGATGAATAAAAATTCCCTTGTAACCACAAAAATTTAAATAAGAAAAACCAAACTAACAGGAACACCATGGATAAACGTAATTAAGATTCTCAAATCTTTGAAACAATTTCTTGGATGCAATAACCCTTTTCCAAATCATAACAAGCCTTGCAAAAGCGGTAATGATGCTCTTGATAAATCAGAAATGGCGATGAAAAGACGTTAAATGTTGCGTTTTAACTAAAAATATTATTACAAACACTTGCATTCTCCATCATCACCACACGACATACGGCAGGTCAAAATCATACTCTCAAGAGTCAAAGTCAAACCCCCATTACAATTCAACTTCACTATACATAAAAGAAGCAAGCCTGCCTGCCTGCAACTCCATCCTCCCCAAAACATAATAAAACCTAAAACCCTAACAACTTCATTCAGCTCCAGTAACAAACCTGATCACCCAACAAAGACCACATCTTTAGAACACACCCACCAAAACAATTCAAGATTTTGATCAAGAATTAAGCAAATTTACCTGCTAAATGTGTATCTGAGAGTTACTTCTGGCTCTTCTTCAATAAAACCCCAATTTTCTTCAACATGTTGCCATTCTTCTTCTTGGGTGATTCATCTTCCATGTCCTCCGAAAATGGTGAATTCAACTTCCCACCAATGGTGTGGGAGTCCAGTGAACCTGTTCGCTCCACAAACTTCCCATTATTACCACCAGAAAGCATGGCGGCAGCCGCCTCTGCCGCTTTCCTCCATTGGTCCGACTGCACTTTCAATCTCCTCATCTCAGCTTCCATTTCTGCGTTTGCCGCCTGAGCTAATTCCAATTGCTCTGTTACCCTCGCTACTTTTCTACTACTTTTATCTGCCTCCTCTGTCAAATACTCCACTTTTGTAACTGCTTCTCTCTCAGCAATTTTCGCAGCTTCAACAGCTTCATCCTTCATCTCATTCTTCTCCATCATCAGTCTTTCCTTCTCCTCCGTTATCTTCTTCAACTCTGTTTCTTTATCCAACATGACCCTCTTCAGATCCACCAAATCAGCATCCAATCTCTTTACTTCCATGACATGCTCAGTGTCTTTCTCTGTTAATTCGGTTTTCTCAAGCTTTTCATTCAATTTCTTGTTTTCCTCGGATGTGTTTTGCAGTTTGGCTTCTTTCTCCACCAGTTTCGCCCTCAAGTCTTCCATTTCGGCTATTGATTTTTCCAAATTTGCCTCTAAGATTGCAACTTTTTGGCATGATTCGGATCGTGTTTGTTCCACAAGCTCATAAGCACTTCGAATCTGCAAAGTGCTTTGAATATACTCCTCTTGATATCTTTTTTCAGCTCCCTCCAGTGCCCCCTGTAACTTTTCCACCTCAGATTTCACACTGTTAAGCTCTTCTTGACCATCGACATCCCCTGCTGGATTCTCCTGAAGTTTGCTGACGAATCCTTCCAACGAATTCACTTGAGCTTTTGAATTCTCCAACTCCACCGTTAAAGAATGATAAGCTTCCATGGCTTTCA
The DNA here is from genome assembly GCF_001531365.2 of Cynara cardunculus var. scolymus. Classification (NCBI taxonomy): domain Eukaryota; kingdom Viridiplantae; phylum Streptophyta; class Magnoliopsida; order Asterales; family Asteraceae; genus Cynara; species Cynara cardunculus. The sequence continues at coordinate 8,015,341 of NC_037528.1, forward strand.
GATTTTCAGACCTGAGTGTCTCCTCTGTTGACTTTATGATTTCCAGTTGTTCTTGGGTTCGACTAACAGCTTCCAAAGCTCTAGCTTCAGAATCTTTGCTGTCATTCAATTGGTTTTTGAGTTCTTCAACTATAGCAAGAGTTTCAGATAGCTCTAGCCTTAAGGTCAGCATCTCATTGTGAGCTGATTCGGCATATTTAGCCTGAGCAGCTTCAGATTCTGCCACCTTTTCGAGCTGAATCTTGAGTTTCTGAATCTCACTCATGGCAGAGGATAAGGCAGCAGAATCCATAGAGTGGTGTTTCTGGACAGCCTCGAGTTCAGATTCCCAAGCCCTGTCGCGGTCCTGAGAGATCTTTCGGAGTTCTTGAACTCGGGATTCTTCAGAAGCCGAAATTTCGTCTAGCTGTTGTTGCGAATCCTGGAGCTTTTCTGTCATGTCCGCAAGTTGTTTTTTGGCCTCTTCAGCATCCTCGTTGGCCCGTTTCTTCCATGATTCTGATTGGCTTAGTTGGTCCTTGGCTTTCTTAAGTTCTTCTTGGAGATTAGCAAGCTGAGTTTCCAATTCAGACACTCTGCCAGGACGTTTTTTCTGCATTTTCACATAAACACTTGTAAAACACTCAGAAGTCAAATGTAAGACTCTTAGTATTGTTATACCTCGGATGTTGGAGTACGAGGTGACCGGTGGTCAGCAACTTTTGGACTTCTAGCTTTTGGTGTTCGGTTCGCCGGACTTTGAGACGAAGAATTGTCAGGTTCTGCTCCTGAAGCTTTGAGCTGCCTGGCGGTTTTCGGTGACCTATGTGGCACCTCCAAGGTTCCAGCTCTGTGTTTCCAGAGTCAGGTGAGTAACATACGGTGATCAGATACAAATCAGACATGATCATATTCGTAACTACAATACAGCTAAATTTGTTCTTATCACATACCGATTTAGATCTCATACTGTTGATAGCTTGTAATCTCTATAACTAAACAGCCTCTAATCTTTAATCATATTACTAAATATATTTCTGAACACATATATGGGATATTTCACATTCATATCCATATAAGGATAACCTTCATGGAATCAGTCTCTCTATCTCTTGGGGTAGAGGCAAGGTATGGACATATTCTACCCCCAGAACTACCTCCGAGTGAGATTTACTTGGTTAGTTTGGTTTACACATAAGGATCACTTAAATTAGAAGCAAATTCAGACAACTATTTGGGTTCTAAGATATCCATTTATAGTCGTCGTACACAACCATCAACAGAAGTACAGCAAGATCCCATATTGGCTAGGCAACATAGAAAAACTGTATCTAAGAAACCTATGATTAAGCACAGCATCACAGGGAACTTGCAGGTTGTAACACCTCTGTCCATTGCAACATTTGACTTGGTATGTGATTGTCTATTTGTCAAATGTCTAAAATACCCTTCAGTACCGTCAGGCAAATACTCTAATGGACTAATAATAAAATCAGCCATTTGCAACAATGATCAGGGAGAAATGGTAATTTTAGCTTAAAATTTTCCAAAACAGATCAGAAAGCACATAGAGATTAAACCAAGGACCATTCATTTAAAAAGATGTAAATGAATAAAAGGGTTTCATCTATAACAAACTGAAAGTGGATGGCATGAAACAGGATCTCATTGTTGAGTCCATATCAAAAAAGACCAACCCTTTTTCAGGGCTGCTCTGGAACAAGTATAACCTCTAGTTCGAAACAAACATACATTTCGAGTTATTGCCCTTGAACCCATCTCAAATCCAAAATCAACATCATTTTTGCTATTTTAAAGATTGGATCTATTTTTACGGCTACAAATCTTCATAAAATTACACTTGTTTCCCAGTGCACTGCGAGCTAGAAATGATTCTTGGACCATGATAGTTGTCAGATTAGAAGATGATAGGAGCTCATACCTTGACTTTGGAGTTTGCATTGTCTAATTTGCCCTTGAGTAAAAGCAATCCTCTAAAAAGGCCCACTTGAATAAAGCAGTTGACCCACAATGCCTATAATGTTTCCAGAGGAATGCTTGGGTCAGAAAGAAAGATTTGTTTATATATATATGTATGCAACACATATGTGAAAGGACAACAACAGAATGATGGCATGAAGGAAACCCTAACTTTAATCAATGTCAAATAGAAGAAAAAAACCAAGAAAATGAAGGTTTAAACAAACAACACAATCCTTCAAAGAAACTCCACATTCCATAAGAACCACCCCCACTTCCAACCAACCCAACAGCAAAGGAAATTAATACTCACCCCCCATCACAAAAACAAGTTTATATTCAACTTTCAAGTTTCCCATGAAAAATGTGATGTTTCTTTTTCTTGGAAAGTATTCAAGCTAATACTACTTTTTCTTTGTTGTCACTGTTGCAAAGTGCAGTTGGTATTGATCTTGATCTACAAGGCTTGTCAAAGGTTATTTAAGACAATTGAATAATGGTCATATTTTTACAAGGGGAGATGGAGAAAGGAAATGCTTGTTAACAACGGATATGATGAACTGTAATTGTTTTGATTCAATAAAAAGCTTGAGAACTACGTAAAGCTGTAAAAATGAAAGAAAAAAATATAGGACTTGGGAAACAGAATCTTTGAATTTGGAAATTTCTAGGTTGGATTTCCAAAATCAAGAACTGAATCTTGCTTTTGAGTGGAAGAGTAATAAGGAAAAAAGATGTAACAATTAAAAGAAAGACAAATAACATTAGACCAAACCATCTTTAACCTTTTTCCCTTTAACTTCTGTTTCACTCTTGAGTGCTTCTGCTGTATTTTCACAACATATTATTACACAACATCATATGAAATAAATTAAATGAAAAAACAGCATATAGGCAGTCACCAAAATTATGCTTTTACAACATACATTTTCTATACAGGGACTACCGACAAATGTAATTCTTGGTACATTATAATTTGTGGAACAAATAGTTATAGCTTACAACCTCGTATTAATATACTCCATTGTAGAAACAAGAAATGTTAAGATTGAAATCCATCATGGTTAAGACTTAAGATAGCTATAGAATTATCAATAATCGGCAAAGTGTTCGATCTTTAAGATGAAAACGTATATACACCGCCATGTCGAAAAAACGTCAAGCTTTTGACCTTGTAAATTCTAGCCAACATTTCTCAAATTCAAAAATGAGCATACAAATTTGTACTTTGGTAGCTCCAAAGTGTTCAGATTTTAATATTTTCTAATGGTTTAAAGACCCATCGATATTTTTGTTTGAATTGAAACTGTTTTTGACAAATCAAACACTAAAAGACTCATTACGCACTAGAAAATCAAATAGAAATATTTTGGGTTTAGCCAAATGACAAGTTTGACCATAAAAATCAAAGGATATCTCTAACTTTGGACACACATGAATAGTATTATTAATCATTATTACCTCAACAACATGATAAAGTGGCTTTCTACAATCTGAACCCTCACTAATATTCAATGAGAAAACAAAAGCATTAGTGGTCAATACCATGATTATTAAATACAAGATTTTTTTTCCCCTTGAGGTATGATGTGCAAAATCAAGACAAATAACCTAAGCCTAACAGTACATAGAATTTGATTAAAAAAAGAACAATGGCAGCTTCAATGCCACATATAGATCCAAATATGGTACTCCCATTCCCCAGTACAAAGACAGAAGTCCAAATTTGTTCCATTAGAAATCGATTTGCTAATTCAATCTTTAAAATCGAAGCATATTCTTTTTTCAGTTTCGATGGTGGGATTTTTGTCCACACTCCCTAATACTTGCAGGAATTCGTAAAATATGGTCATATTAACGTAATAATCTGCATCCAAGACAAATCTTTTACTAAATGATTTGAGCTTCGTTTTGGACAAGGGAGATACTGTGTAGTTTATTTATTGATCAAAATCTTTACTTTGTATGGTTCAAAGAATCCCCAACATCCAATAAAACTCACAGACTGACACCAAGACATAATAGGAAATGAGCCCAAAATAAATCTTGACTGGAAAGTCTCTCTAAAGACAAAGAAGCTGCTGTATTCAAGTTTTTATGATAGTGGATTTAATGCCATCTTAAAACTCACAGAGGAAAATATTAAAATAATAAATAAAATATATATTTTAACGGTAGAGGAGAAGCTCCCGAGATGTTGAATAAATTCAATTTTTGGAAGCAATTAGATCTACCAAACAGGTACTCTGAAGCACGCAAACACATACAAACAGAGAGAGACGCACACATTCATCTTTGGAGTTCAAACAGCAGCAAGCAGCAAGGAAAACGAGAAAACGAAAGCATATTGCAAATTTTATACCCAGATAAGGAAACGGTTAAAAAGAACAAATTTATGAAGTTAGCTAAGAGATTGAAGTTTTATGAAACAGAAAGCTGTATAATCTGGATTGAAAAATAAAGGGTTTAGCTAAAATGGGACGAAATAGCAGAAGATTTTTAAGCCATTCAGTAGTGATCAAAACTAAACAAAAGCTGCTACAAAATAGCTAAACCAAAACATAAAGAGTTAAAAACCTAAAGCAAACTCCCAACATTTCAAAGCACCCGGTTGGGAAAAGATGGAGAACTCTCGGAAGAAACAGATTTAAGCAAATGTAGCTGCAAAAAATAGCCTATGAACACTCGCAATGCATATGAACACTGTAAACTGTAATAATTTCAGAACACATATGAGAAATGAAGAAAAAGCACAACAAATCCATGGACTTACCTGAAAAATTGTAGTTGTATGGAAGTGAAATGTGGTGGTCTGCAACTGATTGGAATGAAAAATGGGAAAAGGAAAGTAGAAGAAACCCTAGTTTAAACCAGTGTTTTCTCTTGACTGAAGCAGTTCCCAAGTCACTCTTCTCTTTCTACAGGTGAGAGAGGAAGAGGAAGAGGTGTGGTGTGGTGTGGTGTGGTGTGGTGGGAAGGAGAGGGAGTTGAATGAATAAAAATGGGGTGGGGACTCTCTCTTCATTTGAGTTAAAAAAACACACGCGCCCTTTCAGTCACGCGCCTCAGGGCACGCTCCACTCACATGGTTTTGGTGGGATCTTTATCATTTTGAATTTTTTTTACTATTGGATATTTTGATCAACATTATCTTCATTTTCAAATTTATTTATTTATTTATTCTAATTGAATCATCTTCAACCCTCAAATTAGGATATAACTACATATCGTCTGAATAGGGACAGACGTAAACATCTCTTTTTGTCTTTTGACATTTTGGCTTTTCACTTGTTTATATATTGAAGTTTGGTCACGTTACATTTATCCCCTTAAGAGTGTTAAAGAATTAACGAGTTACTTGAGTTCGAGATTACTTGGGTTAGGTACTAGAGTGTGTTTCGATAATTCCTGCGTCTGATTTGTTCATTCAACTTATTTTGAACCTAACGAGCGAAAGTACATCTAATCTCACATGTATTTAAAAACATTTAGGTAGCGTTTGGTACGCAGACATGAGTGGATAGGACATGACAGAGTAGAACAAAAGGGTAACTAGACAAGCTACATCCAATAATTATTTGATTATTTAAAATGTTATATAATAGTTATAGTTAACACAAATAAAGTACATAATTACAAAATTTAATTTATAAATATGTGTACACAATTTTCATATAAATTAATAGATACGTATATAATGGTATCAAATTTGAATGAAATTTTTGATATAAGTAATGGTAGCAGTGGTGGCGGTGGAGGTGGTTTTGGTTATGGTGGAGGTGGTGGTGGCCGACAGTAGTAGTGGCAATAGGGTGGTGGTTATGGAGGTAGAGGCAGTGGTGGTTGGTGGACGACGGTTGTTATAGAGGACATGAAGATGGTGGATTGTGATGGTGCTGGCGGTTGACAACGGTGGAGGAGGTAGTTGTGGCTGATGTAGTAAATATAGTTGTAGTGGTGGTTATGTTGGAGGTGAGATGGCAATGAATGGTGGTGGCAGATGGTGCGGAGGAGGTTGTTGTAGTGGAGGAGGAGTTGAAAGTGGCCAACGATGGTTGTGGAGGTCATAGAGGAGGTTGTTGCGGTATATGAGGATTTCGAGGTGGCCAACGGTGGTAGTGGCGGTGGTAATGTGTGGTGGTGGTCGGTAGGCATGTAAACGAACCGAATGAACACGAACGTAGGCTTGTTCATGTTCGTTCGTTTAACTTAACCGAACAAACGAACGAACACGAACGAAAATCTTTGTGTTCATGTTCGTTCGTTTAGAAATCAGGTATGTTCGTGTTCGTTTATGTTCGTTCGTTAACATGTTAAACGAACGAACGGACTAAACGAACATAAATAAATATTATTTGAATTCAAAGTATATAAACAAAAGATTATATATTAAATTTAATATATAAACGAACATAACTGAACGAATATAAACGAACGTTCACGAACATAAATGAACGAACGAGACTCTTATTCATGTTCGTTCGTTTAACTAAACGAACAAAAAAAATTGTTAATGTTCGTTCATTTATTAAATAAACGAACACAAACGAACTTCCCGCCGAACGGTTCGCTGAACATTCGGTTCATTTACAGCCCTAGTGGTCGGTAGCTGATGGTGGTTGTAAAGGTGACAATAGATGGTGGCGAAGGAGATTGTTGTAGTAGAGGAGGAGTTGGAGGTGGTGAATGGCGGTAGTGGTGGTGGTCCATGGTCGACTGACGACTATAGTAGAGGTTGCGATGGACTTGGTGGACGGTGGTTGTGGAGGTGGTGGAGGATGTTGTTGTAGTAGAAGAGGAGGTGTCGGTGGTGGAGGATGTTGTTGTAGTGGAAGAGGAGGTGTCGGTGGTGGTGATGGCAGCCGAAATTAGAGGTGATGACCATTAAAACAAATACCATATTAATGTTATATATCAAACTATGGTAGATTAGTAATATTTTAGTTTATGTCTTATTCTTGTCTCATCTTGTTCCACCTATTTTGGTGGAACAAAAAAAAGCATCGTTTGTCTCATGTTGTCCCAATTCTTGTCCGTGTCATATGTCGCGGCAAACATGAGACAATATGTTCTTGTTCTGTCCCATGTTGCGCCAAACATGAGACAATAAGTTTTGTCTCGTCCTATCTTGTCCCGTCCTATGTACCAAACGCAACCTTAAGTAATATTTAGAAGTTAGGTTTTGAAGTTAAGACACGAATTTGAAAGACAACGCCTAATCACTAATTTCGTTATCTTTTTATTGTTTTGCCATTATATATAACTAGGAAATGTTACCGCGCTTCGCGCGGTCGTTGTTACTTAATGAAGAAACACATCGAGAAGTTTGAATTCAATATGAAGTGGTAAAAGTATCACAATAATAATGTTAGAATTGTATGTTTGAATGTTTGGTTTTGTAAGCATAAAGAGAGTTGCAATATATTGTTTCAGAGAAAATGAATATGTGGTGTGAAAGAATTTTAGGTTGTGATGGAGTATGTGATTTAAGAAATTAATAAGTGAGAAGTTTAGATATCATATTTTGTTATGAGCACGCTATTAAATTGTGAAATGGTACGAAATACATTTGATAGACGTAAAACTAATTGTCATGCTTTTGATTGTCTTATTATAAGAATAATATAATCGTGTAATTTATTGCATGTGAGAAATAAAAGTATAATGTATAGATAATTATTGTCAATTCGGTATATTATTTGATGAGAGAGCCACATATTACTTTCTACCATGAACAATCCAATAAACTTGTGACATGGTTGAAAATCCGCTTGATGGCAGATTCGTTTTCTTGTAGAAAAAGTCATTAAATGAAAAATATTAGTTTATATATTGTGTCAGTGTTATAGTTAATCAATATTTAATAATTACTATAAATCTTGAGCATGTCGTACCTGAAGATCACGAGTTCTTGAAGAAATAGTTTGGAAGACTTCCTTGAAAACAATATTTTTAATGAAGGTTCAATCTTCAATCTCATTGTCGGCATTTAGTATGACCAACCCTTCACATGATGTAACTCGTGATACAACAATATACAGTTGGCCATGGGTAAACAGTTGGTTCGGGAGATACAAGCCAACATGGAGTAGTGATTGTCCTTGACTTTTATTTATTATCATGGCAAAGCATGTTGCCAAAGGAAGCTACGCTTATTGAGCTTGAATGATCATCTTGTTTCATTTGGGGAAAATTACTAACAATCCTTGAAAGATCTTGTTTCACCGTATCCCACACGGGTTCAGTCAACGTGTTCGACGGTGACCCAAAACCAGTCATGCCGGACTGTTAGCATTAGCATTACGGCTGAGGTTAGAAGGCGGTGGAGGTGCGGCAGGGATAGATGCTGGTTTCTGAGGAAGGTTGGATGGGATGAAAGGGGAAGAAGATACGGGAATGGATGCGCGCGYAGGAGATGGYGGATGGCCGGGGAGGACARTAGCGAGACCCGATTAGACGTTGTAGTTCATGAGGTTTTCGATCTCATCGATGTCAGATTAGGAGGGTTGGTTGAGGGGGACGGTGTCTCGTTCGGCGTATAATATCTTATTTCTGGAAACTGCGATGGTGATTGGGCAGATCTGAGGGAAATGACGATGGCGATTCAGAGCTTCCTTATCTGGGAAGGTGGACTCCTTTTTACTTGAGACAGGCATGTGAAATTACAAAAGATATCCAATTGTGGATTGAGATGGGAGATGGTCAAGAACAAAAATGTAATTTATTAATGGAGAAGAAGAAACCATGAAGAAGAAGGGAAAGCGTAAAGGTGGAAGATTGAAGGTTTTGCTTTGAAAAAAAAAATGAAAAAATGAGAAAAAAGAAGGTAGTGGTAAAGAACAAAAATATAACTTATTAATGGAGAAGAAGAGACCATGAAGAAGAAGGGAAAACGTAAAGGTGGAGGATTGAAGGTTTTGCTTTGAAAAAAAATGAAAAAATGAGAAAAAAGGAAGGTAGGAAAGCTCTTTTGAGGTGATGACATGTCAACGGTCCATGTTTCTGCTTTATATAGATATATAGATTTGTTTTGCCAAAATATGGGCATAGCGTCGGTCTAATTGTAATTGAAAAGGTGAGTATTTGGAGATTGAACATTGATATAGTATTTGATCTCGAGTTGAATACCCCTGGTTTTGTTTAACAATATTTTATATATAATTTATCACATGGCTTAATGACATTTTTACAAATAGTTAGATGTTTAAGATGTGTAAATTTAAGAAAAATAAAATAAAATATAAATACTAATCAATTTATAATATAAAAATAATTAATATTAAAATAATTTATTGAGTTCATTAAAACATAACTCAAAATAACGTTTTAATAAATTAACGAATTTAACAGAATTTTTCAATAAACTTAAAAAATAATTAGTTATCATGAATTATGTTACATGATAAAAACCTTTTAATAAAATTGTTGTTGGAAATCATTGTAAGCTGGGGATGAAATAAATGATAAATCTAAAATAAAAACAATAAATATATGATGATTAATAATTCATAAGTACAATAAACAATTAACAATAAACTATAAATATGAAAAAACCACCAAAACAATGTGGTTGTGCATGAAAAATGCATATGTTTTAAATGGCAATGTGGTGTTGAGATACTAAAGTGAACAAGCGGTCAAAGCTATAAAAAACAAATTTAGTAAATATCATATTAATTAATTGTGTTTGAGCCCATTTTATAATTGAAAAATTAAAATTTTATTTTAGTTTTCACCCATGCTAAAAATATTATAAAAATTAAATTACACTTTTTGATTTATGTAATTTTCATCCATTTTTTAATTGATTACAATTTTGATTACTCTAGTTGTGCTTTTGTTTCATTTTTTTATGACTCAAACTAATAAGTATTAATAAATATCCTTTAACTCAAGGGCACTTTAATCTTTTAATTAATTTCATTGATTTTAATATTAGGATTTATCTTTTTAAATTTTGTCTTTTTATTCCACCAATTAGATGGTGTCATTTGTCCTACATCATCCATTTTTCTCTACTACGCTCTCTTTTATTGACCATCTTTTTCACTAGAGATGTTCAAAATACCGATCAATCTGGTCAATCCAACCCGAAAAAACTCATTCCGAGATAATCTAATACATAGTTGATACAAAATTAGACTAAATCTCATCTGTTGGGTTAAAATTATTTGAACTCAACCCAACCGAACTCAATGAACCTGATGCACTTTTATACTATAGATTTAATATGGCTTTTAAAGTCCTTGATTAACATATATACATTAGATATTAGATTAATCCATGATTAGTTATATTCAAAATTATATTACATTGTTAACCGTAATTTTACTTTCTTATTAATATCAAACTTTAACTTTATTTTTTAAATTATTAAATACAAAAATATTAGTTATTTGTTTGTTTATCTGAAACACAATTCTTTCTATTTATTGCATTAAACTAATTATTTAAGGCCAAAGATTCTCCAACCATTTTCAAAATAATATTTTATTTGAGTACACTTCACTCTCAATCCTCGTGGTTTGGAAAGAAAATCCAAAAACGGTTTTTGTGTTCAAATAAAATTTGAAAAAATAGTCATTGTGTCATTCATATGCTTTGAAAATAGTATTGAGTATTAGTATCATTAATGGGACGTTTATCAAATACTTAATGGGTGAGTGTTTATCAGTAAAAGAATTACCTTCACCTTGTCATCTAACATTTCTGGGCATCAAAATGAATTGTTGGTAAACATCTTAAACCCGGTAAGCACTTATCGGAAGTCTTTTCCCTCACCGGGTAAGACTCTCTGTCATTGTTTTGCCTCTTACCGGGTAAGATTTTTTGTTCTTGTCATGCTCAAGGGATATCGTTAAGTGTTTACCCAGTAAGTGTCTAGTAAACGGACCATAAATGTTTGCTACGTAAGAGATTAGTTTATTGAGTAAACTACGATTTTCGTTTTTATGGTTTGTGTGATTTTTCGTTTCTATGATTTTAAAACTGTAATTTTTGTTCATATAATTTCTATTTCATTACTGTTTTTGTCTGAAATGTTATAACTCCTTCATTAAGTTAAAGGTATTTTAGTCTTTTTAATTTGTTTTTCTTTTTTGATCTATTAAATATATTTGTTGGTTTCTTTTTTGATATCTTTGTCTTATTGATTTTACAAAACTATGTGTTTTTTTTATAACACAATTTATATATATATATATATATATATATATATATAATTAAAATATTTAATACAACTAGTTTTTTAGATTTTTGGTTATTATAATTTTAATTTTTATGAGTCCGATTTATGTCACTAACATTATTCAAATGCTAGCCATTGAGTTCCCTCACATGATAGTATTTTATTTTATTTTTATTAGAGACCAAGTGATTATATTTTTATAGGACCAAACAGTTAACTATTTTTAGACTTTTCTTACCAAATAAATGCATGTAATTTTATTAATTGGCCTCTGACAAGCGACAACCCTACCAACCATCCACTGTGCGTGTTTCACCTACCTTATACATTTAGGTCTCGTTTGATTTGCAGGAATGAAATAGATTTTGAAGGTTTGGATTTCAAATTAATTCCAATCTCATGTTTGTTTTGTTGGGTTGTCCGGATTTGAAACCAATATTTAATTAAAATCCTACAAACATATGATTTTGAAATCCTTAGAGGGTGCTCGAGATTTTATGGGATTTATTAGGATTGTATGCAATAAGGTTCTAAAAAATGTTTAAAATATTTGTTTTGTAATAATCGATTAATAAAAATGTAAATTTAATTAATTTTATAATTGCTTAAAATTTTGTAAATTATTTATGAATAACGAGATTCAGTTCCAATCCAAATTATACAAACCAAACACACAAATAATTCCAAATTCATTTCAATCCAAATCTCTCCAATCCAAATCCCTAAAAAAAACAATCTTGTAAATCAAACGGACTCTTATGGGTTGTTTACCAAATGCTTATCCGGGTAAGACTTACCAAGTCACATTACCTTACCTGATGAATATGGTAAGAATAAAAAAATGCACCCAGTAAAAAAGAGACAAAGACCGGGAGTCTTACCTGGTAAGTGAAGGCGAAGACTCTTACCATGGTAAGCGCTTACTGGGTAAATTGTTGCAAACGATGCCGTTTTAGTAGACTAAAGTCTTACCCGGTAAATAAATGGTAATGTTAAAATTTACCGATAAACGCTTATCGAGTAAGTGTTTGGTAAACGGCCCATTAGGCATTGTTTGACAAAAATAAGCTAATTTATTTTCTAGTTAAATATTTGGATGTAGATAGGTTAGCTTATTGAAATGATAGTTGGAGTACTCTTTTGATAGTTTATTGTAATTTTTTCCAATTATAACCCTCATTAATGGTAAATATTAGTTATTACAATTAATTTCAATTTTTTTTTAATATTACTAGTATTAATGAATATTACTTATTA
>NC_037528.1:8027993-8044796 GCF_001531365.2 Cynara cardunculus var. scolymus
TGTATTGGTTGTACAAATATAAAAAGTCGTATAATAACTCACACCCTCTCTCTCTCTCTCTCTATATATATATATACAAATATTATATATATATAATAATCGGTTTGAAATTATTTTAATCAATATAATATATTTACTTTACTATTTTTTTTGTATTAGTTAATATATTATGTTGTTAGATATTTTTTAATTATATTTTGAAATATTATAACTGATTAATTTTTCAATATGTCTTTTTTGTTATTTTACATTCTTATGAGTTGGTTTTGTCAAACATGATTTGTTCATCAGCTAGCCCATCAGCTACCAGCTAGCCTAATACATATGTACATTACGTCATATATTTTATTAAAAAGGTAATATATATATATATATATATATATATATATATATATATAAAATTAAATTAATGTCTATTTGTTAATGTAGAGAACATGATTGGAGTAACAATATATCAGTTTGCTCTTCACACTAATTTAAATACATTTCATTTATTACATGAGCTTAAAATATAAGAACTAAGATTCGAAATGATCTAAGAAATTAAATCACTAAAGTTTACTCAATATTGAGTTAAACATTTTATCTCCATTGCTACTTTCTACTTTGCTTCATTAATTAGCCCAATCATTCCCGCCACTCTTTCACACAACATCGAGGCTGTCGATAAACGACTTCTACCTAAAGGTGCTTTCATTATGAATCCATCGCCTTGTAACGATTGATTAAAACGAGATTATGCTTTTTATGCTAAAATATCGAAAAACATTTCAGCACGATAACGTAAAATCATAATAGAACTTTATATACAAACATATATCACGTTATTCAAAACATTTTCATAAACTATACTGTACAATTATTTTTACTAAGAACTCTATAACTATAATTGTTTTCAATTAATGATTGATGTTAGAAAGTTTTACTTAAAATTTTTATTTGCTACATGCTAAGTAAATCATTTAGTTATCACCTATTTGGATAAAGAAAATTGTAAAATTAGGGGCCGTTTACCAAACATTTGTCTGGGTAATCACTTATCAAGTCACATTATCTCACCGGATGAATATGGTAAGAACAAAAAATTTTACCCGGTAAGAACGAGACAAGGACCATGAGTCTTACCCGGTAAGTGAGGGCGACGATTCTTACCAAAGTAAGCGCTTACTAGGTAAATTGTTGCATACAATGTCGTTTTGGTGAACTAAAATCTTACCCGTAAGTAATAATAGTGTTAAAGTTTACCGGTAAGCACTTACCGGATAAATTATTACATACAATGTCGTTTTAATGAACTAAAATCTTACCTGATAAATAAATAATAATGTTAAAATTTACCGATAAACATTTGTTAAACAACCATAATTATCATCTATTTAGATAAAGAAAATCGTAAATTACGGGGATAGGGGTTGGCCCACAAAGTAAGTCTTGTCCGTAGAGGGGAGCATAATAAATACACTTTGTACCAAAACATTAATGGCATCGCATTGTAAAACGGGACGACTATCTTCATCCAAAAATAATTATTTCAATTACAAAATTCATTTTTTATAAAATGATCCATAGATTAAATTTAAGGGGTCGTTTACCAAACGATTAATCGGGTAAGTGAATATAAGTCATATTATCTTATCGGATAAATATAGTAAGAATCAAAAATCTTACCCGGTTAGAGTGAGACAAGGACCAAGAGTTTTGCCCGATAAGTGAGATGACGACTCTTACCATTGTAAGAGTTTACATGGTAAATTGTTGAACACAATACCGTTTTTGTGAACTAAAATCTTACCCGGTAAATAAATGATAATGTTAAACTTTACCGATAAACACTTACCTGGTAAGTGTTTGGTAAACGGTCCCTAAGCAAGTATTAGTGTGGAAACTGCGTGTTGTACGATAACATGAATATTTTGGTTAATAATTCGAAAATTGTATGTATAAATATGTTAGTTGTTAATAGAATCATCAACAAATAGCATTCAAATAATTCGAAAAAATTAATAAAAGCTAATTAGTGAAATTTTAATACACACACATGTGTGTATATATATATATATATATATAGAGAGAGAGAGAGAGAGAGGTATTTGTTTAAGAATAAAATTGTAAAATTAAATAAAATGAATAATAATAACGACGAGGGTGTGAATAATTTATATATTGTTTGTCTGATTAATGATGATCTTTTTTCTTTTTAAATAGAAGATAAAACCTCTGCCGATTTTTGTTAAGAAATAAATTTACGTGTAAATCGCATGATAACGAATTATATGTATAAAAAATGTGGTAAAGAGAAATTTAGTCTATAAATAATATGAAAAAATATTAATCGATCATTAATACATATAAAAAACTATAGAGAATAATTCATTATTATAAAGCGAATGATTTCTACAAATAACAAAAACAAATAATTCTTCCATCCCAAAATAAGTGTCCCTGTTTTTACTTTGGTTTGTCCTAGAGTAAATGTTCACTTTCAAAAAATAATGTCTACTTACCACCACAATCCAAGATTTGAAAAATTATCAAACCTCATTGTACACATCATTTATACTTGGTTATATTTAACTGATAAATATATATATTTTTTTGCAAAAAAGTATTGAGCTAAAATGATTCAACTCTATTAGTTTAATAAAAAATTTATTGGTAAAAAAGTGACTAAATTTTAAATTTAATCAACCAAAACTTTTTAATTTTCTATTAATTATCTTCTTCTTTTATACTACTAACATTTGTCTTACACTTGATTATATTTAACAAATAAATACATCTTTTTTATAAAAATGATTGGGCTAAAATAATTTAACTCTATTAATTTAATAAAAAAAATTAAGTTTATGTTCTGTAAAATGCTCCAATGGTAATTTTCCTTTCTTTAAAATTAACAAAAAACAAAAATTATATGATTTTGCTAAGCACTTTGCATTATCTAGAATGTAAACAACTGTGATTTCCCTCTTTTTATATTACTTTATTTATCTAAAGTTTTTCATATACCATTAATTATTTGATGCATATTAATAATTAATAGGGATAAACCAACCAATTTCCGTACCAACGGTATCAATTTAATTGGTTGGTAGTATCGTACCAACTATCTAAACTTGATTAGTACGTGATATTATAACTTATGTACCATGGTAATACTGTACCATACCAACTTATTATTTGTATTTTCTATTAATTAAAGTTCAATTAGTAATATAACATATTTTAATTTTAATTTTACTAAATTATAATATGGATAGATATATAGAATATAATTGAAATCATTCGCTTAACCCTAATAACCTTAGTAACTCGTCCATACTTCCACGGTCCATCAATGTTCCTCCATTGCCACTCATAGTAGACTATTAGTAAATGTTTATATTATATGAATATTATTTGAATGTTTGTATAAGTGAGGATAAATGATACAACACATATCAATATGTTATAGTTTTAGTGCATCTAGATCTAGTTAATAAAGATGTCAATTTAAATAAAATTCTAACGCCAACTTTTACGATGTTGGTACAATATCGTACCAAATTGGTATGAACTGAAAAAAAAGGTTTTTAAAAAGATTATTAAGCAAAAGGTTATCCCACACCAACCTATTATTAAAATGGTAACTATTTTTATTTTATTCCCTTAAATTATAATTCTATCGACTCTTTCAATATAATTTTCATTTTAAACCTTAAAACGTTTTGGTTAATTAATTAATTTAATTCATTAAACATCTATAATAAAACCAAATATATTTTATAACATATACATTATTAAAAATTTCTCGTCAAAGCGCTCAAAATGGTAACAATTTCGAATACCTAAAAAGGTATAAAAATCATATAAATATATTCATCGTCTTTCATTTTTTTAACGAATTGATTTTTGTGTGTCCTTGTCATTATATTTTTATATCAATTAGTTTTATTGTTTACTCTTTTTAATAAAATACAAACTTCATTTCGAAAGAAAAGAAAATGTCAAGTAATTTTTAAACGTGCTTATCATAATGTTTTTAAATATTTAAATTGTAATGTTAGGTAATTTTTTGTTTTCAAAAAATATGACGTGAGCTTAAAATGACAATTTAAATGAGGGGTTATTATAAAACATTTTAAATAGATGATGATAGATTATAATGTAACAGATGAAAAAGTTTTTGCATTGGAGAAGATTTGTAAAAATGGATTTTTGTTAAAAAAAATATTAGTAGAAAGCTAACGTGGCAAAAGTAAAAATTCTTATAATGACTTGTGCATAGGGATAGAAACGAGATGGGTAATGTATCCCCCGTCCCCAACCCCGCCCCGGTTAATCCCCAACGGGTTCGGATCACCCGTTGGATGCCTGTTTTGTAAAAAAAATATTTTAAAATTAAAATTATAATAGATCATCACTAAATTAATTATCAATATTGAAAATCAAACATATTTATCATTTTAATAACAAATGTATACATATATACATATCTATTTATTTATACACACATCATATATATATATATATATATATATATATATTAAAAAATTTAATTAGGGTTGAATTAGGAGCGGATAATTCTATCCCCGACTCTACTTGGGGTATAAAAATAAATTCCCGTTAACAGGTAAAATTTCCATCTCTACCTATGCGTGGGATACGTGAAAACATGAGTCAAGGCTCTGTGTTGTGATCAGTCCTACAACTGGTTCCACATATTGACCCTAACCAGCTGACACTAACTGAAAAGAAAAGCGGGTAATTCGGTCTGATTCTCACGTGATGAATGTAGCCTCCAGCAATCAACTTACAGAAAAAAACCTGACCAAGAGGCCCATTGGCCATCTATACTGTCCAAAACACAAAACACTTATATTATTATATCTGAAGAGAAAGAGACAAGAATCAAGCAGAAATGGTAAAATGAACTTAAATATCATCAAGAGTAAGTTACAAGCACTCTCATGATGGTCATAACCCATAACTTCATTTGTCTTTTGTGATTGTTCCAAATGTTTGGTCAGTGATTGCAGCTACTTGTAGAGTTGGTTTGCTATGCCCATTCTATTGTTTGGTTGGTGTTCAAGTGTGACGATTCTTGGCATCAAGTTGGCCCGATTGCCATCCAGTGTCATCGGTGCAAATTCGAAGCCATAAAGACACACTTCACTGCTCCAGGATCCAACTTTCCTACTGTCTGTTTACTCCAATTCCTTGGAGGGCAATACGCGACATGCTTAGCTTTACTAGATGGTCGATGAGGTGGTTCAATCTCCACGCCCTTATCTTTCTTGCATGGGTTTCAGATGTCAAACTAGGGTTTGATTAATACAAGGATCTGTGAAACAAGTAATTCTAAACAAAATATCAGAAAAATCCCCTTTCTTTTACAGCAAGAAATTGTGAGAATCAAATCAACATTCACTTTGAAATGCACACAAAACACCAACAAACGAACAAACAAACAAAAGAAAGAATTCATTCCAACACAAACCTTAAACCTTAAACCTTAAACCTTTCACCTCTCAATCAAGTAACTTACTTAAATCACAAACAAATCATTTTTTTTTTACTTTTTTCTTAATTTAGACCTTATCAGTTATCCAGTTTACTAAATAATACACAATACTTTCTTCCCTCAACTCAACTCACCACACCAGTACTTGCATTCTGCTCCACACCAATCGCAACGCTGCTTCCTACTCTCGGTGGGCCCGAATGACGCCTCGGCCTGGCTGGTGATGCTGGAAACGAAAGCCGTTTCTTTGCATTCAATCCCGTCCCCTTTTCCGGGGTGTTCCCATCGTTCATCTCCACCGGGCCTAACGGGCTCTGTCCCCGTGATTTGGCCTTTGCGGACTTAGTAGGTGCCATGTAACTTGGAATTGATGGAGAACTAGCCAAGCTCTCGTCATCTCTCACCGACGACCCTGCAATGCTATGCCTCCTATTCTTCTCGGACTGCACACTAAAAACGCTCCTCGAGTCATCATCTGGGCCAGACCCTAACCCTCTTGGGCTTGGAACAGGCTTGAATTTCCGTGAGCCAATAGGAATGCCTGCTTTTGACTGAGGGGTTGAAGGTGTGGAGTTAAGTTGGTGACGGGCATACGACTTTGCAATTTCGCTCCCAGTGATGCTGATACCACCACTTCTAACGGATGCATGATCGTTTCCGGGGTCTTTCTCGCCCCGTGTCTCCCATGGCCGGGCCGCCATGTATCTCTCTAACCAGCTCCAACCCCATTGAGGATTCGTGGGATCCATGAAGAGCAAGTTCGTCGCCCTCGATGACTTCTTCCATGGTTGCTGTTTCAAAGAAATTACCAATGAGCAGTGATCCAATGCTATGATAACATCCTAATTCGAATT
The DNA here is from genome assembly GCF_001531365.2 of Cynara cardunculus var. scolymus. NCBI lineage: Eukaryota > Viridiplantae > Streptophyta > Magnoliopsida > Asterales > Asteraceae > Cynara > Cynara cardunculus. The sequence continues at coordinate 8,034,348 of NC_037528.1, forward strand.
CAGGGCATATAAAACAAGCATAAACCACATCAGCTATACTTGGACTATTTCTCCTTGATATATGTTGGAACCTCGCGTCAAGGGCTCTTTTGGAGAATAATCTAATGGGGCTCTACATATTCTCATAGTTTTTACAAAGACAAAAAAATACGACATTTTGCACAAACAAATGATGTTACCTGATGAGAAAACGAATATGCCATTGCCCTTTCTCTTCTCATAGTAGCTTCGTATTTGCTCAATAGCTTTGCCTCGATCTCTTCTTTCGACTGCAGGCTATCGTTCCATTCATCTCCCATCTGTTAAAACATTATACGCATCAATAGTAGTAACTAAAAGATCCTTTACAGATCCACAACAGCCGTTGCTGCAAAGCATTAATTCACGAATGAAACATCAAATTAACCTGCAAGCTCTCGATTTCTTTTGCCCGTTTCTGAAGGAGTTGTTTTTGAAGCGCCTGATTCTCCTCCGACATCCTGATCCTTCTAGAATTGATTTGAGACTGCACACGAGATAAGTTTTGCATGCATTTGAGTGTGTTTGTTGTTTGCCGTTTAACAGCAGGACCTTCGACCAGTGTTTTTAATCTCACAAGCCCTCGTAATGCTCGCAATGCCCTCCTTGCCTGCAAAGAAGAACCAGTAATTAACAACTATTTAGATCACTTAAACTGGATAAACTTTTTCGGATGCAACAGTAACATACCAAATACCCTCGAAAAGCCGTTTGAATTTTGATACCAGCTACTTCCTCCTTTGATTTTCCTGAATACCGAGTCAACTCTGCAAGTCGAACAGACTCAGCAGCAGCCTGAGCTGCGGTGGCAGCAGCTTCAGCTGCCACAGCAGCTTCAGCAGCGGCAGCGGCAGCAACTGCAACGGAATAAGCGTGTTTTGTCTGCTGCTCATCCTCCACCTCAATTGGTTTCACTTCTTCTGGTGGAGGAAGCTGATGAGAATTAACAGGTTCTGCAATGGAAGCAACAGGTGGTTCTGAAGCTTTTTCATCCGCAAACGCATTCTTCCTTGATTTCTATAATTAAATAACAAAAAGTGTAGCAAATTAAGTACGATTCTTGCCATAGAAATTCAATGATCTGATCATATTGGTGTCGAACCTGGCTTCTCTTTTCTTTTGAGCTGGGACTCAAAGCTTTTTTAATGGAAGATAACCAGTTGCCTTTCCTCCCCATTACAGTATCATCCACCGAATAGCCTGCCTGCAAATTATCAAATTCACCATATTTTTAACCCAATGTTATATAAAAATTAGGTCATATATCCTTCTATTTTTGGTAATCTTATAATTCTTGGTGTGCATATCAAAATTTTCTTGAAAATTCAAATAATTCATATCATTTTGAAGTTGAATATCAGTCCCTTTGACTTTAAAGGTCAAACGATCAATGCTTTCCCAGATTGTATTACACAATAATGTGGAAAGAATTTGAACCCTAAACTCATCCATGAGTCCAAAATCAAATCTTATTCAGGGTCAAATTCGTTAATTCGATGGAAAATTCAAGAAACTATGCAACACCCAAATTTCAATTGAAGAAGAACATCAAGAAATGGAAGAGAAGAACCAAAAAGACTGATAAAAGGATTAAAAGTACTTGAAAATGGCAAGATCCAAGAAATTACGCAATATCGATGTGAATTGACGAAAAAAACTTCAAGCAAAGAAATCATAAATTATACACACAGAGTCCAAATTGCAGTTTAAACTTGAGAAATTGACAGGATCCAAATGAAATGATGAAGAGCTTTTTAAACAGAAAGATCCACATACAAACATCTGATACTGACGTTGAAGAGAAATTCAAAATTGGGAAAACTTACGAGTAAATGAATTTGGATCTTGGAGAGCTTGTTGAAGGCTGTACTGCAATCAGAAGGCGATGGGTTTTGGCATGTATACAACAGAAAACAAAAGAGAAGAAGGAAGAGATAGAAAACCAGATCTTGGCAAGAGAAAGAAGGGTTCAAAGATATTGAAGAGAAAGAATAAAATAACAGCTGGGTTTTGCTTGGAATGACCCCACTTCGTTGGTTTCGACTTCCGAGCAGATCAACTTTCTCAAATATTGTTTTTCATGGTATAACTATAAATATTATATTTCATTTTTATTAAAAAAATATTTTAATTATGAAAATATCTCTACTTCTTTATAAAATAGAGGTTATTTTAAGAGCTACTAATTTATAAGGTTAATATATAAATTTTTAAAGCTTTACAACCTTTCACGTCTTATCATATTAAACTCTGAATCATTTTTAATTTTTTTATGTACTTATGATTGTTTATTTAATTTGTTTTATGGGATCGAGGTGAGAAGCGTAAAAAAAGATTTTCATTTTTCGATCAATTGTAATTGAATATCAACACTAATGAGTTGCATGGGGATGCATCAGATCAATTGTCATATAAAACGCAATTCATGTGTGAGTATGAGATTAAAAATGATCAAGGGTTCAGATTTTTTCTTATGTTTTTCATCGTAATTTCCTTTCTCACATGATCCTTTGCCTTGTTTTATATCACTTACTTTTTTATTTATTTATTTTACACTATTGTCATATTAACATAAATAATCTTATATGAACAAAAATACATTAAAAAATACTTTTTTTTACAAATTATACAATTATAATCGTCTCGTTAATACCTTCAAAATGAGTTTAAGATTGAATATTTTTGTGATTTAATCATATTATTAGTATCATGAATATTTACGAATTAGTTTGTTTTACATCCTTACGCTTTAATTTTACACTTTTAGCATATTAAAAATACATAATAATAGATTAACTATTTATGGATTTAATAATATTATAAAGTATCATAAATAAGTACGAATCTTAAATCATTGTATTAATAAGCATGTATAACGGTTATTATTGAAAAATATCAAGTATACTAATCTATATATTGAACAGGTCATTCAAAAAAAATATTAGGTTTACAAATCTTACATTTATTCAAAATTTACACTAAATCACATTGTACATGTATACAACTAGAATCAGGACAGACAGAAAAATAACAAAAATAAAACATGATTGACATTTTAAGATATCGGTTTTAAATGAAGATGCACATTATAGCACCGGACGGGCACCTTACTATGTGAGAGTAGGGAAATGTTCAAATGATAAAGTTTTTATTTTACAAGAATGCGATAACACCTTTTTACTATAGTAATACACATGTGATATTAAATTTTATCACATATAATACACATGTGATACTAAATAAGAGATCTGCGGGTCAAATCACTCGTATACCACTAGATCTCCTCAAGTGTATTATCACATCTGATAAGAGTGTGTTTAATGTGATACTATAATACATCACATGCAATACTAAACCAGAGATACAAATGATCTTTGGCGCAACCTAGGTTGTAGGACATGTTGTTCGCGTGATACAATTTTTTACATTTGAAACTTCACAGCAAAATCATTGTGAAAATAATATTCACAACGTTCTTGCTGTGAATGTTCGGAATTTTTATACCTTCACAACATTTTGCTGTAAAGTTTTGATTGTAAAAATGTGGTATCATAAAGACAGATTGGTTTCATGTGAACTCAATCCTGTATATATATATATATATATATATATATATATATATATATATACTATGTTCGACACCGTGTATTACACGAAGTATTTTAAATGAGAAAAACTTTGGATATTAACTCTGAAACATAAGAATTCAGAGTTCTATTGTTAGATTGGAAAATAACTCTGGACTTAACTCTGAATAAGAGGAATTCAGAGTTGTCTTCTAAGTTTTGAAAATATCTACGAGCAGAATTCTGAGTCACAAGAATTCTGACTTTTTATAACTCACAAACATAACTCTGAACTTCAACTCTGAAGAGGAGTTCGGAGTTGTATTATAAGTCTGACAATAAATTATATAACTAAGTATTGAACAAAACAATTCAGAGTTATGTTGTAAGTCTAAGAAATGACCAATATCTAATGACTTCATGTTGGTGATTTGTATCACTAATGTCATTTAAGTGTAATGAGATTAAATTGTTGACAAATGTAATTATGATAAATATCGAACAAGTAAGGAATGTGCGGAGTGGAAACTTGCTTGAGTTTATTTTGATTTAGGGGCAAAGCCCCTAAATGACGGGGGTTCGGAGGCGGGGTCCAAGGGGCAAAGTAATATTGCTTTATGAAAATGCTTCAAAAATCCGAATTTCAAATTTAAACCCGATTTTGATGACCACTTCAGAATTAAATTCAGTTAAACCACGAAAATAGGAAAATAAACGTGTAGATGGACAAATGTCATTTAAATAGACATATTTGAACCGTAAGTGAAAATTGTGTCTAGATACATGTTTAGGCGGAAAAAATCAATAACCGTCGCACAGAAACATGACATGTGTCCCCAAAATCACTTATTTATTAGGTGTATAGATGTATATATAACTATTGATAACATCAAAATATCCAAAATCATATTTCTAAAAATTTATATTAAAAATATGAAAGTGTTTTACTACTTTATAGTGATTAGAAAAAAAGAATTTAAATATAAAAGATTGTTTTTAATTTTTACGAGATATAATTTTTCTTAAAATATATTTATAAGGAAAAATTGAAATAAAAAAGTAATTGTTTGTGAATGCAACGCAAGTACCAGTTGATTATTTGTTTGGCCAACCAAAACCCACTCTGTCAATTTGTTTGGTGAACCATATGATTGATTAGTCTATAAAGTCTTTCTTACCTCACTACTTTTGCCAATGCGTTTTTCTTTCTCTCTCTTTTCTGATTATTTAATAATACATATATTTTTTATATTATTAAAACGTAATTTATACTACATTATTACGCATTTGGCAAATAAAAAATAAAAACAACTCATATACCATATCATCGTCTATAATTCAAATTTAAAATTTATTACTTTAATGTATAACTTGTTGAAATTACGTTTGAAAGAAATTGATTAACATATTAATCAATACATAATAAACGTAAAACCTTATTAATATGACATAAATCTTGGATTTTTTAATTAAAACATAATGCTAGTCTCTCATTTTCGTTTATTTAATAAAATTTTATATTAACAAATACAATTACTTTCTTTAAGATTTTATTTTAAAAAAAATTAAATTATGATTAGAGTAAATACGGATTTGGTCTCTATGGTATGCTGGTTTTTACAAACTATTAAGCCCAAAACTAGTTATAGATGACAACTTGATGCCCCTTTAGGCTTTGATGCAAGGATCGGCCCTGCATCCCACTACCAGCCTCTTCACATTTCTCGTCATCCCTTTGCTTCTAACCAATGCCCATATTCCTACTGCAAGCAACGTCCATGAATCACTGTGATTCAAGCTTTGATTGTAGTCTCTCTAGTTATTCATCCTCCACTACTAGCATTCCTTCTTTCCATTCATCACCACCTCCTTCTTCTTATACCACCATCTCCAAGTGTGATACTGCACCGCCCCCACCATTCCTGTGTTCACCAGCCACAACTCATTCGCCCCCGTGCTCCAACCATTGTTCAAAGCTCACCGCAAATTTCATTGGAAAATTAAGGAAGATGAGAGGGTTTTTTTTTAATTATAAATTTCATGCCACATGACATCATTTAATTGGTGATTAAAGATGACAAAATATAAAAAATGACAAAACCTTTAACATTAGAGTGGAGAAAAAAATATATAACACGAAAACGTTCTCAAGGACCAAATCGATTAAAAAATGCATGTCATAAGGTGTTTTCCGTAATAAATAAAATGAGGAGACCAATTTCAAAAAAAAAAAAAAACCCAAAGGACCAAATCCATAACTTATCTAAAATTTATTGATGTTTATTTGCGGTGAAAGTGTAGAAGACACGCATATGTTTTGTCTCTTTTGGACAATGGTCAGGGCCCGAAGAAGCTCAGCTTATTTATTTTTTAAATATAAAACAAATTATTGTAATTTTCAATGAACTAAAAAATAATACATATATAGCCGTTGTAATTTGATGATGGTGACAGGTAACTAAAATTATATCCGGAATATCGTGACATACATATATTTATATCGAAAAGGTGTCATTTTTTTATTACGCAACTTATACTCGTTAAGGGGTTGTTTATCAAGTCATATTACCTTATTGGATGAATATGGTAAATACCAAGAATCTTACCTGGTAAGAGGAAGACAATGATCGAGAGTCTTACCTTGTAAGTAACTGGTAGTGCAAAATTTTACCGGTAAGCGTTTACCGGATAAGTGTTTGGTAAACGGCCCCCTAACTAGCTTTTAGATAATCACAAATGTCCTGAAGTATAGGTAAAGCTCCATAACCACATGTGTATTTGGTTTTTGTTGCTTTAGAATAACCCTTTTGGGTGATATGAACTGAAGTACTCCGGTAGTATTTTTCGAGTCATGAATTTTAATTGGAAACGAGCCGTTCCTTGGAAGATTGCAACACACGAATGTTGATTTTTAAGATGTTACTTTATTATTCGATTTGCGATTGAAATAATTAGTTGATCTAAGAGTTGTTTGATGATTCACATGCTGATATCTTATTTTATTATGTCGTTTTCATACGTCATGGTTTATATTATAAAATGGCAGTAGTTAAGTCGTGTTTTGTTTTACGACATGGCAAGTATAGATAATGAGACCTGAGTCGGGTCAGGGAAGTGATATCGAGTGACAATCCGTTGATACAACCGAAAATATTGATTCTTATTTTCTAAATCTGTTGTTATTGTAATTTTAAAGTTTATAACCATCGGTTGTTCAAGTTTTGATGGATGTAATGAATATACGTTGAGTTTATTTTAGCTGCTCAATATCTAATTCATTATTATTTTGTATTTCTTAACTATGATTTTCTACTCCGGGTCATAAATGTGGCACGACCGCATGTTCTTGACCACACGAAACAGGAGTGTTTTTTTTTTATTAACCAGAATATCCAACCCGTTAAGTGAGCCGACTAATCCCAAGAAACAGGGGTGTTGTAGATATGGTATTAAAGAAAATATTTATTTGATGTTTATATTTTCACGAAATTACTTGATTATTCGATATTTATGGCTACAAATAAATAGCCATATTTTTATATTAAATTTTAATAATCCGATTATATGTTGTAATTCACAATAAATACATATTAAGAACAGCATAAAGTATTTGGAAATGGTTGGTTTTTGCAAGTACGACAGATAATTTGACATGACAATCAGCCTTTAATTAGAATAATTATTTGGAGACAATTCATAATCCATATGGATAAATCTATTTAAATAATATGTTTTTATTTATTAATATGTTTTTATTGTTATATTAAAATATTAAATAAATCACCTTTAAATATGTTGTGTAGGTGTGTTTTTAAATGGAATTCATTATATCTTAAACTACATAATAGAGTATTTGATAAAAATTCTTAAAAACCAATTTTTATGTATGAATTATTGTTTATTAATACATATTACTTAAAATTCAAAATTACAAGAAAATTACGCGTAAGTACAATTTATTCAAACTCTATTTTGAAATTCGTGTAACTAACTGCATATAAACATAATCAAACACATGATAAACATTTTATTTTAAATATAAAAAACTGAAAATATAATTTGAATAATCATTTAGTTCTACAGAATACTTAATTATTATTTTTATAAAAAAATTATATTATTAAATCAAAATAAATTATTTCGTTATTAAACATAAATTAAATTATAATTAAAAGTTTGAACTAAAGAAATTACACAAAAAAATAACTTGTAATAGTTAATTTGATACTAATATCAATATATTTTTTCAAATTTTAATGATATCTTAATTTATATTTTATTCAAATATAACAATATTATCATTTTTTTAAAACCACATAAAACCGTAATATATCGACAAAAAGAAAAAAAATAAAATAAGATATTAAAATTAAAATATATCTCACTGTATTATACAAATATCTTTCTGGTTCATATAAATTATAATGTTTGTAAAATTGGTCTAAACAATACGAATATTATTAATATTTATGTAATTATTTAATAGACGTTTAAATAAAATTATATGATATAATTATTTAATATAAGATTCAAGTGGTGCCATTTAAAACCCAAAAAATAATCAACAAACCCCAAATTTGTTGTAAAAAATAATAGAAAATAATAATTGCAAAACCACAATGAGAGCATTACCCAAAAATAATTGAATAAAAAAGGTCTTTCCAATCTCATTTTATAAGTATTTTAATTTGCGAAATAAATTTAATCAAAATCGTTAAGGAGTTAATAATAATAAATCTATAGAAATACAACATTATAACATCTTATATTATATACGACAAAATGTAAATAAATTACAATAAAGTTTGGTTTAGTTCCTATTTAACGTAACATTTTTTTTCCTTTCAATTGATGTAACAAATTTTTATTTTTTCCTATTTTATACATATTTTTGACTTGTAACTTATTAATCGGGTGACATTTGATAACTTCGATGTCACGTTGTCGATTATAATATGATGTTGGTTATTTGGATTTCTAAACTTGTCAAATTTTAAATATAATTTTTTTCCTTTCTAAAAAAATGAGATTTTTAGGTCTATTAATTTTTTTTATCACCCCATCAACTGGTACCATCATTTGTCTCCCGTAAAACTTCGTTGATTTATGTTCTGTAAGATAGCGTTTGGTACGCAGACATAATTGGACAAGACTAAACATGATATAACTGGACATGACAAGACAGGACAAGAAGGTATGACTGGACGGGACAAGACTGAACATAACATGAGTTGTCTGGTGTTTGGTACGACTAGGACTGGATGAGACAGAACTAAACAAGTTACCCCTAAAAGTTATTTGATGCTTTTAAATATTATATAATATTTATAATTAACACAAATAAAGTAAATAATTAAAGAATAAATATTTGTACATAATTTTCAAATTTGTACCAAATTTGAATGAAAATTTTGATATAATTGATGGTAGTGGTAGTGGTGGTGGTGGAGGTGGTTTTGGTTATGGTAGAGGTATTGGTGGCCGACGGTAGTAGTGGCAACGAACGATGGTGGTCGGTGGCCGACAATGGTTATAGAGGTAGAGGCAGAGGTGTTTGGTGGACGACGGTGGTTATAGAAGACATAAAGATGGTAGATTGTGGTGGTAGTGGCAGTTGACAATGGTGGAGGAGGTAGTTGTGGTTGATGTAGTGAAGATAGTGGTGGTGGTGGTGGTTATGGTGGAGGTGAGGTAAGGAGGTAGAGGTGGCCGTCGGTGACCGCCGGTAGTGACGGCGGCGGCCGAAACTAGCGGTGATGACCATTAAAACAAATACCATATTAAAGTTATATATCAAACTAAAGCGAAATATCCTCCATCAACCCGTTTTTGCTTCTTCTCTCTCCAAACTCTCACATTTTAACAGGATTATTTCTGTATAATTTTGTTGTTTTGTTTTGGTATTAGGTTTGATTTAATTTTCGATTTTGAAGTGAAAAGGTCTACTAAAAAGATTGGTTGGTAGATTTTTTAAAGTTGTTTTTATTTCTTAGTTTAATGCTTGGATTTAATCATTTTGTTTTATCGTGATTGTATCTAATACCCTTTTAAGCAATCTTAGATGCAAAACTTGTAGAAATCGATACACGAAATAATATTATTAACTTTAAACAAAAATCATTATTTCATCTATAAATTTTCTGATTTCGGTAAAAGCACGAGAACATTCAAAGTTCATAAATGAAACAACACTACGAACTTTAAACATATATCATACAAAATATGATTATTATTCTAAAAATAAAAAATAAACACCATGTTAAACAAAGTTCCACGAAGCAGTTCAATTGGGAGAAAAGAAAGAGCGGTGATGATTATCTTCCAAAAATAATTTGTTTCTAAAATCGTCCTTCATTTAATTTCTTTCCTTTTTCTTCATTTTAAAACCTCTCATTTAACCAGAACCATTGATTAGAAAATAAATGGTTTATATAAACCTATAAAATTAATATTATTTATTTGATTAACAAATTATCGTAACGTGTGCGTGCATGTGTGTAAAATATTTTTACAGTTATAAAAATAAACTTAATGATTTAAAGATTATTATTTGTTATCTAATGTTAATTACTATAAGATGCAGCTAAAATAAGCGAACTTATTTTTTGGGTGCGCATAGAAGAGACTTTAGCTTTATTTGGAAAAAAAAATAAACAAACTTATTTTCTGGGTACACATTTGTATGACTATAAGCTAGCTTATTGAAAAACTACTTGAAGTAGCATTTTGGGAGCTTATTGCGACTTTTAAATTATAACTCTCATTAATATTAATTATTATTTATTACTATTAATAATTAATAAATATTAATTAATAATAATCATTATTATATTAATAAACTTTAAAGAAAATAAATTATTACTAT
>NC_037528.1:8045002-8067387 GCF_001531365.2 Cynara cardunculus var. scolymus
TTATATATTTTGAAAAATTATGAATCAATTAGAATAAATAAGGAGGACACTTTTAATGTTTATTCAAAATACATCTAAGGGTTATTTAAAGTCATAAATTAATATATTTTATTCTTTCTAAAATTCTTTATCAAATCCAAACTTTATAATAATCAATTTGAAATTCTTCTAGTCAACATATTATATTATTTATTTCTTATAATTTTTTTGGTATTAATTAACATATTATACGTTTAAAAATTTGTTTTAATTACATTATAAAATATTGTAATTGATTAATTTTTCAAGATGCATTTTTAGTCATTTTACATGTTTATAAACTAGTTTTTGTCAAACATGATATGAAATCAACTAGTTTATCAGCTATCAGCTAGTTTATCAAACATAACATTTGTGTATCTTATTTATTTCTCACATAATACTCTTATAACAAGATAATGTGACGTGAATCAGTTAATAATTTATGTTTCTATTAATAATTTATTCAATAATAGCCTATAACTATTATATCAGTTTAATTTTTATTTTAAAACAATTTGATGAATTTGTTACATTACATTCTTTTAATCAAAATAACAAACCATAATCTCTTTGGAAAAGCCGAAAATAATATTTAGAAAGAAATTCTTTAAATTGTACGTAATATTCTCCCAAAATCAACCCCACTCACAAGTCCTAACCACCATATCCGTCCACTTAAACCAACATCCACGTGGCTAATTTATATATCCATGAACCCAAACTTCCTTTTACTTAATTAGTAGCTGTTTAACGATTACTGCATGATTTGATGTAAAATGATTAATTAGTCAGAATGATTAAAAGACTTTCATAATATAGTACAAAATGAAATATAATTGTTTGATAATTGTGTACAATGAAATTAGAGCTCTTAATGGTTAAGAGAGATCCATGATACAAAATCATTCAGAGGATTTTAGAACTATTAAGAGGTAGACTTTTTTTTTTTGCTAAACAAGATTCACCTCTTAACGATTCAGAAGTTGTCTCTTAATTGAACTATTAAGAGGTAAACAAACAACCTCTTATTCACCAAATAAAGATATATGACAAATATATCGGGCGGTTTGGATGTGATTTTATTATTTATGACTTATCAATTATATCAGAGCCAGGGCCTAAAACAACTGTTGTCACAAATCTTTTTCAAACAATTATAAACGGTTTTTCTGTATAGTTTAAAGATACCATCTTTGAAGTTTGTTGAAACTTCTTCATAGAAACTCAAAACCCAAACGAAAGTTTGACGGTGAGAGGCTACAAGGAGATGTCTGTCTTTGTTTCGTGCAAATGTTTATATATGTATATATAATTCAATCTGTCAATTAATATATAATATATTGTTATTATTTTTTTAACAAAAAAAGAAGAAGATAAATTGACCGAATTATCTTTGAGTTGATGGATCAAGAGTCGCGTGAATTAGGACGAGGTATCAACTTGAATCAGAGTGCAAACCGTAGATATCAGATGTTCTCAACATAATTATTTCAGTATAAAAATAAGATACGTAATTTGGTGTAAATCATAGGGTGTAAGAGTGTAATTCACTGTAACTATATGGTAGAAAATGAAACATGCGATGTAACGTACTCTGTTTTATAATAAAAAATTGTGGAAGTTACATATAACCACATATTTAATACAATTGGATAGTTCATATGACTGTTACAATCTACACATATCACGGATAATCTACCAGATTCTCAACTTTTTACACGTGTCCCGATTCAATAAAAGAATCTTTGACGGATCTTTTGTAGTTTTAAATAATAAAAAAAATTAAAATTAATATTCAGTAGTAACGGTTTTTATATTTTCAAGATTTTATAAATCTAGAAAATTCTTAATATCTAGATTTTCTAAAACAGATTAAATATACTATTTTGATCTATAAAATTGGTTAATATTATAAAATCATAAGAAGAAGTCTAAAAGGCCTAACTTTTTTTTTTCTTCATATATTGGACGATTAAATTGTTTTTACATTCCGAATAACTATAGATTTCCTAAAAGATCAATTAAACTGATACTTAAATAAATCATTAAAATAAAATTAAAAATTTATTTATATAAAAAAATTCCATATAAAAGTTGAGTAAGAGGTTGGAGTGTTGACCAAAAAGAAAATATTTGGTGACTGTCCACATGAACATCATTTACGGGTTGTTCAGTTCTTTTTTCATTAAAACCTATATGATAAAGTTGTCTGTATGATAACAATTAACTTGTTGTTCGGTTGTTATGTTGAATAAACAGTTTTAATGTCAAAAAATAACCATTTTACTCCTAGGCTATATTTTTGTTTGATAAAAATAATGAATGAATAACTTCGTATATTAAAAATATCAATTTAAAAGTTTATTAAATCCAATTCCAAACAATTTCATCTCCAAAATATCAAACTCAAAACCTTGATATATATATATATATATATATATATATATATAGGTTCTTTTGTTAACCCAATTTATAATGTTAATTTTATAAACTTGTCACAACCATTCATTTCGTAAATCAATGGATGATATTTATGATGACAATTTTGTAACAACTCAAAATATAATATGTTACCATCTAAAATGAACATATACAAGCAACAGAATTATTGGGGAAAAAAATCATAAAAATAGATGTTTTGTAACTGTCTATGTGTATATTAATATTTTGTAATCGTTTGTGTATATTAATGTTCTATAAGTGTCACTTGTATATTAATCTTTGTGATTAATAACATAATCTACATCATTATGAACATTGGTTCACCCATGAATAATTATAAACAATGGGTTCATTTATGAACAATATGTTTGAATATTGGTATATGTTTACATGTGTTATGATTATTGCTTGGATATATATATGTTCACAAAAGTTCATTTGGTTGTTGTATCTTTTCATATGTTAATAGACAATGAACATTGTACATCTATAAAAAATATGTTCACTTTGCTATCGGGTCTTCTCCACCAACCACAAAATTATAAATATTATAATGAAATTCTGTCACTCAACTCTTAACCAAATCATTAAAAATCTGGAAAATTAAGAACAATATTAAAATAGAAAAAATCATGGGATATTATGACAATCTAACCTCCAATTAGTTATATAAAAAGAAAATTACACACATATACTTAACATTAATTTCGTGAATAAAGTTGAACTTTAGAATAAAATGAGCTGCAATTGATCTAAAAAGTCATAAAGTTGATACATTTTTGTGGGTTAACAAATGAACTAAACTGTATGAACCAGTGAACTTTCCATTTCATATATGATTTCTTCTCTTGTCCAACTTTCCATACCATCCATCGTTGGACCAAAATCTCCAAAACAGAAACAAGCAAGAATACCTAATTACAAATCACCCTCAAGAAAGGAAAAAAACTCAAACAATTAGGGAAGATTAACAGAGAGAGATTAGAGAAGGTTTGCTTTAAGGGCTAAGATCGTTGAGGCAATCGTGCTTTGAGGGAAGATATCACAGGTTTGAAGAAGAGAGAACAACTTTAGGGAAGAATCTCCAGCTTTCAGCTTTGGTTGGAGAAGTGTGAGTTTCTAATAGCTGGGAAATATTTATTATTTATGGCTAAGATCATACAACTAAACTAATAAATTATATAAGCAACAAGTGACCATCCCCTTACCACAACCCCGGTTTGCCTCCCCTATGAGTTTTACTTCTTTATTGTGTTTTTCCCCATGCCCACAAACAAACAAACAAAATTATATCTCAAAAAGACCGTGAATGAAAATAAAAGGATCCATAAATATAGTGTTTTTATAAGAAGTTGATAACTCAAGACTCAATCCAAGATCCATAGCCTCTGCCACCGCCTGTCAAGCACCCAAGTATGAACTCGGAAGCGCAACAGAACCACCATTCCTAGAAATGGCGGTAAATGATGGCAGCAAATACCATAAAACATACCATCACACCAACTCAAAAGACATAACAAAACAATAATAAACTTAAAAAGTTTCAGATTCCTCACAGGGCCGGTTCACTTCTTCTTGATAGCAGCCTTAGTTATCTTGGCACCAGTTGGGTCCTTCTTGTCCACGCTCTTAATCACGCCAACAGCAACAGTTTGACGCATATCCCTCACAGCAAAACGTCCAAGAGGAGGATACTCTGCAAACGTCTCCACCACCATGGGCTTGGTCGGAATCATCTTCACCATACCTGCATCACCATTTTTCAAAAACTTTGGCTCCTTCTCGAGCTCCTTACCCGACCTTCTGTCAATTTTGGTCAACAGCTCAGCAAACTTAACGGCAATGTGAGAAGTGTGGCAATCGAGCACAGGTGCATATCCGTTTCCGATTTGGCCAGGGTGGTTCATGATAATGACCTGAGCAGTGAAATTTGCCGCACCCTTTGCTGGATCATCCTTGGAGTTTGAAGCAACGTAACCACGCTTAAGATCTTTCACAGCAACATTCTTCACATTGAAACCAACATTGTCACCCGGCAACGCCTCAAGGAGTGCCTCATGATGCATTTCAACCGACTTCACTTCTGTGGTTAAACCAGATGGGCCAAAAGTAACAACCATACCAGGCTTGATGACCCCAGTTTCAACACGGCCAACTGGCACGGTTCCAATCCCACCGATCTTGTAAACATCCTGGAGTGGGAGACGAAGAGGCTTGTCTGATGGCCTCTTTGGTTCATTAAGCTGGTCAAGCGCTTCAAGAAGAGTTGGACCCTTGTACCAGTCGAGATTGGTTGACCTCTCAATCATGTTATCTCCCTCAAAACCAGAAATTGGAACAAATGGGATTTTGTCAGGATTGTATCCAACTTTCTTGAGGTAGGATGACACTTCCTTAATGATTTCATCATACCTAGCCTTGGAGTACTTGGGTGTCGTAGCATCCATCTGCAAAATACAGAACATTATAACTTAAACCAAACCGTAAATCTCACAAATATAGGGTCTGAAAGGTAAGATGTAGGCCGACTTCGTCGCTACATTACCGCTCATGCAATATAACAGTGCCACATCATAATAAAATGATTCAAAATTGTTTGATACCTTGTTGCAACAACAGATCATTTGCCTGACACCAAGGGTGAAGGCTAGTAAAGCATGCTCACGAGTCTGACCATCCTTGGATATACCAGCTTCAAAACCACCAGTGGTGGAGTCGATAATGAGAACAGCACAATCAGCCTGAGAGGTTCCAGTGATCATGTTCTTGATAAAATCCCGATGTCCAGGAGCATCAATGACAGTGCAGTAGTACTTGTTAGTCTCAAACTTCCACAAGGCAATATCAATGGTAATACCACGTTCACGCTCAGCCTTAAGCTTGTCCAACACCCAGGCATACTTGAAAGAACGTTTGTTCATCTCAGCAGCTTCTTTCTCAAAACGCTCAATCACACGCTTGTCAATACCTCCAAGCTTGTAGATCAAGTGCCCGGTAGTAGTCGACTTTCCAGAGTCGACATGACCAATGACAACAATGTTGATGTGAACCTTTTCCTTACCCATGACGAAACCGAGCTGGTTGATATTGAGGATATAAAATCAGTCAGACAACTACATAGACGATCATATAGGATTCAATAATACAATTGCAAATTATTAAAAAAAATGTTTTAAAAGCTTATTGAATACTAATTGCATTCAATATTTTAATAATACCATTGCAATAAACTTTAAAAATATAAAATAAAGAAATCTTGGAATTAAATGTAACTTCTTTATAAAAATTGTTGACTTTTGCTTCTCCAATTAAAAAATTATATAGAAACAAATGACTTCCTCAAATTGCACATAAAATTAATAAACAACTAATGAACACATTAACAAGTAATAACGTATGTTTACTAACCCTCTACTCTTAAGATCAGGACAAAAGCATCTCAATTTAAAAACAATAAATTATAAAGAAACTGATGCAACAAAAGCATGCATTGCATTGAAGAAGATTTAATGCTGCAAACTGATAAATTTTTTTTTACAAATTTTAATAAAATTTAGCCTTCGTAACACAAAAAAGTTGTGGCTCAATATGATCTGGTAACGTGTCACGTTCCTTGGCAAGCTACACCTTGTCCAACCAAGGAAAAAATTCCGTATGTAGGGTCCAAAGGATTATTTGAAAGTCAAATTTTACAAATATATTTTATATCTGCAAAATGCTCAAACTGCATTCATTTACATAAATCGTTTCCAATAGATATAGTATGATGATATAAAAACGTCAACGTTAAACGAGAATTGCTAGGTAGTAAGTTAAAAATCAAGAGAAATTTTCATGGCATACTCTGTAAAACCAACTTAACAAAAGGGAAGCAGTGATCGAAAACATAATCTGGGTCATTCTTTCTGAATTGAATCTGATCCGATTAAAATTCAGGAGAAGTCATATAGCTATCAGATGTCTGGTCATTTGAAAGCTCTATGACTTCTCCCAAATTTTGATCAGATTAAAATCCAATCTTGTTTTGGAAGAGATGATTCAAATCATGTGTTTGATCATCACCTTGCAGAATATAAAGTACAGTACTATTAACTAGCAATTATCGTTGAAATTTTTTAAGAACAGAAAACAGTGATCAGATAAACACGGTCACAAAGCACATAAATTCATAATCAAACTCAACAAATAACGAAATATGATCGAAACCTATAGTTCCACCATAAGTTACAATCTACAGCAAAACAATCAATCAATTACTTCATACAAATTAACACAAAACAACACATGCGGATCATAGATTTCACAACGAAATAAAGGCGAAGAACTGAAGAAATCGAACCTCAGTTTACTCCGATAAAGAGGTTGAGAAACGGAAAAGAGCAGCCAAATTCAAAGCGCAATGAAAATATTACAGTACCGGTGGTTTATATACTACAGCTGAAACAGCCGAGACTCACCCTTGACCGTCCATCGCTTAGGGTTTTTCTATGGACCGTCCGATTCACTTTGATCTAACGGCATATGTTGGTCGTCGTGGCAAAATTCCGAATAAACCCTTGATGGACTTGGGCAGCACGTTTAGACGACAAGCGTCATACAAAAGTTATCAAACATTTGTTAAGAGAAAATTTAGGGATGTGAATTTTTATGCTCTGATTTTCAAGATATTCTATCATTATATGTGATATATGAATCAAGGAATGATTTATTAATTATTTATTTTATCAAATGCGGTAAATATCCTAAAAATCAAATGGATTCTTTCGTGGTTTTTTTACCACCTTAGTATCTTCAAGATTAACAATGTATTAAATATTTTAATAATATTTTTTGTTAAAGTCTTCTAAAAAAATGTTATAGTTGCATAATCTATACTTTATTATAAAGCATTTGATAAAAACTTTTAAAAATCATATTTTATGCATAAAATACTATTTATTAATGCATGTTACTTAAAATTCAATACTACAAGTAGATTGTGCGTAAGTATAACTTATTAAAGCTCCATATTTGAATTTGTGTAACTAACTACAGATAAATATTATCAAATACAGAATAAACATCTTATTTTAAATATAAAAAATCTAAAATATAATTAGAACAATTATTGAGTTCTAACAGAATACTTAATTATTATTTTTATATAATGTTATATTATTAAACCAAAAATAAATTATTTTATTATTAAACTTAAATTAAATTATAATAAAAATAAATAAATTACATATAAAATGAGAACTTTTAAATAGTTAATTTGATGTTAACATTGATATTTTTCTCAAATTTTTACGATGTTTTCAAATTTATATTTTATTTAAAAATAAAATCATTATTTCTTTCTTAAAAACACATAAAATTATATTATAACATCAACATAGATAAATAATAAAATAAAAAATTAAAATCGAGATGTATCTCGCTGCATTGCGCGAGTATCCTTCTAGTTTTAAATAAAAGTAGAGAGAAGTTTGTAAGATGATATGTAATTCTTATACATGCATTTTTTTTATTGCAAAATCTTATAATCACTCATGGATGTTTAACATCCGGAAAATATTAAGCAAGTAAAAACCTTACCTTCATTTTACTCTTGGAATAGTAAGATTAAGTATTTCTGATGTTTGGTGGTGATTGGGTATGAATTTAATCAAGAATGAACCAAGTGACAGAAAATTAGCTTTTCGCAGGTGCAGGGAAAACCTTGACCGGCGTGAAGTTGGGTAGAAAATTGGAGCTGGAGGGGAGTGTCCTTTAAATCCCGTTTTCTTCCCTTTCTTTCCCATTTCTCACTTCCAAGACCTTTTCTCTCCTCTTTCATTTCGTTTAAGGAGCATTTGTCCATCTTCTCAAAGCATTTAAAAGCTTCCAAACATCAAGATTTCAAGTTAGATCAAAGATTCAAGTTCTTCTTGTTCAACCATCTTCTCACCATTGTCGATCTAATTTTTTGTCTTTCCCCTAAAAATGATTTGTAAGTTAATCCTAAACCTTCTAAACTTAATTACTGTCAAAACATTTCATTTTAACCTCCTAGAATATCTTTTTTGATGTATCTTCCATATTTTGAAGTTTTGACCAATTTTGGTTTTTGGTAATTTGAGGATTCGACTAAAGTTTGTTTATGAATATGATTTTGGGTTTACTTTTGGTACATTTTGAGGTTTGGTTGAGACTCAAATAAAGTTTCTAGAGATGGATGTTTGTGGATCTAAGTCTTCGCCATTTTAGAAGCTTGAGAGGGATTTAGAACTTAGGTTTAACTTAACCTATCAAGATGAGTTCAAGTTATTTTGTGAAAACTATGTACATGCCAAAATGTTTATTTTGAAGTCTTAAGATGTTTTCTTGATGTTTATCAATTGTGTCGATTTTTGATGAATTATGCATCTTGAGTGTATTTGGTTTTATAAATCTTGTGGGCTTTTAGACATTTTTATCAATCATAAGTGTGGGTCTTTTGATAGTTTTATCTTATAAGTGAATATTATTTTGGTGTTAATGCATTTTTAGTACATTTGGTTTGGAAAATGCATATTGTTTCGTTATAGGGCATTTTGGTACTGTAAATGGTATAATTTCAACTGAAAAATGGTTTTGTCCCAACTAATGATGGGTTTTTGAGTTAATCGTGTCTTTAGGGCGTCTTTGCATAAATCCTAGTTAAATACTTTTTTATTGACTATGATGATTCTTATTGGTAGTCAATTGGCTTGTTGAGCTCATGACTCGGTTTTGACTGAGATGTCTTGGGACTTTTATCCGGTTTATTTGCTATATGTCAAGCTTTCAAGTCATATGCAGTTATAACATATTCATTTGATATATTACATGCTTTGGGTGTGTGATCATTCATTTGAGGGAATGTAATTTAGACTGTAATGTAGTGGATCCATAGGTATATGAGTCAGTCTTTATTGATTCAAAATGGGACGGTCATTCCTGCATTGTGGCCGGGTATAAACATTGTGTTATCGAAGACTTTGAACTATAAATCACATGTTGGATGAACTCTAGCCATTGGTCGTATGATGTAACTTTTGAGTTAGTTTTTATAGGATAATTATCCCCGTATTGTAGCTAGAAATAGGCAATGGGTAATCGGGGAAAACTTGGTACGATCTTATGGGAACCATATACCAATCATTAGCCACATGATGTAATTTATAGTGAATGAGTGTACATGAGATCATCAGAGGTTTTGAACTATGAATCGCGAATAATTAATCTCATTTCAGCCATTGATCCTTATGATCAGTTCTATCGGGTGAATATTGAGCTTTAGTTTCATGAATAGAGGGACGTTTTGATAAATGTGTTCTCATCACGAAAATTATGGGTTTTCGACAGGATGTTGCTTTTATATTAAAAATATTTCATGTTGGAAATTGTGATTTGAATAACATCTTTCAATTTTACCGCTTTTATATTTGTGATGAAAACTATTTGAACTCACTAGACGTTAAATCTAACCCCTTTTATTTGTTGGCATGCGCATCAGGTCTTTGTTGGGGTTTGATACTAGCAACATTGTGATTAATCGACTGTTAATTAAAGGCACGAGAAGTATCTAGCTATTTGGGGACGTCTTCCATATGTTTGAAGATAACAACTATTATTGTGTTTAGTCGCACCCTTTCCTAATTTAGATTATGTGTAAGGTTGAAGTATTTTTTATTGAGGTTAAACATAATTGCCATTATAGGTAATCAAGTGTTGACTTTTAGAAAGAGACTTTATCCTTATTTGACGCTTTATCAAAAGAAAAAAAAAATAGTTGCTCTTTCCAAATTTGAGGGTGTTATAGATACCAGAGAAAAATGTTACAGTTACTCTAAGGTATTAATGAATCGGGCTTTTAATGAGCTATTCAATTTCGGGTATAACAATTTTTTTTTTTGACATGGTGTCCGTTCAAACCATGATACCATAGCGACAAAAAATGTAATTGATTATGTTTTTGTATGTTTAATTTTAAATTAAACTAGAAGGGTACTCTCACAATACAGTGAGATACATCTTGATTTTAATATTTCGTTTTACTTTTTATCTCAATCGATGTTATAATATGGTCTTATGTGATTTTGAAAAAACGACAATGTTTTTATTTTTGAATATAATATAAATTTGAAGATATCATAAAAATTTGACAAAAATATATAGATTTTAGTATCAAATTAACTATTTAATTTTTTTCATTTTTTGTGTAATTTTTTAATTTAATTTTTTATTATAATTTAATTTAGGTTCAATAACGAAGTAATTTATATTTKGTTTAATAATATAATTTTCTTATAAAGATAAAAATTAATTATTTTGTTAAAACTCRATAATTATCCTAATTGTATTTTAGAATTTTTATATTTTAAAAATAAGATGTTTATCATCTATTTGATTATGATTATCCACAGTTAGTTACATGAATTCAAACATGAAGCTTTAATAAGTTGTACTTATACTTAATTTATTTGTAATCTTAAATTTTAAGTAATATGCATCAATATACAGTACTTCATGCATAAGAAATTGTTTTTAATAGTTTTTGTCAAATGTTTTATAATACAGTATAGATAAAAAATGATGGAGAAACAGATCGAGAAAGGAATGTTAACCGCCATATTATGCTAACCAACCTGATTAGAAGTTGGTAAACCCAACCAACCTAGTCAATCTCATCGCATGGTGTTCAAAATACTAACCAACCAGACCAATTCAACTCGAAAAACCTAAAAAAATTCAACTCGAGATAACCTAACACATAGTTGATACAAAATTAGATTAAACCTCATCGATTAGTTTGGTGTCTTTTCTATAATATGTATTTAATATATGTATATTAGACATTAGACCAATATGTAATTCGCTATATTACAATTTCAACCGTAATTGTACTTTCTAATTTGTATTAATTTTCAACTTTCTCTTTTTGAGTTTTTTTTTTATATTCTTATTTTGATTTATTTCGTTTAAACAGAAACATTGTAAAATAATGTACCAAAATTTTCAAATGATGCCGACCAACCCAACCCAACTCATCTATACTATATTATAACGCATTTGACAAAAACTTTAAAAAGCCATTTTTTATGCATGAAATACTGTATATTGATGAATATTACTTAAAATTCAATATTACAAGTAAATTATGCATAAGTACAACTTATTAAAACTCCATGTATGAATTCGCGTAATTAACTGCGGATAAACATAACCAATTAAAGGATAAACATCTCATTTTAAAATATAAAAAATCTAAAATATGATTTGGATAATTATCGAATTCTAACAAAATAATAATATATTATCTTTATAAGAAAATTATATTATTAAACCAAATATAAATTACTTCGTTATTAAACCTAAATTAAATTATAATAAAAAATTGAATTAAAAAATTACACAAAAATAAGAATTTTAAATAGTTAATTTGATATTAATATCGATATATTTTTGTCAAATTCTTATGATATCTTCAAATTTATATTTTATTCAAAAATAAAAACATTATCGTTTTTTCAAAATCAAATAAAACCATACTATAACATCGACTAAGATAAAGAAAAAAATGAAATATTAAAATCAATATGTATCTCGCTGCATTACGCGAGTACTCTTCTAGTATGATTCAACTTATTTGTAAAACATTAGGTTGAGTTGTTTAAATTTCACACGCAGTTAATCAAACCCATATGCAGCCGGGCAAGACTATAATTTGATAACTCATAAAAGTGATATAATTAGTAGAAAATATGTAATTGGAATATTAATTTTCTTATAATAAAATATGAAAAATATATTTCTAATTTATTTTCTCTAAATTAATAATTTTGTCTCTTTTGATAAATAATATTAAAGCATTGGTTAAAGTCGAAAATGGGACTTTTGGAACTGAGTAAAGCGGAAGCTCACCCTTTGCGAGGGTCTACTTGGACCGTTTTGTTTCTCTAACCTTTCCCTTGTAAGTCTTTCCTACTTGCTCGCTATATGTTCGACGAAATGCCTACAAGAAAATACCCCCAAAATTTCTGAGATTTTAGCATATAATTGGCCCCTTAAACGTTTGCTAACCCTATGATTGAAATTACCCTTTTGTATTTGTGGATAAGGGAATGGCCATGTGTGTCTTTACCACTGTCAACATGAAGAACCACCACGTCCCTGATTCTGGTGCCAAAACTAGAGGATCCAAATACACAGGCCAATCCGTAAAACCACTCCCAATCCACATCCTAACAGTTGGCAAGACTAGATCCCCAGGAGTTCAGTTGATAGTCAAGGATTACATGGAAAAGCTCAAACTTTACTGCCCGGTTCACGACCTCCGAATCCGATCGAACCCCAAGAATTCAATCGACAGGAGGGTCCAGATCGAAAACGAAGAGATGGGTTTCATGAATTTCATCAAACAAGATGATTGGGTGGTGATGCTGGATGAGAATGGGAAGGATTTGAAATCAGAGGAAATGGCAGACTTGATTGGGGATGCTGGAAGTTGTTCAAGAGTGGTGTTTTGCATCGGAGGGGCTTATGGGCATGGAATGAAATTGAGGGAGAGAGCCAATGTGAAGGTAAAGTTGTCATCTTTGGTCCTTAATCATGAGATTGCATTAGTGGTGCTGGTTGAGCAACTTTATAGAGCTTGGACCATTCTCAAAGGTCAAAACTACCATCACTAGGTGAACATAAGTTATGAGACATATACAAGATGTAAGATATGCATCTTGATTCCGATCTTTTTCGTTTAAAAGAAAATTTCCAATTTTGTGATATATTGTGTTGAATGCATTGTTTTGTTTTTGTAATTTTTAATTAAGATTCGGAGCGAAGGGGTGAAAGAAAATGTTAGTTGGATATATAACCATAGATGTGGTATTTTATATAACTTTATACCCAATTCTAACCCATATTGGATCTCACCGGTTCATGTTTTAAATCTATTGGTATTTACCCCGACTCCATGAGACGTATTCCTTCGAATCCCGATTTTGAAGTACAGAATGGTTGAAGAATGACGAGTGTGCAGTTTGAGGTGGTGGATCCAGTGGGACGGATAGCACAAATTGGAGTCTTGGACGTCGGGTGCAAGGCTACAGGCACGACTCGTTAAGGTGAGGATATATTTTTTTTAACTTTGTTAGGATTGACGTGTTTGGTGTAGAGATAACAAAAAGAACCCGTACCCGACGAAGAACTTGATACGTGAACCTGGTCTGACCTAGGAATCTCCAAGTCGTTCAGAGATGGCGATACCCTGATTACTAATTAAAAAAGTTTATGCATATATATAATAACAATAAAAAAGTAAGAAACCCATAAAATAATATATATATATATATATAATAATAATAATAATAATAATCAAATTTCGATGATATAAAGTTGTAAAGAGGATTACGTTATTGATTTCTTTTTTGTGGGGATCATTTTGGTGACACTAATGTAGTTGTATAAAATTTTAATTATTAAGTGTTGTAATTGATATATTTATGTTTGAACGGATTTTATTTGATGTTATCCTTATACATATACAATAACTAAAAACAGTTTACTAAAAGTTTAACATGCTATGTCATTTAAACATGAAATTGGTGTTTACATATAATGTATGCATAAAGGTATTACGTAAAAAAAATTATGTACACGGGAAAATATCAACGATTCCTTGATGGGAATGGGGATATAATCCTATTGCCCGATGGGGATGGGAGTCCATGGTATTCCCCGAGCCCGTTATCATCTATAGATTGGGGGCAGTTCTCATCATCGTCTTTAGCGCATGGATCTACCACAGGTGATGTGATTTCTAAATGTGTGATTTAGTTGTATAAGATTTATTGAAACTTACATATTATTTGTCTTAATAATTACTAGTGCATGCACTGCGCGTAGCGCGATAACGTTTTTTTTTGTCAGAAAGCACGATAAATTACAGTATAAGAAACATAATTTGTTAATTAACTAGTAAAATATAATATAAAACAACAAATGTACTAAAAATATTTTAGATATAAATTATATATATTTTTAGATTCTTTTAATATGAAAATTATTAGGTTTTTTATTTATGGACAGACACTCAACCGTCAATTTAGGGGGCGTTTGGTTCATTTCAAGGAATCGGAATGAAAATAGGAATGAATATATAAGGGAATAAAAATCAATATATCCATTTTATTATATTATATTGCTTTATATTACTTTCCATTGTTGATGTATGGTTTAAAAAAACTCATCCTACAATAACAGTCTCTCTCTATTTTTCTTCTTGTTTCTTATCCAAACTATAGCCATGAAACATCACATCGATTTTTTGAAGAACATAGATGAAGGTGGAACAATGATGAAGAACATAGATGAAGGTTGGGACGAAGAACACAGATGAAGGCTGGGACGAAATTCACCACCACCACTGCGGTTTTGGTCCCTATGATGACCCTCCCCCAACCATCTCTGGCTCTCTTCACAACCACCACCACCACTCAGCAACCTCCATCTACAGTCATCTGGCCGATCTTTTCCCTGCTCCGATCGAAAACCCCCAACAACACCCTCCTCTTTCTTTCTTATCCCTCCCTTCACCATCGTCCCTAACACCACGCTACCTAACCCTCTAAAATCTCCGCCGGCAACAGACATATGGGATGGGGGCTCACTCTTCCAGCCTTCACCAACACAAAACACATCCACAKCTCACTATTTTATATTTTTTATATCAAGTATTAACCTGATAGGATGTCATCTCCACAAACCCAAATCTMATTCCTTCTTAAAACCCAAATTCGATTTCTATCAAGGGTTTCACAAGGAACAAATCGAACAAAATGGAAAGACGAGAAACAAACCCAAATCCCGATTCCTTCTTAAAACCCAAATTCGATTTCTATCAAGGGTTTCACAAGGACATGAGAAAATCGAAGATGAGAAACAAATAAATCGRTCGATTTGTTCAACGTATTGAACTGAAGAAAATCGGATATGAGAAACAAAGAAATCGATTGATTTCTTTAGCATCTATCTAGGGTTTCACAGAGAACATATCAAACAAAATCGAAGATAGAAACAAACCCACATGATGAGGAACACGAGAGATTTCTTCAACATAATGAATTTCAAGATGGTAAGAGGACTCATCTCTTCAACGTATTGAACTAAAGACGATGAGAGGTTGTTTATGTTGGAGGAGGCGATGGGATTGATTAATTTGGTTCATTCCACCCAATTTGGAGTGGAATGGTTTTTTGACCTTTCTATTATAATGACTGATTACATTAATTGTAACCAAACATCATCAATCATTTCATTTTCATTCCTTTTTTGAACCAAACTAATACAATCAATATCATTCCCATTAATTATTGTCTAATACCCCCAACCAAACACCCCCTTAATCTTTATGCTAATATGAACTTTGTGGTTGAAAAGTCAGATGTGAACATAAAATATTTTTCATTTATGAAAAGTAATTTGTCTTAATATTAAACTGGAATTTTATACATTCTTTTGTTTATTTTATTAAATAAAATAATGTCTCGAAAAGAGTTTTGTTCTAGACAAAAAGTTATAATCCCCTCATAATATTTTATTTCAAACAAAAAAACAATAATTACAAAAGAAAATTAGACATCCTCAAACAAAATACATGTCTTTCAAAAACATAGTTTGAAAATTGAGAAATTCTCTAAAAGTATTATACTGTTTTACATTTTTAAATCTAATCATCCATATGTAAAATTGTAAAGTTTTATTAGCCGGCCTCTATATCATCAATTGAGCCAGTAACTAAAAAGTTAATTAAGGGGACGTTTACCAAGCACTTACCCGGTAAGCACTTACCGGTAAATTTAACACCACCATTTACTCAACGGATAAGATTTTTAATCCACTAAAACGGTATCATATGCAACAATTTACCCGGTAAGCGCTTACTCGAGTAAGAGTTGTCGCCCTCACTTACCGGGTAAGACTCTTGGTCATGTCTCACTCTTACCGGGTAAGATTTTTTATTTTTACCATATTCATTCCCTCTTATCGATTAAGACTTTTGGTCATAGTTCAGAAAATGGAACGAACTTAATTCTTACTTCACCATATGGAAAAAAACATAAATTTATAATTTGTCAAATAAATAATCCAATTATTGAAATCTGAAAAATATACAAATTCTAAAATAGACAATACATTTATTAAAGTTGTGACAGATAAGGATAAATATCCTTCATTGAAACCTCAAACTTGTTTCAAATAAGAACTGAATTTAATCATAACCTTATATAACATATATGTATAATTGTATATAATACAAACACGTAGCTATATTTTGTACAACATCAAACTCTTTTTTAAATAATTCACTTAATTTTTTATTATTTTTATTTACTTCAAATTAAAAAGTGTTCACTAAAGATTAATTATTTCATTTTCTATATTATGGTTTATTTATAATAACTATTGTTTAAACAACATTTAATAAAATTAAAAACTTTTATTTTTATTTACTTTGTATTTTCTTAGTTTAGCATTTTTCACAAATATCGATATTAATTTTTTTGGCAATACTTTTACGACCATGTTGTAAAAAAATTGTTTGAGCTTGGAAAATGAACTACTTCGTGAAACCTTTGTCAACACTTGATTAATTGCAAATCCTAATAAAACCCATTTGGGTTACAAAGAGTTTATTTAAGTTACAAAAATACAAATTTTAAGACATAAAAAAACATTGTAATTTGCATAGGTAGGTGCATGATAAGATAGCAGAGTAAAAAAAGTTCACTTGATGAACGCAGTTGCAGAAAACATAAAGAAGAATTTTTTTTTATCTTTATCTTCTTTAGGATAGAGAATGTTGTTGATGTGAATTCAAACCGAAAAAACCCTCGAACATTTAAACAAACTGTTTGTATTCGTGTGTAGAAACGAATACGGGGACCAAAATTATAACAATCGAGATAAATTGACAGAAAGATATAAAATGCCATTCTCAGCAAAGTTTCACCGTACTAATCTTCCACAATGAAATAGTCCCGGTTGAACTTGGGTGCGTGTGAATATTTTCAAAAACATAATCGATTGTTTCTTGAATGCCAAAACTAAATGGAGATGAAGAGATTGAGAAATAAAGATAACGAGAGATCAAAATTTGAGCAACTGAGAGAAAAGGGCATAAAAATATAAAATTATCATTCGCGTCAAAATTTCACCGTACTAATATTTCGCTTTGAAATAGTCCTGGTTGAAAACGTAGGTGCGTATTACAATGTTTTCGAGAACATAAGCAATTGTTTCTTGATAACAATTTATGTCAAAACTAAATGGAAAGGAAGAGATTGAAAAATAAAGAGATGGAGAGATAAAAAGTTGGAGAAGGTAAATCAATTGCAATAAATAATAAAATGAACGTCTATAAATAAGTTGAATAGTCTAAGAGGTTAACTTAAGTTGACTGCTTATCAAGAAGTTGAATAGTTTGGGAGTTTAAACTTAAGTTGAATGCTTATCAAGAAGTTGAATAGTTTGGGAGTTTAAACTTAAGTTGAATGCAAAATTACCAAAAAACTGACATTTATTATGAAACATTCAATTTGCCCATAAAGGCGTAATAATCTTTAACTTGATTAGTATTTAAAAAAAAATATTAGAGATAAAAGGAGCTCCTAACTTTTAGAAGAAGCACATCATATATAATGGTTTCTTCTTTAATATATATAAAAATTAAATGTATTCATAATTCATCAGGTGAAATTAAATTGATTTATATAAATACTAGAAGGATACTCGTGGAATGCAACGAGATACATCTTGATTTTAATATTTTATTTTATTCTTTATCTCAATTGATGTTATAATATGGTCTTATGTGATTTTGAAAAAACGATGATATTTTTATTTTTGAATAAAATATAAATTTGAATATATCATAAAATTTTGATAAAATTATATCGATATTAGTATCAAATTAACTATTTAAAATTTCTTATTTTTTGTGTAATTTTTTAATTCAAATTTTTTATTTATAATTTAATTTAAGTTCAATAACGAAGTAATTTATATTTGGTTTAGTAATATAATTTTCTTATAAAGATAATAGTTAATTATTTTGTTAAAACTTAATAATTATCCTAATTGTATTTTAAATTTTTTATATTTTAAAATGAAATGTTTATCCTCTATTTGATTATGTTTATCCGCAGTTAGTTACACGAATTCAAACATGAATCTTTAATAAGTTGTACTTATGCATAATTTACTTGTAATCTTAAATTTTAAGTAATATGCATCAATATACAGTACTTCATGCATAAAAAAATGGGTTTTAAGATTTTTATCAAATGCTTTATAATATAGTATAGATTATATCTATAAGCATTCAATAAAAACTTTTAAAAACCATTTTTATTCATTGATGTATATTAATTAAAATTCAAGATTATAAGTAAATACAACTTATAAAATAAAATATTAAAATCAAGATGCTTCAAACACTTAAAAATTGAAGAAGAAAGAAAAAAGATTGAATATAAGATAACATGAGGTAGTAAAAGTTGTGAAGCATTGTGTGTGTTGAACAACAATAGCTATTATTTATTATAAATATTTGAAATAAATTAGCCATCGCGGGCATTTGGTCTAGTGGTATGATTCTCGCTTAGGGTGCGAGAGGTCCCGAGTTCAATTCTCGGAATGCCCCACTTGCGTTTTTTTAATCCATTTTTGAGTTGCCCCTGCGTTAAATTTCATAAGCAAAACCCCAATCACCGAACCATAAATAAATATACAGAAATAAATATATCATGTCAAAACACCTATTTTTTGAAAAGCAATAAAAAAAACATGAGGGTATAAGGTTAAAGATAACA
Source organism: Cynara cardunculus var. scolymus (assembly GCF_001531365.2). Lineage (NCBI taxonomy): Eukaryota > Viridiplantae > Streptophyta > Magnoliopsida > Asterales > Asteraceae > Cynara > Cynara cardunculus. The sequence continues at coordinate 8,064,319 of NC_037528.1, forward strand.
AAAACAACAAAATCTGCGAGACATAGAAAAACGAATACCCGATGAAACAAAACCAACAAAAACAAAACAAAAAACCGAAAAATACTAAAAACAGAGAGGCCGAAAGCTCCTCAAACCACGCCAAAAGGACAAAAATAACTTGAACGAGAACTAGGTAGTTGCTAGCAAGGAGCAACCCAAGTCTGATTTCACTTCTGATTTATAAGAGGTGGTGCTGATGTCTGAAATCTGAATCAGTCAGACCGTTTGTTTTTACGTCTGAAGTCTGAAATCTGAATCAATATAAACACGAAAGAAGTCTCATAAGGACTAGAATCGATATTCATTTTGTATTAATTGTGTTGCCAACATCTTCTTGCTCGTTGGTTTGATCATACTCAGAAAATAACTCATATATAGGAGAGATCGATTTGCAGAGATTGATTTGGATAGATCGGTAGCTTGAGACCGAGCGAGAGATTGATATGGTGTCCAGATTGTATGATTTGGATAGATCGATATGATTTGGTAGCTGGAGATCAAGCGAGAGATCGATATGGTGTCCTCGTGTGCGAATAAGAACGCATTAAGGGTTTAGACTACCACTTAAAAAATCAGAGGACTATAAGAGTTTTTCAGCTCTTATTTAAAAAAAATCAAACGCTTTGAAAATAAAAACGTCTGACCTATTTAAACTTAAGAGGTATTAAGAGTTTTTTTTTTTCATAAAACAAACAAACCTTAAGCAAATTTGTGGCAAAAACTTCAATATCTGAAGTGCAGGGTTCAAATGAAAATTTTGTGGAAACAAAATATAAAATAATAATATTTCAATAAAATAAATAAATAATAATCTTTAGGCTTTAACGCTTAAAATTAAAATAAATAAACTAATGAGAACATGCAGGTGAATGAAAAGAGCCATTGAGGGTCCAAACCTGCCCGATGCTCACATCTGGACTGCTTTAAATCGATATTTTTAAAATCAAGTCAGTCAGGCAGTGCGAGCTGCGATACAAAGTTATGGGATCGACTTAGGTGCATTAACTAGTCTCGGTCTTATTTCTATCAGGTTGGTCCGTCCATTTTTTTAATCATTTTTATACAAAAATATTATAAGTGTTTTTTATAGTTACGATATTTAGAATTTAACATTAAAATACACTTTAAATAATATATTCAAATAGATAAAAACTTTAAAAAACAACTCGAAAATCTTATAAAAATTTCTAAAAACGTGTATTATAATTTTAAAAAATTAATTAATTTTTTAAAACTCAGACCTAAAAATAACCGATCTGAATCCTAGGTGGGGCCAAGTCTTGAAATTCAGTAAAAAGTGTAATCCGGTCCTGACTCGTCAGACCATAACCAGTCCCGAGTTAGGTCGGTCACAATTTGACAACCTCTATCCACACTTGAGGACTTAGAGCCCGACATAGCACACGTCTGTCCTTTTATTTTAAACCCGCTCAAATCTTGGTCCTTATGCTCTAAAACTTATAGATGCCATCATAATTTTTTCCATAAACTTGTAGTGTAACCTTTTTGTGTTGTTTCTTGTAATTTTATGGGCAAATTTCAGATTATTCTGTTGGGCTGGTGGTTGTAGTGCAAAATGCTTCTATTAGGCCCAAATAATTAAAAGCCATAAGGAGTTCCTGTTTAAACCTAGACCCATTTAATTTTGATCTATTAATTAATTATACCAGTTAGCCTAATGGAGGGTTAATTAACTAATTCATATGTTATCTCTAATACTAATAGTGGAGACTGGAGAGTGATAGTACGATGGATAGGTCTCATCAGAGGTTTTGGCTGGTATTGCTGCTATAAGTCCGTTCGGAGAGCCCGTTTGATCACCTCATTAGTATTTAAATCGTTAAACTAAAGGTGAAGTCTTTGAAGGAGTAAATGTTGATAACGATGGTCATTTTTAGAAAAACTTCGTGGATTGTGTATTTTGTACTCGAATGGGTTCATGCGTTATATGTAATTTTTATGTATAGTTGATAGAATATTACGAGTTATGGAGTTTTATGCATTATTTGTTAAATCATTGAGAGCATGTGTTAGAATCCAATGTATGAGAATATATGGGATAATGCATTGCCGGTGTATGACAAGCTCTTGAATAGTAAACCCATGAAGCAAGGATTGGTTTTGTCTGTGTCAAAATGGGATGCGGTAAACTTAAGAGAAATACGAGAACAGTCAAATCATGTGTGATTTATAAATTTGTCAAAAAGTGTCATGTTGACCAACCATTCAATGGGTGAGTTTCTGGTTTTGTCTGTGTCAAAATGGGATGCGGTAAACTTAGGAGAAATACGGGAACGATCAAATCATATGTGATTTATAAATTTGTCAAAAAGTGTCATGTTGACCAACCATTCAATGGGTGAGTTTCACATGCGACCTTGGTCGCACTAATCAGTCACCGATTCGTTGGCCTTATTATGTACGTGCTGTAAATCACATGTTGTTGCTTGTTTTTGCATTATTGTAGGTTAACTATCTTTATACATATGAAGGTTCAAATAAGAAAGACACAAAGATTAAGAACATGTGGATGCATGATTCTTATGTGAATCGTTGCTAAAAGAAAACACGAGTTCATATATGCATGTTTAAATATGTATAATAAGTTGAAAATTTAGGTAAGCAAAGATAGGTTCAAATATGCATCTTTAAACATATTTTATTTCAGATTTACCAATGATTCATACATGAATTATTTATTACTATGTTCTCAGCTTTTTTACTCTCTCTCTCTCTCTCTACATATATATATATATATATATATATATATAGGGTTGGGTTCACATGAGACCAATGGTTTTTTGTGAGACACTTAAGACCGATTTATGTTCATTGATCAACTTTATAAGCTAATGATCTAATGGTTTAAAGTTGTACGGTGACAATTTTGTAATTATTGAGAAATCTCGTGGCGTTTATGAATGTTCAGATTGCAATATTGTAGATCTAATCAAAGGGTTGAGAATTGGTCTTACGGGCCTCACGAAAAACCCTTGGTCTCACATGATCCCAAGCCTATATATATATATATATATATATATATATATA
>NC_037528.1:8067877-8124139 GCF_001531365.2 Cynara cardunculus var. scolymus
CATGATCAAGTCGAGTGATATTGATATCACATGATTATCACACCCATATCACATGATTATCACACTCATATCACACAAAATCGTTTTCGTTGTGATAAATGTGTGATTATCTAATCCTAACCTATCGAAACCATCCGAAAATCGTTGTGATAATGTCTAACCTAACCCATTGAAACCATAATCAAGTCGAGTGATATTGATATCACATGATTATCACACTCATATCACATTGATATCACATGATTATTACACTCATATATATATATCTCATTATATTAGTAGCGAATTATAGAGGGTAATAAAAAAATTGTTGAAATATTTGTAGATTGTGACATGTTGGGTCCATATTATATCCTCATGTACATACATATACATGTAAGCGATTTTGTCCGGTTTCCAGACTTTGGGCTTGTGTTTTTTTCTTCTTGGACTCTCTATCACTGCCTGCTTTAATCTTTACTTATTCAAAAAAAAAATTATTAATGTCTGCCCATCCCTTCAATAATTTACCTTTTCTAACTTTAATTATATATACACACACAACAAATGACTTATACCCACAAAAATCACCTAGGGAAATTTCCGTTGGTGATTACTAACAGAACACCCATAATATTCCATGGGTAGGTAGAATTCGATGTTTTTCAAAAAATCAACAGATTACTCCTAAAATCTCTGGGTAATTTGTCATTGATTTGAATTTCCCATCATCAATTTACCCACCCACTTTTGTGACGATTCATCCCTTTAGTGATGGTTTTCTCAGAGATCAAAAACGTCCATAGATAACAGCTTTTCGTTTAGTAGTGTATATAGGTGAAAGATCGTGTGAGAAAAAACATTAAGATGAGAAGCGTAAGAAATGATCTGAACCCTTGATTATCTTTAATCTCAAATCCACCAATGAATCGCGTTTGATACGGGAAATTGATCTCGGTGCTTCTCAACTTAACTCTCATTCTCACTGGAACCCAACTCTATGATTATGTATATATTTACGTTTATAGATGTTTTTGTAATGTAAATATTAACACATGTGTTAGTACGTCACTTACATTGAGACGTATATTATCATATGTGATATGTGCAAAAATTCACATAGTGGATCATATGTAATACATAATAGATTACATGGTAAATGAAACTAATCACATGTGATTCAGAATGTGGATAAAAAAATAGAGAAAAAATGGTGAAAAAGATAGCAAATTAGTTGTAGATATCATATGATAAAAATTGTGAATTTCTTTTATCATATCTAGAAACAAATTATATAAAACTTGATATAAAAAGTATGAATTACAAAAAATTAAAAAAAAAATCTAAAAAATATAATGAGACTTTTAAGATTTATTCAATTCAAAATAGTAATTATTTTAATTTCTAACATTTATTTACAATATTTTTTAATTAATAGATTATTTGTCACATATTTTTTTATCTTTTTCTCACACAGTAGCATTATTTATTTTAATAAATAAAAAAGTTTTATTTTTTCATGAATGTTAAATCATATCAAAAAGAACAAATTTAAATTCATTTTTTATTTTAAGAAATCTACTTTTAATAACTTTATATTCATATCTACAAGAAGACAGTTAAACAAAAATATCAGTCACTTTTTTATTAGCTTTTTGTTTATAAACTTGCCACGTGCTCAAATTATTTGTCATAAAAACTCATTTATTTGTAAATAATTGTTTTTATGCGCAAAATCATGATTACATAAATACCCCTCTCTACAAAATGTGGGTTATTTTTAATCATATATGATACCTTCTAAAAAAAAAAAAATTTCGGTTTTAAAAGTGTCTTTCTATTTTCATCTATCAAAAAAACCCGTAAGATTTTTATTTATATTTACTTTCAAACCCAATTTATTTTTTGTTCTGCATTAATCAGACTTAAATAACTGATTTTTATTATTATTTAGTTTTTTTTTTTTTTAATATTATTCCTGTTAAAAGAAACATTTTAATAAAAATGGAATGATATAATACATAACTTTATTAACAGAGCCGACAGCTCCATGCCAAGTTAGTCAAGGCCATGTTGAGTTTCCGATTCTTCAATATTATTACTTAAATGTAAATAATTTTGAAATAAATTCAAGAATTAGAAATTAAACTACAATATTTATTATTTCATTAATTATTAAATCATGCAACTTGTGTTATTTAGAAATAATTATTTCTGATCACGTGGAGACAAAAAATGTTTTATTCTTAAGGAGCACGGCCGGTCATGTATATATAGTTCATGATTTTACATATATAAATACATAATAAATCAATCAGTCTGTGTTATGTTGATGAAGAACTTGATGTCAGGTTATGTATTTACGATGTTGAATAATGTGTTTCAGATTATAGATTTATGGTGTTAAAGAATGTGATGTCGAGTTACAAACTTACGGTGTCGAGCTGTTGTACACACTTGGACATAGACGAGTATTCATAATGATATTGCACATATATAGCATTTCATGTAAAACGTGGTTAAAACGCAAGAAAAATACCATATTCAAATGGATGTCATGTCGAAGAAGATGAAATGCTCGTTGTAACATCGACCCAGGTCAACCGTACCAAATATACATTGTCCGTTTTATCCACACACCTAGATTCACGATTTTAGAATGCGTCTGATAGATTAGGTATCCAGTCTCTTATAGGACAACCTTACTTTCCCCTCCCCAACCGATGCGAGATCTTACAATCCACCCCCTTGGAGTCCAACGTCCTTGTTGACACACCAGTCTTGTTCCCGTCTCTGATACCATTTGTAACAACTCAGACTAACCGTAACAGATATTGTCAGCTTTATCCACACACCTAGACCCACAGGTTTAAACTCACAATTTTATTTATCCATTACCAATAGAATCACGGGTTTATATATATCGAGCATAGTGTTATCGTACATAAGTATAATATTACATCATTACATACTTACCATATGATGTCATGACATTTGAATTACGATTGTAACCCTCACAAACATGAGATATTACAACGCACTATAGAATAGGAACACATGAATGATAACAAAAGGTAATTGCAATACATATGCATATAATGAGTTACAAGTGCTTATATTGTAGTAATAAACCCATTGACATTTAATTTGTATATATATATATATATATATAATCAATAAATCTAAATAAGTGTAAGAATTAATGGGTTATTGTTGAATGTATTTGAAATTTAGGTAGGCTAAGAAGAAATAGCATTGGATGCCATCTTAGATATGTGACAACCCCATGTGTGGGATGTTCCCAAAGATGCAAAATTTTGGGTCTTTGCCGTAGGGGAAGTGCCTTTACTATTTTTTTATTATATATATATATATATATATATATGTATATATATGTATATATATATATATGTTTATTTTTTAAACATTAAATTATTTAATAAAAACTCAAGTTTTGAGAGATCGCCCAGAATGTATTATGTTCTGTTAATATTCCAAACAACACATGCATGTAGACCATAATTTTATTAGCATGTTTTTTAAGCATATATATATATATATATATATATATATATATATATTTGACAAAAAAACTCTAAAAAACTGTTTTTTGTGCATAAAGTACTGTTTATTGATACATATTACTTAAAGTTCAAGATTAGAAGTAATTGTGCGTAAGTACAACTTATTAAAGCTCCATGTTTGAATTCGTGTAACTAACTGCAGATAAACATAATCAAATAGATGATAAACATCTTATTTTAAAATATAAAAAATTTAAAATATAATTAGGATAATTATTGAGTTCTAACAAAAAAATTAATAATTATCTTTATAAAAGATTACATTATTAAACCAAATATAAATTAATTGGTTTTTAAATTTTAATTAAATTATAATAAAAATTTGAATCAAATAAATTACATAAAAGCGAGAGCTTTTAAATAGTTAATTTAATACTAATATCACTTATTTTTTTCAAAATTTTAAAGTTTTATGATATCTTCAAATTTATATTTCATTTAAAAATAAACTCATTTTCTTTTTCTCAGAATCACATAACATCATAATATTGATGGACCTAAAATATAAAACGAAACATTAAAATCAAGATGTATCTCGCTGCATTACGCGAGTATCCTTCTAGTGTGTGTATATATATATAGGATGTTATAAAACAAAATGATTATTGATGATAAAATGCTATTCCAAGAGAGAAATTTAAGCTTCTATGGGTTAATGTGTATCCATATTTCAAAATATGCTCCAATGTTTTAATTATTGAAAAAAATATACTCTATTAATTTTTATTATTAAAATACTTATTTTATTTCCTATTCTCACTTTCTCTTCCGAGAGTTCTTTTACCAATTTGCAAGGTAATTTTTTAGGACTCTATGATATATTGGATATTATCGATAACTATATTGATTTTTCGTTTGATCTCATTCTTTATTTTTGATTTGGTTGATTTTGAGTTTTTATGTACTTTATGCTTGATGGTGCTTGATGCCTTTTTGGTTCCATCGAGTAATTAGAGCGTATGAAACAATTTTTGTGTCGATTTTAACTCAATATTTGTTTAATTGAACTTGATTAATCATGATTTTTTCAATCTAGTTTTTTGCCGTTATTTGTTATATCCAGATTCATAGACCAATGTATTGGTTCCTTAAAATGGTGTATAAGAAGTAGATGATGATTGTTGGAGGTTCAAGGATGTTGAGAGTTCATCGATCTCATAAAGAACGATGTCTCAATAATGAATTGACATTTTATTTAATGAGCATGAGGTCGATGAGTTGAAGTATAATCTCAACTAGAATTACGATTCTTTACCCAAGGGAAGGAGGACACTCATTTAGCCAAGTGCATATTTAAAGAAATTTCCATGTGAATGTAGTTGTGAACAAATCATTGAAGAAAAATTACTCCTTTTAAGTGTTGTTATCTAAGTAGAAAGAATGGGCACACACACACATATATATATAGAGAGAGAGAGAGAGAGAGAGATAGAGATGAGAGATCAAAGGTAAACCATTTATATTTGTATAAATCGTGCAAATTATCTTCATCCATCGATTTCATTGTTTAATCTTATAATATTTTTTTCTTCATAAAATTGTTTAATCCTATGAAATTGTTTCATATAATATTTTTTTTAATGAAGTTGTTTCATATATGATTATGAAATTGTTTCATATAATATTATGAAATTTTAATGAAACTATTTCATGTATTTCTCTTTAATTAATATAATGAAGATGATAATATTCATGATTAACACCCTTCACAATAAAAATGATTAATCAACCTCTCATGATTACAACAAAATGAAAAATTATTTTTGGTTGAATGAGATTTGTACGGTTTGTACAAATAACGTGGGTTGCAAAGTAAACCTTCTCATCTCTCTCTCCCTTTCTCTCTCTCTCTCTCTCTATATATATATATGTATGTATGTATATGTATATGTTGATTCATTAAGGAAGTTTGGTTCAAATGTATGACTAGTTTTACCTGAATAAACATTCCCCATTCGCTAGGCACACTCAAAATGAAGTTGGAACTTTGTTTCCACACACACACACATATATATATATATATATATATATATACGGGATGGTTCAAATACTAACCAAAACTATTGTGCAAACTATGTTAAGGGTTTAGGGTTATATATATATATATATATATATACGGGATTAATCAAATGAAAACTAATTAGTTTATGGTAACTGTGAGAACTAATATTAACCACAAATCAATAGATAAATTAGGAAATTTATAATTTTGGCAATTTTGAATTAAAATATTAATGCAAGGATATTTTTTGTATTTTAAAACTTTCCTCCCTCCTCTCTTCTCTCTCCGGCCACCGTCCGCCGGCCACCGTCCTCCGGTGATACTACAATGGTATCACAATGCATCATATATGTGCTTGGGTATCACATTGATGTCGTTTGTGTGGTCGATAGAAGATGTAACACAATGCAAGCCCGTTTCTAACATTTTTTAGGCCCTGGGCGAACATAAAAACAGAGCCCCCACTGCAAGAAACAAGGCTTTTAGCAACGACTTTTGTTGTCGCTAAAAGTCCGTTTATCATTAGAAAGAATATATAACAACAACATGTCATCGCTATAACTTATGAAACATGTCATCGCTAAAAGGCGCATCGTCAAAGCTCACTTTTCTTGTAGTGACCTTCGGTAATAAATGTTTTTCATTAGTATAAAATTGAGTACAAGAAATGTTAATAATTTACTGAGTAAAAAAATCTTATTTATCTATATTATAGATATATAAGAGAGTACTTAAATTTACGTACTTCTTATTATGTAATTTTAAACCAAGAGTATAGAAACTATGGTTGATAAATTTTTATAAAAAGTAAGAAATTTTTACTTTATAACAAGAAATATGTGTTATTTTGATACAAAAAGAGATTTCGTGTTAATGAAATAATCATGAGGTCAATGAGAGATCAATAACAAAGAAGATTATCAAGGTTTTCTAGACAAGTAGACAAATGAAGATTAATAAGAATATGAAAGAAAAGATGATTCATTGAGATCTAGTAAAAATAAATAATGAATTAAACATATAATATGCAAGTTCAACAAATGATTGTTTGAGCACTTAAATAGAATCTTGTGGTGTGGTGGAATCTCAATGAAAGATACATTGGTTAAACAATTGATATTTAAATTATATATATATTTTTTACTCAACTAAAATAAAATGTTAATATTAAAAGTTTATGGAACATGACATATATAAGAGACATTACTCAATACATCTAGTAGAAAAAATTTATTGATTAATCACAAAACCATGAAACACGCCATAAATTATAAGAACAATAGATTAATTATAAAAAAAAAGTAAAATATTTTGTAGAAGCAAAAATAGATAACAATAGTCAACAAAAACAATTAGAACAACATAACCAATAGTCAATAAAAATACAAATTGATAAAAATATCTAACAAAAATATATAGCAATAGCAAGCACATGATCTTAACATTGAATTGTTGAAGCACGAAAATAGTCAAACATATAGAGATAGCAATAGCCAATATCATTGGACCTTGTTGGAGATAAAAAAAAATTATTGGGATAATAAACAATAGCATATAATGAATGATCAATTAATTTTTTTAATTTTCTTCTCCAATGTAATTAGTTGATATATTTTTGGGCCCTTATTACCTACTAAATTATTTTTGTCTCTTATTATATGCTACAATTTTTTGGTTTCTTTAATTTATTAAATTATTTTAGACTACTATATACTTTAAGATAAAAATTTGGGCCCCTTATATTTTTGGGCCCTGGGCGTGCGCCCGTGCCACCCTCCCCCAGGGACGGCCCTGACACAATGGTATCACTATGCATCTTATATATGATTAGGTATCACAATGTATCTTTTGTTTAACATAGTCAATATTTTTAAGTATCACAGTGGTATCATAGTGGTATCACCGGAGGATGGTGGCCGGAGGACGGAGAACGGTGGCTGGAGAGAGAAGAGAGGAGAGAGGAGARTTTTAAAATACCAAAAATATCCTTGCATTAAGATTTTAATTTAAAATTACCAAATTTATAAATTTTCTAATTTATCTATTGATTTGTGGTTAATATTAGTTCTCACAGTTACCACAAACAACTCAGTTCTCCCTTGAATAGACCTATATATATATATATATATATATATATATATATAGCATATCTCATATAACTATTTTATTTTAAACTTGTACTATGATATAGTAATAGCATAATGAATTTAGTTTGAAGTATTGTATTTCTTGATGTAATTAGATCGATAAAACTCGATACGTGGCTAATTTGTCGAGCACCTTTCAAACCACTACTTAAATTTTGGCTTGAACGTGTGGGTTGATGATCCTACTTAGAGGTGATATACATACGATTTCCAACATATTTTTGATATATGAAGCCTCATTAAAAATAGAAACTCAAATTTCCTTTCCAAAAGTATATATATTTTGATATCAATAATTGTCTTAATATAAAGAGTAAATTATGTTTTTAGTCCCTAGGATTTGTTCAAAATTTCTATTTTCGTCCTTGTAATTTTGAATTTATTACTTTTATCCGTATAATTTATAATTCATTACCATTTTCGTACTTGTGATTTAAACTTTATTGCTATTTTTCGTCCCTACTTCGTTTATATTTTATTCCCTCACACTTAAAAATAGTGTTTAGTCTCAAGATTAAAATAAAAAATTTACAATTATAGAGATGAAAACCGTAATTTCAAAATTCTAGGGCAAAATCCTCAATTTTTAACAAATTAATGGGATGAAAAACGAAATTTACCATAAAATAAAAAAGAATTAATTGGATAAAAGCAAAAAAAAGTCAAAGCAACATTTTTTAATACTATTTTTAAATATATTTAAGATGTTTGATTAATTAATAAAATGGTAAGAATGTGTTGTAATCTTGTTTTGATATACTATAGGGTACCCACACAATGTAGCGAGAAAATTTCCATTTTAATGTTTAGTTTTACTATTTGTCTCGATCGATATAATACGATTTTATGTGGTTTTGAGAAAGCGATAATGATTTTATTTTTGCATGAAATATAAATTTAAAGATATCATACAAAATTTAAAAAGAATCGATATTAATATTAAATTAACTATTTAATAACTCTTTTTTTTTCTGGTGTAACTTCTTTAATTCAATTTTTATTGTAATTTAATTAGTTCTAATAACAAAATAATTTAATTTTGGTTTAATAATATAATTTTTATCAAAGATAACAATTAAACATTCGGTTAGAAACTCAATGATTATCTTAATTATATTTTAGATTTTCTATATTTAAAATAAATGTTTATCATGTATTTGATTATGTTTTATATGCAGTTAGTTACACGAATTTAAAAATGAAGCTTTAATAAATTGTACTTACGCAAAATCACTTGTAATCTTGAATTTTAAGTAATATGCATCAATAAACAGTATTTCATGCATAAAAAATGAGTTTTAATTTTTTTTGTCAAATGTCTTATAATATAGTATAGAAGATTAAGTAAAAAAAACTAATAAATGAAATAAAAAATATAATTAGAGTTGTTAAAGCTATGGAAGTAGGGTTCTTGAAAAATGTTGCACTTAAACGTGATTTATGGAAGTAGTTTTCTTCATTTATTTACAAAAGAATCTTGTGGTTAAATTAAATATTTGATTTTGGTGTCATGTTATCCAACATCACATGGCAGATTTTTAAATTTAATTGAAAAAGAATTCGTATTTTATTTATTTAAAAATATAAAAATAAAGATAGAGAGAATAATATGGAATTTCATCTACGTTTGCGTTGGGAATAAAAGATCGCAAATCAATTCAATAGATGAATGGAAGTGATGTCTTTATATTGTCGGACATAACAATAATTTTATTTATTAATTTTAAAAAAATCTTATTTAATATATTAACACTATTAAACAGTTAAACTAAATCAAATGACCGATAAAATATATGTCTTCATGAACAACGTACTGACAAAAAAAAACTGTATATGATACTGGATTTACAAAAATTAAATTAAGCATTGGTTTTGATTTTTTTGGTAACTGTTGGTTTCCGGGCTATTTTACACATATCGACAAATTCCCGGACGATCACAAATGACATGTGGTCATTGCAGGTGAATCTTTATGGTTACATTATGGTTTTAATTGTAAACCGAATCAAACTAAAAAAACTCAAATAAAAGGATTTATTTATCAAGACAATCCGATTACATTTGTATTGAAAAGAAAGCATGTAAATATATAATTAAGAATTAAATTACAATGATAATACAAAATAATTAAACCGATTATGGGAACAAAGGAAATGGAATTGAAATTGACATGTTTACTTTACTTCAGCTATACTTAAAGTTCTGATAGTTCCGTTTGATAAATAAATCTGAAAGCAACTAGCATTTGATATGATATATTAACAATAAATAATGAGCTTGGAACGAAAAAAGAAAACAAATTAATGGAAACAAAAAGCTTTTACCTCCACTGACGGCAATATTTCGCTCGTCGTTCTTTCTAGTACCAATTGATGACGTGTGTTCTTGTTCAGTTCTTGATCTTATGATGTAGATCTAGAAAAGTAACAAATTCTAGATATAGTATCAACTTGATTTGCTTATGGTGTGAAAGTTAGTCGCATATAAGAGGGTATGAAACCTCGTCTTGTTTGGTTCTTGGTCTTACGATCTCGGTATGTTGTCTTGATCGAGAACATGAATGCCAAGATGAGCATACATGAGGGTGACCTAGACAATATTTTATCTACACGACATGTTCGGGTTTGATAAAGCACGACCGATTATTGATTTTCTTGTCTTGATTGAGGGTATGAGATCATGATAATCTCCTATCAGGTTTTATGGAGTGGTCTTATTAGGTATGGTATATATTTGTTTTTTGATTAACCTGGATATCCAATCCGCTATGTGAACCGACTAGTCCCAGGGCGACCACCTGCTTTGCAGATAGTCCGGAGTCATCACATTTGAACCTCCGTAGCCATAAGGGGATTTTTATTTCTCTTTGGATTTGAACATGAGATCTCCTGGTACTTTTGACCTTTGGAGCTGGCTCAATCCAATCAGACACCATCTTTGTGGTTTATTAGGTATGGCATTTGTAACTATTGTTCCTTGATATTATGTCTAACAAAAATGATGGTGAATAAATCAAATCTATACAATCTTTGATTGTGTGATTCAGGTTTCTCTCGGAATCCTAGCCGAAGCAATTAAGTGAACAACTCTACGCAATATTGTTAGGTATATCTAACAAAGTTACGCACAACCATCAACATCTTCTTTATCTATTTTATATAAATAAATATATTAATACCCACAGTAAACTTAATATATGTTACATGCCATCAACTATCATGACCATTTGATTCACAGAATTAAACAATAAACTAAAAGACAAATGAGTTATGTCAGGTTAAAAGATAGACATCTCTAACCTCAGGAATATGGATTTATAAAAGCCTTCCAATACGCTTACACACATCAGTACAGAACCAAATAATTTTTTGGACGGAAAAGTAGGAGATTGAAAGTCTACACAGACATCACATTTGGTTAATCTTAGCCAATTAATTTATAGAAAAAAAGTACTCATCTTATTCATGCAATATATCACGACTTTTATTCTAATTATGAACTTAACTGAAAAGTTTCAAATAAAATCCAATATGTAAGTGCTATTATAATCACACCCAGATCAAAATATCAGTTACAGTTCAAAGAATATAATTTTCAGAGTAAATTACTCAATCGGACTCAACAAAAAATTAAATATTATACTTTTATATTGTTCGATGATACATATCTCACCGTATTTGATTCGATTTTTGGATGCTAACGAATAAATAAAACATAAAAAATTGACATAATAATTTCTTTGCAAATGAGAATTGATTTGGGGACCAAGATCCAAACATATAGAGACAAAAGCAGTTGAATTAATAATAATAATAATCTTATTATTATTCAAATATAGATTTATATTTCTTTTAATTCTTAAAGTCTGCTATATAGGAGGGCATTTTGGTAAAATACCCTTTGCCACACATCATTTCTCTTGATATCTTTAGTTACTAATCAAGCTTAAAAAACATTCCAGGATTCCCAAAAAACCACAAGATCTTTTTAAGGGAAATATTCGAAAGACCACATTCAAAAAGGTAAATAGATACATATAAATGCATAATAAGGTGTGTTAAACATATCAGTTATATTTTTCTGACGTAAGATCAGTTATAGAAAGGATCAGGTTTTGTTAAACATGGAATTTTTTATAACATTACACATAGGACAATAATCAAATTAGAACCTCATGTGTTGTTATAAATAATTGAATCAGGACACATTAACATAGTAGTTTCCATGTTAAAGTGTGTTAAGGTGCCCTGATTCAAATGACTGAATGATCGGATTACCCCGGCTTCACAAACAAACATGTCGTTTGTGTTCTCAGATGAAAGACCCAAAAAATTGATCACGGTTGTGAGAGGGTTCTCAAGGTCTCACAGTAACTGAGAGCTCTCATTGGAACCCAACTCATATGTACAAATACAGATGACCATGATCATGATGTTGAAAATTGTGAGAACAAGTGAAACAAACATGTGTAGTTTCATATCGAGAAACACATGTAGAATATAAGTATTATTTCACATTGTAAAATAAATACATGTCAAATGGTACATTCAGTCGTTGTTTTAGACGAAACTTGTTAAATGGTTAAGATTAATTCTCAGTGGCTATTAATTTTTTAAGGTTCACATTTGATTATGTCCTTACAACACACACACACACACATATATATATATATATATGTATATATATATATGTGTGTATATATGTGTATATGTATATGTATGTATATACATATATATATATATATATGTGTGTGTGTGTGTGTGTGTATAGAGAGGGAGAGAGAGGGGTGTTTTATTTTGCAACCTATTTCATTTGTACAACCAATGCAACCTTGTCTTAACCATCAATTAGTTTATCTACATTCAACGTATGATGAGGTGAAAAAGATATTTACATATTATCAATTAGAAAAAAATGAAAAATAAAATGGACAATTTAGATCGGTGTTGTATTTGAAACGTGATTTCTTTCTTTCTGTCTTTGTCTCTCTCTCTCTCTGTATATATAGATGAGCGATCAAATGAAAACCGTCCTCATTTGTGTAAACCGTACAAACCACCTTCATACATCCATTTCATTGTTTAATCTTATGAAATTTTTTCATGAAATTAGTTAATATTGTAAAATTATTTCATATAATACTTTTTTTTTTGATGAATTTGTTTCATATATGGTTATGAAATTGTTTCATATAATATTTAATGAAATTTAATAAAATTGTTTCATGTATTTCTCTATAATTAAAATAATGAAGACGATAATATACATGATTAACACCCTCCACAATAAAAATGGTTAATCAACCTCTTATAATTACAAAAAAAAAATTAATAAAATGAAAAATTATGATTGGTTGAATGAGGTTTTCACGGTTTATACAAATTAGGTGGTTTTTATTTGAACGTTCTTTTATATATATATATATATATATATATATATATATATAATAGAAACACACATATACATCCATAGCATACATCATCCATATACATATGCATTACAAATTAGACATACATACAAATTACACATAAACACATGTTGGGTTGCACATGGGTTGAGTTGGTCGGGTTGAATGCATTTGAACATCACATTGCAATAGTTTGAAAAATCTCAACGCAACCCAACCTGTGCAGCTTGGTCGGGTTGAAACTTTGGAATATCATTTTACAATGTAAGTAAGCGTTTGCTTTTAGACGAAGTAAAGTAAAATGAGAACATACAAAAAACTCGTAACAAAAAGTGGAAGATTCATTCAAATAAGAAGTAAGTAAAATTACAATTGAAATTGTAATATAATTTTTAATATAACTAACTACAAGTTGATCTAATGTATAATGTACATATATTAATCAATTATTAGCAATCATCTTAAATTCATAGTATAGAAAGACATCGGGTGGGGTTGGCTTCAAATTTACTCTAACTCAATATGGCCTAATTTTATATTAACTATGTACCGGGCTACCAGGGTCCAGTTTTTTCGGGTTGGGTTAGCCGGGTTCGTCGGTCTTATTAGCACCCTCAAACACAGACAGTGATTCAAACAAAAATCACCTAGATTTTATGAAAACGTGAGAACATCCTTATCACATGTGATAATACACGTGAGGGGATATGATGGTGTGTAGATGATTTGACCCGCAACCTAGGTCGCACCAAAGGTTGTCCACGTTTCTAATCTAGTATCACATGTGCTGTATTATTGCATCACATTGATAACAGATTTATGACGTGTGATAATACACATGAGGGGCTAGTGTTGTGTTAGGGATTTGGATCACAACCTAGGTCGCGCTAAAAATCGTTCGCGTTTCTAATTTAGCGTCACATGTGAAGTGAAAATATTCTCATTTGACCTATTCCTCATTAACACATATTATATTTACAAAACATGTATATATATAATGCATACATTCAGGCTGGTCCCAATATAAGAATTGATTGAAGGACCAGTGGTCCAATTCAGTTACAAATTTCAATTGGAAAACCGATTATAAACATTGGGCATAAATGAACAACAACTAGATATGGATTCGATAAAAGCCTTTTTCTTTAGCATCGTTAAATAAAAATACGTTATAATCAGATATTTAAGATGATATTACAGAACTTTATATAGAAGTAATACAATTTTTTTTTTTTTTTAATTGTTACATATTTATTACTTCGTGTTCATATTATTCAAATTAAACGTGGTTTGAATATAAAAATAAAAAAGAAAGTAAAAAAAAGGAGAGGAGAGGAGAGAAGAGCAAGGACTGCAAAAGGTACAATCATCTGATGCGAGAGGGGGGAGTACACGGGCATTGACCAATC
Source organism: Cynara cardunculus var. scolymus (assembly GCF_001531365.2). Taxonomy (NCBI): domain Eukaryota; kingdom Viridiplantae; phylum Streptophyta; class Magnoliopsida; order Asterales; family Asteraceae; genus Cynara; species Cynara cardunculus. The sequence goes on from NC_037528.1 coordinate 8,082,406, forward strand.
AGAGTGACGTGGTCGACGGATCAGACGGTACCAAACCAACCCAATCATCCATCCATCCGTGCATTGCAGTGGGGTGGGGTGGCCCTACATTCATCTCTCACATGCCCGTCATCATCACATCTCTTTTTTTTTTTATAACTAAATTCTAAATTTAATCAGATGTAAAAATATTGAAATTTCGGTTTGAATAAAAGTATAAATTAATTAAAAGTGGTGATTATAAATGTTTTTTTTATGATTTAAAAATATAGATATTTGTTTTTTAACCTAAAAATGAGTTTTTATTCTTTAAAATGCTTTAATAGAGAATTTTTTAAAACTTGATGATAGAGAGATAAATGATTATTTTATTCAACTCTACCAATGAGATTGAATTTTTTTTAAGTTTAAAAAAATAATGACTATTTCCTCATCCAAATTTGTTTTCTAACCATTTTTCTTCCCGTTTGACCCAAATGTCATTACATCTGCAATATCCAGGTTTGCAATATTGCATGACCTAATTAAAAGATAAAAAAAGGTCAAATTCAACTACTTTACCTCCCCAATTACGGAGCTCACCATCACAATTACATATCTGAATTGAATTTGATTTTTTTTGGCCTTAAGCTAGATCTACAATATTGCGGAAATAGTAACATTTGGTTCAACCCGGAAGAAAAATAGTTAGAAACCCAATTTGAATGAGGGAAATGGTCATTTAACTCAAAGTCTCTATGATTACTTATCTATCTTGCTTTCCCCTTTTTTTTATTTTTCATTTTACACATTTATCATATTAACAAAATATGTTTCCTTTTAAAAAAATTACATCATCATTTTGTCAATACCTCTAAAATGAGTAAAATATTGAATACTTTCAGATTTAATAATATTATTAAATACCATAAAAAAGTTAATCTTAATACTTATATTTTATGTCAATACAATTATTTAATTAGTTTATTTTATATTTATTACTTTTTGATTTTCAATTTTACATTTTTATCTTATTAACATATAAAATGGTATATTAACTAAAATATATATAAAAATACATCTTTTTTTAACAATTTAAGATTCCACATTGGTTGGGGAAGAGAATAAAAGTTGTCTTATAAGGGTTTGATACCTCTTTTATCATACGTGTTTTAAAACCGTGAGTTCGGATGCGTGGACAAAGCGGAACAGTATCTGGTACGGTTTATCTGAGATGTTACAGATGGTATGAGAGTCGGGAAACGGACTAGCATACCAACGAGGGGCGTTGGGCTCCCGAGAGGGTGGGTTGTAAAATCTCACATTGGTTGGGGAGTAAAGGTTGTCTTATAAGGGGCTTGATACCTCTTTAGCATATGCGTTTTAGAAACGTAAGTCGGGATGTGTAGACAAAACGGTCAATATCTGGTACTGTTGACCTGAGTTGTTACAAACAGATTATATCATTGTAATTGTATTGTTAATACTTATAAAATGAGTCCAATGTTGAATAATTTTGGATTTAATCATATTATTAAATATCATAAACACGTATAAATTATTTTTAATATTTACATTTTATACCCTTATATTTATCTATTTTATTTGTTTTATATTTCTTAATTTTTAGTTTTTAATTTTACACCCTTATCTTATTAACAATAAAAAACAGTAATTAACCAAAATATATTTTAGAAAATTACATTTCTTTTTTATAAATTAGACCATTATAACCTTCTTAGTCAACAACTACCAAATGAGCCCAAATGAATATATTTGTATTTAATGATATTATTAAATATCACAAATACATTAAAAATACTTATATTTGTTAAGACATTATTAACTAATTGATATAATAAGGCATAAAAAAATAAATTGTTTGAAAAAATAACGTAATTTAACATAATTTCTATTTTGGGTAACGTACTTTCAAAACTTCCATTTTTGGTACCAAAGATGTAAAGTTTTAAACATTTAAGTATTCGGTTAATCGGTTGAAACATTAACCGATTAAAAATGTTGAAGCATTAACCGGTTGGATTAAGATACACATGTCAGCAAATAATACTGAGTTAAATATCACATCACTCACCATATCAGCATGATAACCGGTTAATGCTTCAATCGGTTACCCATGTACTTAAATGTTTAAAACTTTATATTTAGGTACCAAAATGGATATTTTGAAAGTACGTTCTCAAAATAGAAATCAAATTAGAGTACGTTAATTTTTAATGCAACCCAATAAAAAATATATTGAAATAAATAAACTGACTGTTTGACATTTGTTGAATGATTTGGTAGAAGATAATTAAATGGTCAGAATAATTAAGATGTTCTTATGGTGTAAGTGAAAATGAAATATAATTATTTGGTAATTGTTCAAAATGAAATTATGACTATGAATGGTTAAGTGAGTCCAATGATACAAAATCATTCAGATGGTTTTAAAACAATTCATCTTTTAACGATTTAGAGATTGTCTTCTAATTAAACTATTAAGAGATAAACAAATAATTCTAAACTAATAAAAAATATTGAAAAGGTTACAAATAATAAATTCATAAGGTCTAAAACAAAAATTATGTAAAAGGATTAAAAAATGAAAATAAATAACATTGTTTTCCGTGTTTTATTGTTTTTTAGTGTGGATGGGATAGGTTAAAGTGCCTAATATAATTTAAATATTTCAAACTTTCAAAAAATAAATGGATTTTAATGTTTGAAATTGGATAATTTTTTAAAATAAATAAGTTTTTAGACATTCTAAAATATATTAAATAATTTTTTTAATTTTTTAAAACTTGTTAGATGCATTTTTGTTATCTATAAAACTGATTAACGTGGTAAATTAATGGAAAAAAAATCTGAAAACAAAATCAATGGACTTACATATTTTGAACGATTAAGTTTCTAAATATTTTTTGAACTAAAAATGTACTTATATCTTTAAAATGAAATAAATATACCAAAAAGTATTTACATTTACAAAAAAAAAATATTTACATTTAAAAAAGATTATTGATAATTTTATTTTAATTAAATTAAAAAAAATTCTGTTAGTTATTTTCCAAATTGAAAAAAATAAAATAAAAAGGATTACTGATTAAATTTATTTTTAGTTTAAAACCAAAGATATTTCGTATATGATTTCTGAAATTAAAAAAAAAAAGATTTAAAAAATAATTACTAATTAAATTTTTTTATTTTAGTTAAAAATAAAATATATTTTGTTTGGTTATTTTTTAAATTAAAAAATAAATAATAATTTGATTAAATTATTGGCGGATTAACGATAAAATTTAACTAAATACAAAATTAATTAAAATTCGTCCATACTGTTCATTGGTATATATGCATGGATTCTTGTATCTAATTGATGGCTAACTTGACCACTGTCAGACGCTCTAACACAATAACACGTTAATAAGTGTGAAAGATCGTGTTTGAATCTTATCGGTGATATCATTTCACCGACGGATTAGTGACGAATTTTAGTTAATTATGTTTTTAGTTAAATTTTATTGTTAATCCGTGAGTAATTTAATCAATTATTTTCTGTTTTTTAAGATGTAAATATATTTTTTGGTATAAACATTTTATTTTGTGGATGTAAGTATTTTTTTAGTTCAAAAAAGTTTAATTAAATACTTAATCGTTCAAAATATGAAAGTACATTTGTTTTTTTTCCAGACTTTTCCCATTACTTTATCTCATTAACCAGTTGTATAGTCATAAAAATGTATCTAACAAGTTTTAGAAAGTCCAATAAGTTATTTAACATGTTTTGAAATGTCTAGTTGATTTATTTGTTCCAAAAATTATCCAAAAACTTAATTATTTCAAACACTAAAGTCCATCCGGTCTTTTTTAGACTTTTTCTTTTAAAAAATAAAGATAACGTTTATTCTTGTTTAAATGATGGAAAATCTTTTTGCAGACAAAGATAATGATGTAGTTCTTAACTTTTAGCTCATGTAAACTAATACCATTAATGTTTTATTTTATTTCATTTTCTCTGTTGATTTTTAAAAAATATAATATTTTTATTTATAAATGAAATATAAATTTAAAAAAAAATATATCGATATCAATATTAAACTAACTATTCAAAAGTTCTTGTTTTCTGTGTAATTTTTTAATTTAATTTTTTATTATTATTTAATAATAAAGTAATTTATTTTTGTTTAATAATATAATTTTTATAAGAATGATAATTAAATATTTTGTTAAAACTTAATGATTATCTTAATTATATTTTAATTTTTTATATTTAAAATGAGATATTTATCATGTATTTGATTATGTTTATCTGCAATTAGTTACAAGAATTCAGAAAATAGAATGGTTTTATGTGATTTTGAAAAAAACGATAATATTATATTTTTGAATAAAATATAAAATTGAAGATATCATAAAATTTGATAAAAATATATCAATATTAGTATCAAATTAATCATTTAAAATATCTCATTTTTGTGTAATTTTTGAATATAATTTTTATATTATAATTTAATTTAGGTTCAATAACAGAGTAATTTCTATTTGGTTTAATAATATAATTTTTATAAAATATAATAATTTAATTATTTTGTTAGAACTCAATATTATCTTAGGGGCTGTTTGTTTGGCTCTTAATGGTTACATTAAGAGCCAACCTCTTAATCGCAAAGAGGTCAAGGCTGTTTGGCAAAAAAAAAAATACTTTGAATGGTTACATTTTCCCTCTTAACCATTTTGCATCTAAGGGGTCACTCAACCATTCAGATTGCATTTCTTCCATCTTTACCCTTCCACACCCCCTCTCTTCCAGTCATTGCACGAGAACTCGTTGCCATCTCTGACAGCCTCCATCAGTTTCGATGGTCGCATCCACCGTCTCCATCAGCTTCGATGGTCGCCTCCACCGTCTCCATCAGCTTCGACGGTCGCCATCTCCGGTCGCCTCCATCAGTTTTGACGGTCATCTCCACCGTCTCCATCAGCTTCGATGGTCGCCTCCACCGCCTTCCACAGCTTTGCCGGTCGCCTTCCAGTAGGTAATGGAACCCCTTTTCTTCTTCATTATTACAKTTCAAAAGTGGGATTGTTGATTTGTGGTGATGGAATGCTGTTTACCCTCAACTTGACATAGAAATCGAAAAGGATTCTGAGAAGAAACAGAGGAACATTGCTAGTTCAATGGACCTTCATTAGAAATCGAAAGGGTTCTGCCTAAACTGATCTTGTAGAAATTTTGTTTATACACAGGGTTAAAATGGTAATTTGTTGTCATTCAGAGAACCGTTACCAAACAACATTATTTCATTCAGCTATTAACCATTCTGGCCCTCTTAACTATTCTGACCACTTAATCATTCTGCACCAAACCATTCAGCAACCGCCAAACAGCCCCTTAATTATATTTTAGATTTTTTATATTTTAAAATAAAATGTTTATCCTCTATTTGATTATGTTTATCCGCATTTAGTTATACGAACTCAAACACGGAGCTTTAATAAGTTGTACATACGCACAATTTACTTGTAATCTTAAATTTTAAGTAATATGCACCAATAAACAGTACTTTATGCATAAAAAATGGTTTTTAAGAGTTTTTGTCAAATGCTTTATAACATAATATAGATATTTGGATGAAAAATGTCATAGGCGGTACGAACTACAATTCATTATATTAACTTGTCCCTGTACTTCGATATTGGTAAATTGATTATCTTATTTTTCTTGTTAGCCTCGTTTTCAACTTAAATCTGTAAGTTTCTTTTATTAATGTTATTGGAACTCGTAAATCCAAAACCAAATCGTTATCATCTGACCATCATCTGCCAAGACCGTACAACAAACATAAATGCCCCCAATACTAATTATTTCCACCATCGCCCGACTCCATCAGCAAACAACCCTCCTTCATCAACCAGTGGCCCACCACCACATTACGGTGAACCATAAATTTAAAACACTAGTCTCCAATACATAAAGATCATATATAAAACTAAAAAAACTAATACAAAAGAGAAAGGGTGTCCCAAGTCTCAACTCAATATGACACTGGTTGAGACTGTTATGACTGTTAAACCAACCAACTCCTCAAAGATATCATGTATCATCATTGCAAACAATGGATTTTCCATATCTATATTAGTTACTTGACCAACGGAGATGAAACACTAAATCGGTTGCTCGTTGGCTGTTGCTCAGCATTGCACAATATGACGGCATTTTGGAGATGATATACATACGTCACAATGGTTCCCATCTTGATTTCTAGACTTCTACATGTTCCACCATGATTCCTCAATATGCCCCTTATTCTCACAAATGCATTTACTTTGAGTACCTAGCACCTCCAATAATGGAAGGATAAAGCTTATGAGGACCACCATAGCCCAAATTTGATAGTTGGTGTGACATTTTGTCTTCACTAGGAAACTACATCTCATGTAACTCGTGGTTAGTTGGAGGGTTGCAACAACCCTAATTTTTATAAAAATAAGGGCCTTTTAAATTACACTGCAAGTACAATCAATCGAAATCGAAACTGAAATTGAATATATGTTTAAGTTCAAAAGCTAGGATGATTGGTCCCTCAACTTAAAGGTAACAGTTATATAACATATTTCGAAAAGAGGAAGGCCCGTTTTATGAATCCCAAATGCTACAATATAAAATAGAACATAAGTGTTGGCCGTTCGTGAAACTAGTGCAATGATGTACGTATATCCAATTTGGTAAAGGTAGAAATTAGATTAACTATTATGATATGGTATGAATATGAAGAAAAAGGTTGACTATGGGCTTATATGATCAAAGGTTGAAGTCCAATTGCGCTAAGTTTCGTGTAAAACTTAGAGGAATAAAGCTAGTATCAAGGTTTATTTACAGTGATTCATGTTATAAAGAGATATTTTTTCTTTTAAAGTTACAGAGTTAGATGGTCAAACCGATGCTTTTTGTTTAAAGACGAGTAGTAACCATCGTAACAACGGTGGTGATTCTATGTCGTATTCATTTTATCACACTTTTGGTGTTTAAGGAATCTTATATACGGTAGCATCATTGAAGCATAATATAGATGTCAATACTAGCACAAGTTGATGCATTAGCTTACTATAAGTCGTTAATCATATGTTTCATGGTTGCACCCGAGAACCGTGTATGCATATATGTTGGTCCTAATTTTCTTCTCGCAAGATATTAGGCAACCAAAAGTACATTGGTATAAATTGTTTTAAAACTCAAGGAATTAAAGAATTAAATAGCCTTCTATCTTATTTAATCCCTTCTCCATTCGGTACCCATCACTTGCTAGAAGCTTGGTATCACTTTATTTTACAATGACAAACATCTCTCTGAACGTCGATCTTGACCTGACAATCTTCACATAAAATCAATGCCTTCGTTTTGAACTGAAGTAGACTTGACACTTTGTGTATAAGGGAATAATGTTTTATGTGTTTGTCTCACTTCCCTTGACTTTTATCGTTTTTCAAAAATTTAAAACCCTAAAAGTGGATTCATGCTTTCAAAGATGCAACTAGTTATTTTTAACCTTAGAGAGTAAAATTAAATCGAAAACGGGTTCCCCAATATTAAATGATAACATCAAAATAATAACTGAAGAACATCTTTTGAATTAACGCAAACAAATACTTTATATATATATATATATATATATATTTCAACAAATTCATAATATTCCTATCGAATCATAATTAACATTTGTTACTTAATAAGGTTGTCGGTGATCAACTCCTCAAATATTTATTATTTAACTTATATTTTAATCCAATTTCTTTAACTGAATTAAATTTAATTATGAATATTTGATTCTTAAATTAATATTAATTATGTTCTAATTATGATACATGTTATAATTAGTATTTAAATTAGACAAAAAATTAATTTTCAGTTAAAAATATCACATTAATTAAAAATCAAGAAAAACAAAAAAGTATTAACGATGAGATGAGATGAGATGAGATGAGATGAGATGAGATGAGATGAGATTAATCTTAAACCTAATCCATAAAAAATAAAATAAGAAACGTATCCAAAAGAAAGAAGTACTCCCAACTCCCAACTCCCAATCCTGGAGATGGAGTAGGACCCTATTCATGATGACTTATCATCCATCATCACATCAAATACATGCATGCATGCATGCATGCATGCATAAAGCTTTTAAGGAGATAAAAAATGAATGGAGTCGAATGGTATCATCAGATCTACAGGCCAAAAGAAGCCATTGGAGACCCCACAATCTCCAGACACAGGTATCACGGACTCAATCTCTTCTCTCTCATCTTCGTCTCCCTCGGGACCTTCAAACCCTAAGATTTCAAGACTTCTTTTAAAGGTCCAATCTTTAATTATGTAGTAATCATTTTCTAAAGGCAACACACTTTTATCAAATCACAGAGACACCAAGCAAACATCCCATAAATATTTTTACCCTTCTATCAAGCCCCATGTTTGGAATTATTTTATTGTTATGACTTTTGGTTTTTAATTAATACACCCATTATCATTTTTATATAACGGTTTTTTACTAATATTTTAATACAAAAGTGTTTTTTCTCATTTAAATTATTAGATAATAGTACGATATTCTTGAAAAAATTATTGAAGATGGTTATACTCATGTTCATTAATTATTAAGTATTGTCATTGAATTCGTACAAATTTATTTGCCATATTGTTTTAAGAGTACGTTTGTGTCGTTTGAAAACTCAAACATAATCGACGGTTGGATGAAATAATAGATAAGTGTGGTTTTATAATTTAAGACCCTAAATTGTAATAAATGAAGTTTTAACTGCTAAAACAATTCAAAAAGAATAAAAATAAAAATATATTTCAAATATCAATATTTCAAATTTTAAGTAATCATGCTATTGATATTACAAGTTGCAAAATCTATGTGTTTGAATAATTCAAACTTGGAATATGAAATGCATATATAAAATTCTAGAATATATATATATATATATATATATATATATATATGTGTGTGTGTATATAGAGAGAGAGAGATGAAAGAGGGATTGGTACCCAATTTTTGGATTCATACCACATTTCAAAACATTATATTGTTATTTTAATTATATGAGAATAATGTGATGATGACATTTTTAACCTATATTATGTGTACACATAAGTTTGTTAATCATTTCACCCATTTATTACAATAATAAAAAACTTAAAACATATCAGTATTTAAAATTTTACGAGTGATTACAGGTTTATATTTGAAAAAATCATTTTGTGGTCGATGATGTTATAATTGCATGTCTTAATTCAGAAATCAGTATTATCCAAAAAAATTGAAATTTAAATTGGTTATAAATGTTAGAATACTTACCGTGAAAATCATTTTTTGTATAAAATTTTATTTATAACAACGATTCTAAATCAATAATATTAATTAAACATGTTACCAAATCACCTTTTGTGCCATCCATTAATTGATTAAATTAAAATTTCTTGTATTAGTTAATGTAGGTGAATTTTAAACAATTTTAGGCCATTGAATTATATTCTCATGGTCTTCTAAAAAAATAAATAATAACTTCCCCTTCCCAAGCTATAGCTAGACTTTCTCTTGTTATGTGCATGTATACATGTGTAATTACATATATTAAATGCATTGAAAGGTACATGGTGTTGATAATAGGACTTTGAGGTGCGAAAACCTACAAATGACACACAACTCTACACATTCTGCTTACAAGCAGCTAACAGCCAATATACACACATGATATATATATATATATATATATACACACACACACACCCTCTGCCAGAGAGAGAGAGAGTGTGTGTCTGAGAGAGAAGAGAGAGAGAGGGGCAAGGGGGACCCAAGCAACTAAATCTATGGCTGACCGACTTTGAAAATAAGGGCTAAAGATAAAAGGATAGAAGACGAACAAAGAGTAAGCAAACTAAGCATCCACAAGGAGGAGAGAGAGAGAGATGAAATATTCTGTTTAGAGAGGTTGAAAGTATTGGGGTTTTCTTGTTTTTGGTGTTTTGTTAGTGATAAAAACACCAAAAAAACACAACAATTTAGTTATAAGTAAACTCCACCAGATCTCTCTTTCTGTCTGTAACAACAGTCTCTCTTTAGATTATTGCGGTTTTTGTTTGTTTGGTTGATTCAGCTTCTTCTTTCAGCTATCTTGTGTTTAAAAGTAAATTGTTTCTTAGTTCTTTTTTGGCACAATCCTACATATACTTCTCTTGGAAGTTTTGTTTGAATACATAAAACCAAAGTCTTTCTTGTGTTGTGTTGTGTTGCGTTTACTTACCTTCGTTTTTGTTTTCTAGTTTTGTTTTCAAAATCTTGTGGTTTGTTTTTCAAGTGCTTGCTAAACTACAAGCAAAGCTTTCAATCTTAATCTTAACTGAAAAGGCAACAAAAAGTTTTGAGGATATGATGTCTGGTCAGATGTTTCCTCTTCCTCTTCAAGATCATCACCATCATCACCATCAACCACCGCCATCAGCAGCAGCTCATGAAGCAAACCCTAATCCAAAACCCCTCTCCAATATCAAGAAGAAGAGAAATTTACCAGGCACCCCAGGTATGAAAACATATATCATCTTCTGTGTGTTTGTCAGTGTATTTCTGCCATTCCTTTTTCTTTCCACATGCATAAACATACACACATGTATGCATATAAATGTTTCAAGATTGCTTGTTTTTTTGTGAAGTTAGTATTGTTTGGCTCAATTAATTAATGAATATGAAGTTTGGGATGGCAAAAATGACTTGAATTCGAATGTCATAGTATCAATACAATTGAATTATGAAAGATGAATCGACGAGTCAATCAAAAATAATTAAGCTCTTGGACTTATTTGATTTTTTTAAAAAGTATGAACTGATTACTCAATCATCGGAGACTAAAGGGGTCCGTTTTATTTTGGAAATACTGTCTCTTTCTATTTTGAGTGTTAATCCAAAAACATTTTGGATCCATTTTCTTGGGGCTTGACTAGTATAATTAATTCAATCAATTTAATTTGTCAAAAGAGTTCATTTTTGGTGTTGATGTGATTAATCAGTTTTCAAATATTCTGCTTAATTATAATTTTGATTAAAAATCTAAACAGATCCAGATGCTGAAGTGATGGCACTTTCACCAAAATCACTGATGGCAACAAACCGATTTGTATGTGAAATCTGCAACAAAGGCTTCCAAAGAGACCAAAACCTGCAACTTCATCGGAGAGGTCACAATCTGCCTTGGAAGCTGAAGCAAAGGAACAACAAAGAACCCATCAAGAAGAAAGTCTACATTTGCCCAGAAAAATCTTGCGTCCATCACGATCCGTCTCGAGCACTTGGAGATCTCACCGGAATCAAGAAACATTTTAGCCGGAAGCATGGTGAGAAGAAGTGGAAGTGTGAAAAGTGTTCCAAGAAGTATGCAGTTCAATCTGACTGGAAAGCTCATTCCAAGACTTGTGGTACCAGAGAGTACAAGTGTGACTGTGGCACACTTTTCTCCAGGTGTGTTTTACTTATTAATTTCTTGAGAATCTTGGTTTTGTTTTGTTCCAAATCTTGAAATGAATGCTTGGAATTTAATGCATTTCTTCATTAAATGTGACTGATTTTGGAATGATGTTTATGTTTTATGTTTCTATTTTTGTTCAGGAAGGATAGTTTCATTACTCATCGGGCTTTTTGTGATGCATTGGCCGAAGAAAGTGTGAGACTCAATTCAGTGACATCGAATAGCCTCGGCTTGAAAAACGAAGGTTTGAACGAATCGGTGATAAACCCTAACCACCATCCTAGTTTCTCTCATGGGTTTTCTGGGATCACGCAATTCGGGTCTGGTTTCCGGCCTGATTTTGGGGATCAAAACAAGCCAAGATTGTCACTTTGGCTAGACCAAGCAAATTCCCAACTCAATCTTTCTCCAATAGATCAAATGTCAATGAACTCGAATCTTTACATGTCATCAAGCTCCGCAGGTTTAGCCGATATGGTTAATGTGTTTGGAAATTCATCTTCAATGGGAAATTTCACAAACCCCCACCAAGTGCCAAGTCTATCATTAACACCATTGACAGAAGGTCTAAAAGATGAAACCCTAGCTTCTATGTACTCAATAAACCAAACACATCAATCCCAATCCGAATCCACGGGTCCAATGTCAGCCACCGCACTCCTTCAGAAAGCGGCTCAAATGGGTTCAACCAGGAGCAACCCATCGATCTTTGGATCAAGTTTTGGGCTCATGAACTCCTCCTCCACTGCATCAAACACTGCAGTCAGTTTGGTGAACAACACCATGACTCCTCTCCCTCACATCACCGCTCAACTGCAAGTCTCGACTGCAATGAACAACAATTCATCGAATTCAAGTCCCCAAGGGAGCAATATCGACCACCAACAAATGATTATGCCAAGGAACGAAACGATGCCACGATTGAAGATGATGCAGCGGAGCTTTAGCGGAGTCGACAACGGATTAACAAGAGATTTCTTGGGTATGGGTGGAGAAGGTGGCCGGCCATTGTTGCCACAAGATCTAGTGAAGTTTGCATCTTATGGCTCGACCATGGGATCAATGAGGCAATTCGCTACCAATAATTAGATGTCTTAATTATGTTGCTTAATTAATTTGTATGTCTCAATTATCATGCGTGCTTAATGTAGCATAATAATATGTATTTATAGACTTCATTTTTGTCAATGTTTGCACACACAAAAAAAAAAAACACTTTTTACTTTCTTGTTCATGTCAATAGAGAAATTTATCAATGAGTTTTTATAATAAAAAGAAATAATAAATTATTTTTTATAAGATGCGAATTATATATTAAATTAATCTATGAATTAAAATATATTATAATTTTAATTTTCAGCGCCCTGTCTAAAAAAGATTTTGATTGTACAAAAACATCTTTTTATCAGTCTTGAAACAAGTTACTTTTTTTCTATCAAAATTGTGGAGAATTATTACTTGGGAGTCGAAAATACAAGTCAATGACACCAATTTTGAAGTTTAAATTTTAAAATAAATATAATTATGAAAAATGGACATAAAAATAATTTATAATTTGGACTTTTTCACTTGCATATTCTTTTGGTTGTTAAACAAATACAATGTCTTACGAGACGTATAAATCGACAAAAGTATTTTATTAACGATAAAATAAATCAAAAATTTTCACAAAATCAAAGTCATTTTAGTTAGTATTTAATAATAAATAAATATGCAAACTGAAATTGAATCTTGCTCGTCTTTTTCTTCTGACTGTTTGTATCATTAATATTATTTAAGTGTAATAGAATTAATTTATTGATCAATGTAATCATGATAAATATCGAACAAGTAAAGAAGGTGCGGAATGCACACTTATTTGAGTTTATTTTGATTTATGGGCGAAGCCCCTAAACAACAGGGGTCCGAGGGCAACGCCCCCGATGGCGGGGTCCAAGGACAGAGCCCCTGGTTGGGGTCGAAATCCGAGTAATATTGCTTTGTGAAAAATGTATCAGAAATCCGGATTTTAAATTTTAAACCCGGTTTTTGGCCTGGTTCTTTAAACCCGGTTTAGGGTTCAAAAAACTGTCGTTTTGACAGTTTCTGTATTCAATTTTTGGATTGGTCATTTTCGTCTTGAGAGGTACACAGATTCATGACAATTTTTGGATTCTCAGTTCTGTCAACCACTGAATTTTATCTGATTGAGATTTCAATTGTACTGTCGAAATACTTCAATCTGAATGTGATATACGACTTTTTGTGGATTCCAAGCAATTGAAAAACCCAAAATTTCTAACAGTATTTGTTTATCGTTACAATAAGAATCCTCCATGATATTAAATGGGTTGGCTTGGTTTGTAATAATGAATTGGATTTATTTGGAATTTAATTTAATTTGAATCCCATCAAATAACATTTTAAGAGGATGGTTGATATTTAATAGGATTCCCGTAACATTTACATTTTAAAATTAGTTTTTTTAATAACATATTTTTATAAAATATATACCATGAAAACATATGCTTTTTGCGAGTATTGACGAATGTCTGGAAATAGAGTAGAAATTTAAATGGGAGTTTGTGAAAAGGAAGGTGGGTCCGGGTCAGAATTATTGTGGGACCCAGGATGTGATGGAAATGGACTAAACCAAACAAAAGTCATTCTCAGTCTCATGTCCCATGGGGGATGCTTTTTTGTATTTCTTTTTGTTTTTCTTCATGTCGTGTGTTGTTTATCTTTTACCAAGAGAAATATCTTTTTTTTTTTATTATTTTTTTTTAATATTTAATTTCTCGCTCACCCAAAAAGTCAAACTAAAATTCTTGAAGCTGTTTTAGTCAACGTTTGTGGGATGTTTAAAAAGTGTCTTTGCGTTTAACTTTTGGGTTATGTATTGTGCGATACTTGTTTTGGCAAACCCATAATTTACCAAAAATTAAGTATTGTTTTCTTAACATATTCTAAACTCTTTAACAATTATATATGTTTTAACATGTAATAAAAGTTTAAATGCGTATATTTGATCAAATAATCATATACAAATATATACAAATATATATATATATACTAAGCGATCAAATACAAACCAAATCATTTATATAAATCGTACACATAATATCAATTTCATTCTAGAGGTAATTAATCTATAGACATGAAATTAAAAATATCAATGTTTTAAGTTTTTTTAACGTTTTTTACCGTAACTTTTTTTTTTTACCCTGTAATGTGTTGTAAAAGTAAAATAATTAGCTTGTATGAATTGCTTTTCATATTTCAGCTTTTGGTCCCGATTACCAATTTTTTATTTTTATTTTATTTTGCTTCTCCTCATGTGTCAACTCCAAGAAAGTAAAAAAGTTGGTCTTTTTTACCCAAATTAAGGTTAAATTATTATTTTATTCTTTTGTATTTTTTTATCCAAAAATGAATTACTAAATCTCTTTTATTAAATTATAGTTTGAGATCAAATGCCTTAGTTGGTTATTGCCCAATGACCACAAAAAAATCGTTACTATGTAGACCTGACATGTACCATACTTGATACGGGAATATCGTAATTAAGTGTTTTTTCGAGGTAAATCTTCATCTTCGTATCTTCTATTTTCAGGTATCGAAACAAACGTTTATACCTGGATTTCGAGAATAATTAGGAAAGATTGCCTTTCGAGAATATATGCATTTACTTGATGTGCGATTATATCTTATCAGTATGTGTAATGATAACTTCCATATAAAAATATAGAAATTAAGTTTTTTTTAATTTAAAGAAAATAATATAAAAGGATGAGTCGGCCTACAAGTTTAGGGCACTATTTGTGGGTTCGTGAAAATGTTTGATTGACTTTCCAATGCACTTTTGAGTAGTACTTTGCCCTATAGTTGTAGGTCAATATCTAACCATTATTATAAAATATATATATATATATATATATATATGATAGAAATGGTATTTTAATTTTTGAAATTTATTCAACTTAATTAAATCAATTTGCTTTGGTACTTGTTAATATGAACCCACCTATCAAGGATTTCCATTTTACCTTTTTGCCCTTTCTAAAAGGTTCCCTTTTTCAAGACTTGGATCCAAGGAAAGGAAAGGAACCATCTCCCACTAAATCAATTTAATTTAATTTAATTTAATTTAATAGATTATATTTATTTTAAAAATATATACAATGTCTACATGCTTCTTGTAAGGATATGATTTGGAGTTATTCGTATGGGACTTAAAAAGCCTGAAACAAGTAATATTTGAATCAAAGAAACCCAAATACATTTGATTATATATTCTATTAAGTATATATGATATGTTAAGAATCAAGTGTCTGAGATATATGTTAATGAGTACATAGTAATGGTTTTGCGTAACATAAAGCTGTAATAAATAATGCGTGTTGATGTATGTAGCATCGTGAAAGTATTACTTAACGGTTAATAGATGTAACACCTATGTTCCGTGTGGTTAAAGACGGGATATGTCACAATTGGTTTTAAAAAATCATTGCATTATATAAAACAGATAAGCTAATAAAATTTACCAAAAGATAATTACATAACCACAAACAAAGATAATGTGTCTCAAAATACGTTCCCAAATTACCGGTATATCTACATTAGTCATCAAAAGTTAACAAAAGTATGACGTAATGGGTTATCTTCAGTATTGTCATCTTCGTAGCTCTCACTCCAAAATCTCTGCTAAGTCATGTACCTGCTGAGGACAAGAAAATCCTGACTGAGCTTAATGCGCAGTGAACGGATAATAATAACTAAACAATGAATATGAGATAACAAGTTCAAAAGCAATTTATAACGTTAAGTGATCATCCAAAGAAAGTCAAAATTCCCCGAAGGCATGTCAAGGGTCTGAAACTACATCACGAGGACGCGTTGTTTCCAAAGGATGATCAGTCCTTTCGGGCATGAGTGAGAAAAGGGGTGAGAGCACAACAAAAAAATCCGATAACGGTTTTTAGGATCGATCCATGCGCTCTCTATTCGACCGGTACATAATCAAGTTCACCTTTAAGGACCATATAAGTGAGGATGTAATGATTGTTTTAACCATTGAAACATCTCAATACCGGTTCCCCCCAATATTGAGTCTATAGTAAAATGGCTCACAAATGATGCAAGCTAACAAGTCAAATGATCAAAATGATCTATGTTCTAAATAAAAATGTATATCATATTTTGAAAGGAAACAAAAGCTCAATAGCAATTGATGAGCACAATGAGAATTTGGGACCAATGTATTCGGATTAAGAAGTCTTATACAAATGGCTATCCCCGTGTCAAGTAATGTATGAAATCCGTACCCTAACCTAGTTTGACAATTAAAGCACGATCAAACGAAAATTCACGATCAAGTTTGACTTGATCGCGTGCCTAACGAATGCATAAACGAGTTACTATTTACAAATCATAAAAAGTATAACATAATTATTCTAATAAAATTAATCATGCCTTAATGTACTTAAACAATGTAGACTTCAAGAGGGACAGCCGGATACGAATTGAAAACTCAAACGTAAAACTTAGTCTTATGTTCTTTCGATCCAATTGACCAAAACCTTCTTTTCTTAACAACCTAAATTAATAGATTCTAGACCATAATATAACTTATTAGAGTTTGGGTCAAATAACAATGAATTTTAAAACTTGAAATAAATTAATTTCATGCAAAAATGAAATAAATAAAAACACAGGGACCAAAACTGTCAATAATCGAAAGTGCAGCCATAACACAGGGATCCGGATGTATGACCCATTTCAGCCCAGCTCTTTTAATAAAAACTAGTGTGGTAACCCCGTATTATACGTTGTAGCATGAGTATTTTAGTTAATGATTCGAAAATATAAATATATGTTAGTTATTAATAAAATAATCAATAAATAGTATTTAAATAATTCAAAAAAATTAATAAAATCTAATTAATGAAATTCTAATACACACACACACATATATATATATATATATAGAGAGAGAGAGAGAGATTTGTTTAGAAATAAAGATATAGAATTAAATAAAATGAGTAATAATATTTTTTTTGTAGATAAGAGCTAAAATTAGGTAATAAAAGTTTGAATAAATAAAGAACGGTGTAAACATACCAAAGAAAGAAAGTTGTTAACAGGAATGAAGAAATTTGAAAAGAAATAAAGCAAAGATGTAAGTTTCAGTTTGGATGTTGTTGGTGGTGTGCATCAAAAATTGTACTTTATGCATGTGAAGTTGTAATAAAAAGATTTTTGAAATTTATGCATAGAAGGGTAGTACATTGGGCTTTATAGGTTGCGTTTAAAACTTTTGGTCTAAATGCTTATTAATGTAGCATAGATATACATATATCTGTGTGTGTGTTTGAGGGGGGATAATAAATTGATAATCAAATGAGAACGACAAAAATGTTACAAATTTATAAGAATTGATATAAAATAATAATTTTTTGCATTATGTTTTTCATCAGAAACTATGATTTAAGATATTATTTTTATATATTTTTGTGTTCACTCTATAAAAAAATTACATGTGATTTTTTTTGTTCACTTACACCATCTCCAACCAACACTAAAACCCAAAAAAAAAACAAGGATAAAAACGTTGGTCCATATTTGAAGATCAACAAATTAAGTCTCTATAATCAAATATTAATATTTTATTTAATTTTTATAATTATATATATATATATATTGATTAATAGTTTAATACATTAAGTAATATTTTTTTAATTAAGTTTATAATTTAGTTATTTTGTGTTTGCAAATTGTAAATTATATTTAAATAATTATTTTGTTTTATTAAAAATTAAAATTAGTATAAACTAAAATATGAATAATATTATATTCAACAAAATGAAATTTAAACATTACATTTGTATGAATGTTTTAAAAAACATAATCGATTGTTTTTCTTGATAGCAATTATGCTGAAGAAGTTGAATAGTTGATAGGTTAAACCAAAAAAAATATCATTCATTATGAAACATACAATTTGTCTATAGGGGCATAAAAATCTTCAACTTAATTAGTATTTTAAAAACTAAAAAAGGAAGATAAAAGATAAAAGAGTTCATAGCCTTTAAAAGAGGTCATGTCATACATAATAGTTTCCCCTTTTATATACTGAGGAGCGATCAATTGCAAATCACACTCATTTGTGAAAACCTTACAAACATCTCATTCATCAATTTTTTTTTATCAATGGTCAAGATTAAATGTGTTTATATTAGAAAATAGAAAAGAAAATAAAAATAAAAATTTAATTTTTAATTAAAAAAAGGGCAAAAATTGTCAAAATTTTAATTTGTATGATTTTGTAAACGAGATAACAATATCGTGGATATCCTAACATTAATGAAACAAAATCATTGTTTTGAAATCTCTATATATCATTTTATCATTACAAATATTTTAACCAAAAATGTTAGAATAATCTGACAAATTATATGTTTGATGAAAACTATCTTCATTTTATGATTAAATATTATAAATAAAATAACATTAAAGTAAGGAGCAATGAAACTAGGTATATCCTAATAAATTATAAAATATAAAAACATACTTTAATCAACAAAAAATAATGAAACCTTTTGAATACTAAATGAAATATCTTGTTTCATTAAATGAATGAATTAGATTGTTTCACCGTTTATGTTATGAACTCATGTAACTCTTTGTCACCTACAATGAAAGATGGACCATTTGACATGTAGTAGTGAACGATATATGAAACTATTTCATTAACAATTATTGAGGTAGGATTGGACTCTTAATAATTTATAATCAAACTAATTTTAAAACAAGAGATATTCTAATAAACGATGAAACATATAAAAAATGAAACATTTTTTAAAATTGAATGAAATATTTTGAAAACTGAATACTTTATTTTCGCAAGTGAAACTTTTTTCATGCATAAAACGTTTCGAAATATTAATAAATTAAATTCATCAGTAAAATTGTGTTCATGGTCACTATTGACCATAACATTCGTTTCATTACTCAAACTACATATATTTTTTCAAATGAAACGAAATCAGATTTCATATTGTAGTGTTTTTACAATTCATATTTTAATAAGTATAACTTAATAAAATAATAAAAACTATTAATGGTAAAAAAATTATATTAAGAAAAAGTGATTTACCACCTTCTATATTTAATGTTTCTATTATTACGTTTCCATAATTAAGAGTAATTATTACCTTCTAATATTAACCAGTATACAATCAAATGACCATTATACCCTTATTTGTTAAAATTAACGAAAAAAACAGAATATTCCTATTGGTCGAAAATGGTTTGCATAGTTTTTATGAACTGGACGGTTTGTAATGTAACTCTCTCTCTCTCTATCTCTCTGTATATATATATATATATATATATATATATATATATATATATATATATATTTTATATATTTATATATTTCTTTTCTTAAAATCTTACATTTCACTCATTTGTCATTCATGAAATTAAAACAGACTAAATTTATATTTATTTATTCAAATTCATACTCCTTATCTGATAATGCGCATTCATATCATTGATGAACAAAGATGAGACGTGTGATATTGAAACATCCGAATTGTATTCCCATTTTTCTTCTTCTTAACCCATCAACATGGTGAATCGGATATGCAATAGACTAGGGCTGATTTCATTCAGAATTCAACCCTCTCTAATACATATTTGTACGAGACTTGCATTAATATACTTTGGTTTTAGTATTACCCAATAATTTAAATAATTATTTTGAACATATTTTTGTTTTAAGTTTCAGGTTTTTATACGATACCTATTTTGACACTTAAACTTAAAATTAAGACCTAATTTGCTATTGTTGATGCATATATCTCAACAATCATTAAATCAATCAAGCCTATTAATTTAATTCAAACAAAAGTCAAGATGATTATACCCAATCAAGCTTAAACTTGTTCCTCGAGTCTTTTTTGAACATAGTTTTCTCACCTTAAAGCTTGATGGTTCGTGAAACCAACTGGTTAACAATGATCGATTAAGAGATGGCTAGCTATACACGGAAGAACGTTCCAGGAGGAGCTTCATATCATCTATCAACTAACATGTATCTCAAGGTAGCTCAAATGGTAAGTTTTTATATATGCTCGTTGGATTTCCAATTTAAGTCCCCCAAGAGACCACCAGAGTACATGTAGAGAATGTTTTATATAAACCATAATTCTGACAAAATATTCAAACCATACCAACGCTTATATTATATTAAGAAACAATCGAAATATTTATAAACAATAATCATGATTCATTCACTATGTCGAGATATTTATGAAAGATGACAAAAGTTGATTCATTATGATCATGACTTTGGATTATGAAACCATATATTTATTAGAATAGATGGATGGTTAAGATTTATTTGTATATTTTATAATAATTACAATGATTTTTATTTGAAATTTCTTACATACATATATTTATTTCATCACAAATATACATTTATTTTCAATTATTTTATTTATAATTTTCCTATAAACTAAGTATTAAAGAAGCTAAGAATGACCGATTTTTAATGGCTAGAAGGGTACTCATGTACACAGTGAGATACATCTCAATTTTAACGTTTCATTTTATTCTGTCTATGTCGTTATAATACGGTTTTATGTGGTTTTGAGAATACGACAATGTTTTTATTTTGAATAAAATATAAATTTGAAGATATCATAAAAAAATTTAAAAAATCGATATTAGTATCAAATTAAGTATTTAAAAGTTTCATTTTTCTGTATAATTTTTTTAATTCAATTTTTTTTATTATAATTTAATTTAGAAATAACAAAGTAATTTATTTTTAATTTAATAATATAATTTTTTATAAAGATAATAGTTAAGTCTTCTGCTGGAACTCAATGATTATCCTAACTATATTTTAATTTTTTCATATTTAAAAATAAGATATTTATCATGTATTTGATTATGTTTATCTGTAATTTGTTACACAAATTTAGATATAGAACTTTAATAAGTTATAATTACGCACAATTTATTTGTAATATTAAATTTTAAGTAATATACATCAATAAACAATACTTCATGGTTTTTAAAAGTTTTTAATAAATATTTTATAATATAGTATAGATTATTTTAAATATGATAACTAAAATCACTTACGTAATCGATTATTTTAATGGGCCCAATTTGCTGAAAAACCAAAACATCAACTCAACTTGCGACTTAAGGCCTTAGGGGAGGGCTATGAACATGGGCCTGCTGAGCTTGTACTTGTAGTGTAGAGTGTAGACTGTAGGATGATAATACATTTTAATTTTATTATATAATTATTTTTTTGTTTGAAGATAAAGTTAATTTTATTTATTATCCTGCGTGGCAATCATTGTTTTGGTCAGCCAATGGTTTTCCAAATGAGTTACACATGTGACTCTCTGATTGGTTAGGCTAACGTGGAATGACATTCCAATCCTTGCAACACATCAACCCCTCCAAAAACACATAGAACAGAGAATCCTCCTTCGAATCATCCCACGTATTGGATTCGAAGCTACATACACACAGTACTGCGATCATGAAGATATTGAAAATGGTGTCAGCCATGGATTTGGTAGCATGGAGAGGCTTCTTCTACTCTATATTCATACTTCACTTCGTCTTCGCCTGCCAACTCCTTCTGCTCCAACCACTCGTTTCTGCCCTAGGTACTTTGCTGCTTCATTTTTTTGATTTGTCTGATTTGGTGTTTGCGATTGGAGTTTATTTTTAAATCAGATCACGGTTGGACTTCTGCTGTGTTCTGATTGAGATATAATATGAGATCATCTAGTTACTGACACGTTCCTTGAAAGTTAGTACTTCTTTGTATGTTAAGTATACTAATGTAGTATTTTGGGGAACGAAAGTTTCGATTTCGGAATTGGTGATTTGGAGGTGTAGTTCAAAATTTTGAATTGATTCTGTTCGTTTTGGGATTTCAAGCCCTGGAATTAGAGCACGCTTATTGTGTCATTTTTAGCTGCGAAATTGAGTACGAGTGAATAAAGTGGATTCATTGTTTTATTTATGGGTTGTTAATCTTTCTAGTATCGGATACTCGATTAGGTTTTTAGATCTCCTGCCCTTTGTAAATAAGTATTTAGCTTTCTTACAAAACGGGTTTTGACATTTGTAAGAACCATTTTCGCGAATGTAAATGTTACCAATTCTTTTTTGATGGAATGAGGTTCAATACAGACAGCCCTTCACTTGAATACACTTGATTACAAACGCAAAGGCGTTTGGATCCATGCACAGTTGACTAGTTGAGCGTGGCTATGGCCTGCCACACCTGTAAATTTTGGGAGTTGAATAATGGTGCTTTGAGTTGCTTGAGTTGATTCTTATTAGCTGCCATATGTGATTTGTCTGGTCTTGTGCTCCTCAGCTGAAACCGTGTGATGTATTGTTCACTTTTATGTTATGGCCATGCAGATGGAAAATCTGGTGATACTGCTGAGTTGTTTGAGAGGGTTTCACATAGTATAAAAGTGAAACGTTATAGCGAGGCAATCAATGATCTTAATGCCGCCATAGAAGCTGATCCGTCACTTTCAGAAGCATACTGGCGGCGGGCTTCAGTTCTTCGTCAGTTGGGCAGGTTCGTGTTTGAGCTTTGAGTTCATAAAATATAATATTCCTCGCAGAAATTCAAATTATGTTGTTTTGCCATCTTATGAGAACAAGAATCCTGGTCCCGTTGTATGTTAACGAAGGGAGGAAGAAACCTGGCATTTTAGCTCATGTGTGGTGGATTAGATGTTGGGAAAAACTATATAGACCTTCTGGATATTGTTTGATGTTGCTGACTTGAGGAAACATATCATTACAAACCTTCCCCATGATCCAACATTTCATTTATCTTCTCTAAATCGAAGGGTCCATCGCTTAGTTCTCATTTGTTTTCTGCCACATTGCTTCTCATGGTTTGCTATTTCGTGGAACACCACATGACAGTCTTTTGGGATCGGTATGCTTTACCCATCAGCAACTTAGTGAAGACTCTGGCCTTGGTGATGGATCCTCAATTCAATGATATTGGGTTGATTTTTTGGGGATTGCATCTTTAATTGTTGCAATGAGTCTAAATCAACGCAATGTTGCTTATCCTCTTCATTTGGATAAATATGGGACTAGTCATTCTTATTAGACATTTTTTTGTGATAAGAATTAAAATAAATATCAGATAGCTTAGTGAGCCAACCTACAGCTACCTCCCCACATCCCTAGATCAAATTTAAAAATTATCATCCCATAGCATCCTTGCTGTTATCTTCCCCAAAGCTTCATTTGCACATCATGTCAAGATTATCATTAAATAATGTTGGTTATTAGTTATAACTTTTATATGGTCTCTTCCTATTAAATTGGAGATCCTCTATGTTTTATTTTTTTCAAATCTTTCCTTGTGAATTCAGTTCCATTTTCACTGTACGATCCACCCTCCAAGTATGGACGTCCTTGTAGAGATGTTCAATGTTATATTGCAAGGACTCTCCTCCAACCCTGTCTAGAAAAACCAAATAGTTGCACGGAACTAGGGATTCTCTTGTTTGCTCTTTTTCAAAGAAAAAGGATCCACTTGTTTGCTCATTGGAAAATGTATGTGGTGGTTAGTAAGGGGAAGGGAGCAAGTATAGTATTAGAAGGTAAATATTACTGTCTATGTGTTCCTCCCCATTTCTATGATTCTGCTTATCTTGCATCATTCATTGTTAAATTTTGTCACCCTTTGTTTCTATATATTTCTTAAGAACAACTAAAACTATACATAACTTCACATAGTTCCTGATTGGAAACATATATGATTCAGGCGATTTTTGGCTAATGTAGATATGAGGAATCTGAGAAGAGCTACAAAAAGTTTCTTGAAATGAAACCTGGAAATTCAGTTGTTGAGAAGGAGCTTTCTCAATTGCATCAAGCATGGAGTGCTTTAGATACAGCCAGCAATCTCTTCGATTCAGGCGATTATATAAAAGCTTTGGATTTCATTGATAAGGTGGTACTTATTTTTTCTCCTGCATGCTCACAGGTACCAATTGGAACACTCTTAACATTATGCAATAATCATAGCCTATTTGTTTCTTTTTCTGCATTTCCTTGTATTTACTTCTTACATTTTTGTTCGAGTTGCAGGCCAAACTACTAAAGGTGAAGTTATTACTAGCTGCTAAGGATTATGCAGGGGTCATATCAGAGGCAGGATATATACTTAAAGAGGATGAGGATAATCTAGAGGCATTACTGCTCCGTGGTCGTGCCTATTATTATTTAGCTGATCATGATGTTGCTACAAGGTGTTCTTTACTACACATTATCTGAAACATAAATGAAATTGAATAGAAAATGGATAAGACGGTAACTTCTTTAGCTTTATAAGATTTCGTAAAATATTTAATATCATTCTTTTCTCAGACATTACCAGAAAGGGCTCCGCCTTGATCCAGAGCACAGTGAATTGAAGAAAGCATATTTTGGGTTGAAGAATCTACTAAAAAAGACAAAAAATGTAATCCCATTTGGTGATTATCAGTTAATCAGGTCTATATCCTGGTCTGACTTTTGTCCCAAAAACTTCTTTTTTGCAGGCAGAAGAAAATGAAAAGAAGGGCAAGCTGCGTGTTGCTGTGGAGGACTACAAGGCAGCCCTTGCTTTAGACCCTGATCATTTGGCTCACAATGTGCATCTCCATTTTGGGTTGTGTAAGCTTTTGGTTAAGCTTGGTAGAGGAAAGGATGCCCTCAATGCTTGCACACAAGTTCTCACCATTGATGAAGAGAATGTTGAAGCTTTGGTTCAGGTCCCGTTCGTTAATGTCTCAATCTCAATATACAAGATGTAGAAAACTTAATCTGAATGTTCTTTGCCTAACTAGTATAGCTTATTTGAAATGCTATAATTCGACTGATTTGAATCCATTTTTCTCAGAGAGGTGAAGCCAAGTTATTGACAGAAGATTGGGAAGGAGCTGTTGCAGATATGAAGTCGGCTGCAGAAAAATCTCCACAGGTTAGATATGATTTGACATTTCTACTTTGAACCCATTTTATCCATGTTTTTGTAACGATTGTTATTGGCATGTGAATTTTGAAGGACATGAGCATTCGGGAAGCCGTTATGAAGGCTGAGAAAGCTTTGAAATTAAGCCAACGGAAGGATTGGTACAAGATTTTGGGTGTTTCAAAGACTGCATCCATATCAGAGATCAAACGAGCTTATAAAAAACTAGCCTTGCAATGGCACCCGGATAAGAACGTCGACAATAGAGAAGAAGCAGAGAACAAATTTCGAGAAATAGCTGCTGCATATGAGGTTCTTTCTCCACCCTTCATCTTCTTGCATTTTCACTTGAGGAAATTGTTTGATCGTTTAAATCATGAATCTTAATTACAGATCCTTGGCGACGATGACAAGCGTATAAAATACGATAACGGGGAAGACATCGAGGAGGGCATGAATATGGGTGGTGGTGGTGGGTTTAACCCTTTCGGTGCAGGTGGTTTTGGTGGCGGTGGTGGTTACACATTTCATTTTGAAGGAGGCTTTCCTGGTGGTGGATTCGGCGGTTTCCACATGTAACTTATGGGTTTTGTACTTTCTTGGTCGCTTCCCATCAACAGGCCATCGATACAACTAACTTACCCCGGGTTAATAGCAGAAGAATGTCGTAGGAAATTGATATTTCGGTTATGATGATTCCTTGTTTCTTTTGTTAAAATATGCAATCAACGACCACAGACATGTTGAGTTTGTTAGGTATTTTTGTTGTGATATTATACGAAATCGCGAGGCTTGAATCAGAGGAGTTGTTATCAGGTTTTCCAGCCAATCTACAAGATTGTGGATTTTGATACATTCGATTTCATCTGTAGTTTGGTTTTCATCGTCTCGTTCTTAAAATGCAGACTCCATTGAACCAATACTCAAGATATCCTTAGAATATGCCAAGTAATGGGATTCTATACAATCTCAGCTTTTGGTCATAAATAAGCAACAATGACTACAAATTTTCTAACTTAAGGAGCTTGTGCAGAAACAAGCGAACCCGTTACGTTCCAGATTGTTGATCCGAGGCTCTGGCTTGATCTCTTTGAAGGTCAGGTGCATGGCCAGTTTCTGTAGGCTGCTGAGGCTGTATTGCCTCCATTGAACCATCTTGCTGGTGAAGCTGGTCTTGTGGTACATCAGCTGGTTCTGAAGATTCTTGAGGCTGTCTGGTTTCTGGGGTCCCCTGAGGCTGGTTTGACCGGTCATGCCAACTTCTCCTCCATTTCAAGAATTCATAAATGATCGAAGTTGCACACATTGCACCACCGAAACCAGCAAATGTAGCAAGCAAAACTGATAGAACCCCTTGCACATGAAGCTGCAAATTTTGCACATTTTAAAGGATTAAATAGAAATATCTGATGCTAAAACTTGCGACCTTCATATCACAATTCTAGAATTTCAAATATTAAACAGCTGCTGATTTCTGCATTGAAATCGCTTACCGTTGAGTAGAAAACATGTGCAAAGCCAACCACTAGAGCGAACTGGATGAATGCGTAAATCCATGCATACCGTCTCTTCACTGGACATAAATTGCAGAACTTTAATTCCATTGAATTATTCGACTATCCAAATGTTGCAATCTTTTGGGATTGAACGAAAAAGTGAAATTGACGAAAATACCCATTGTTGTTGATGTCATTGATGCAAGGAGACCCAATATGCAAGAAAAAGGCAGAGATATAGCAATTGCACCAGAACCCATTTTTGTTACCTTTTCCAAAAAGAGATCAATCAGGATCACTGATAAGCTTTAAAAAGATAAGATTTAGGGTTCTTGACATACCAAAAGTTGCTCCAAGAAACAAAAGTAAGCAAGCATGCTCACAATCACAAGAACAGGTACATCCTGCCACACCCTGATACACCCTTTCGCCTCATTAGTTACACATACATACATACATATACATACACACATATATATATATATATATATATATATATATATCCAAGAATCATGTGTTTTTATGTGTTAGAAATGTTACCTGTATCGAGGAACTTCATACTGATGCATAGCTCCATTTGCACGCATAACACGGCTTTGAGATCTCTGAATTCGTAAAAGAGTAACAGGTAGGTTCTTAACTTCTTGCTTGCAAACCTCACAAGTTTTGTTTCCTTTGATGCTAAACCACTTTATGGCACATTCTTGATGGGCTAGGGCAAGCTCTCCTCTGCAGTTGCATTCCATTTTAAGGGTATCATCAGCACCTTCCCGCAGTTCCACCATACAGATTCTGCAGACAGCTTCTTCTTCTGCAATATCCTCACCCTCTTTCTGATGATGATTTCCATCTGAAGTGTACACACACTACTCAATGACTATGTTATTTGTGTAATATATACTATCCAAACAGATCATTGATTTTGATGCCCACTAGTTGTGCCTACTTATTTTTTCTTTTAAAATGCTTCAATCCTTTTGTTGGATGATGTGAACCAAGATAAGCTAGCAAGTATGAAGTATCTTCTATACAAGAGATCTCAGAACTCAGATTTACCAGCTTCGACTGTAGGATTCACATTTAGGGTGGGATCAGTTCCTTGTACGACTTTTGGAGTAGTTGGAACTATCCGAAATACACCACCTACAGACTCTATTTCCCCTATGCTTCCATCTTTAATCAAAACAGGAACAGAATGCGAACGATGCATTGGGCGTTGGATCCAACCTTTCTGTAAAGAATTGAATTAAACAGCAGCTAAAGTAAAGGGGTGAACAAAGTCAACAGAAAGGAGGATATAAATAAAAATTTCTTGCAAAACACAAACATATACGTTTATCTGTAATAACCCTTTTAACAGCCTCTAAAAAGTAACTTATCTCTAAAAACCCTTATCACAGAACCCCCATAAATTGCTTCTGATGGTATTTTAAGGACTTAATAAGATTTTAGGACAATCTTGAGGGCAAGAAAAGTCTTTAAACTGGTGTTGGCCTCTAATTAAGAAGAAAAGAGGTAACAGTAATGATTCCCACTACAAACACACTGCAACTACAAGATTTTCTTGAGAAATGGTACCCTCAACTTCTATCAACATGTTTGATATTAAAAAAGATAACATAAATGTATAAGCTCCCAAGATCTAAGGAAAGTATATGGATTAAAGATGTACTTACTTCCATGGTGTTTCTTCCATGCATAGACTCTGGATTCGAGTGAGCAATAGGAGTTACGGGTAAAGATGATGTTCTTTTCGTTCTGGATGCAAATAGTTTTGTAAGAGATAAAGTTCTAGACATTTTAGTGTTCCTTCTCATCTCTGATGGTGAGCCTCCAAGGGCTTGGATTGCAGCCTTCTCAATATCTGAAGTTCTGTTCCTAAATTTGAAGCTCAATTTAGGAATGAGGCTTTTGATGGATGATTTACCTTTAGGACTTGATGGTTCGTTAAATCTGGCATACGCATAAGTAGGGCTACGCAATGGAGAAAAGTTGACTCTTTTTGGAGTTTGTTGTGGTGTTGATGGCATGTTCATCTTCACGTCATCTTTTGCAAAGTTATCAAAGGTTCTTTCTGGTATCTCCAACACCAGGTGTTGTGGCTTTGAATGTTGATCACCTGTAGTGATTTCAGTTATTTCGCAGTTTGTGGCATCTTCACTCATTTCACTTGTTTGACCAACCTACATATATGCCAATGTAACTAGAATCACATGTGAATGAACCCAATTTTATCAAGAAATATCCCTTTAGTATCAAAAGTCCCTCAAATCTCAGAGAAGAGTTCATGTTTGACTACTACTTCTAAACTTCCAAGAATCTTGATTCTCTTTTAGGAGACAAGTATTGGACATAGAAGCTAGAAATGAAGGGGAGTGTGATCAACTGTGCAATATGTTAAAAATTATGTCCATAAAGTTTTGTACAGAATCTTTCAACAGAAACCTGGCAGAGGATCAAGAACACAAGAAAGGGAGATGTTTAACAACATGGAAGTTATCAAAAGATCTCAAAGCATCAAAACCCAATTCCCAGGAACCAAAATATCATTTAATTGTTACATTCACACAAATTCCCATGATCTTATGTGCGTTGAATAAACCATTGTCTGAGTTCTCAGTGTCTCTGTGTGCGTTTATGTGGGAACCCCAACAAAATTTACATCAAAATACACCATCTTTATGAGTAATATTGCACACAAATTCAAAAAAAAAATGGATGAAAATTCTGCAAAAGTCAAAAGAAAATTCAGGAGACTCCCATATCATACAATTCAATTTCATCAACCTATAATCTATACACATAAGTGTGTTCCCTATGCGACTTGCTCTTTTTGTGTGAAAAAACTGAGAGATTTTTCAAGAAACCCTTAAAAGATCTGAAGAAACCCAATTCTTAAAACGACAAAATTGTTGCAGTAATGAAAATTCTCATCATCATATCTCTTATCTGAGCTATTGTTACCTGACTAACCGAGTGAGTGAGTTTGTGTGTTTATGTGTGACACGCAGTCATGGAAACCCACCAAAACTTACATTAAAAGACACCATCTTTTATGGGTAAGTTTTGCACAAATTCAGAAAAAAAGATGAACAAAAAACCCCTCAGATCTTCCAATTCAATCATCAACCTATATCCACAAGTACGTTCCCTACTCCACTTAGCATGTATGATTATGTGAGACACCCTCCAGAATTTACCTCAAAAGGCAGTATTTTTTTGGGTAAAAGTTTGAAATTTGAGAAGAAAAAAAGAGCTCCCAGATCATACAATGCAAAATAAGTAGCAATAACTCAGAGATATTGCATTTGAAGATACCTTATGACTCAAAGGAGGTGGAAGATCACTATTGAGAGCTTCTTTATGATCAGCACTCGCTGTAGCCATTGCTGAATGATTTGGCTTCAATAAGTGAATGTTTTTATATGTACATGTGTATGTATATACATATGCATAGATATGAGAAGCGGTGATGGTGGAAAAATTATGGAGAAACAGAGACGCAAACCCTGTAAAAACCTCTGAAAATGTTGGTAATAAAAAATGGAGAGTGGGAGTTGGATAATTGTGAGCCAACGACATCATCGACCTACAGTCCCGTTTCTGAAATTTTTTTAGGCCCTCAGACGAACATAAAAATAAGGGTCCCATTGCAAGTAATAAGGCTTTTAGTAACCATTTTTATTATCGTTAAAAGTCTGTTTATCATTAGAAAGAGTATATAACAACAATATGTCATCGTTAAAAGGCGTATCGTCAAAGCTCATTTTTCCTGTAGTGACCTTCGGTAATAAATGTTTTTCATTAGTATAAAATTGAGTACAAAAAATGCTAATAATTTACTGAGTAAAAAAATCTTATTTATTTTTATTATAGATATATAAAAGAGTACTTAAATTTACGTACTTTTTATTATGTAATTTTAAACCAAGAGTATATAAACTATGGTTGATAAATTTTTATAAAAAGTAAGAAATTTTTACTTTATAACAAGAAATATGTGTTATTTTAATACAAAAAGAGATTTCGTGTTAATGAAATAAACGTGAGGTCAATGAGAGATAAATAATAAAGAAGGTTATCAAGGTTTTCTAGACAAGTAGACAAATGAAGATCAATAAGAATATGAAAGAAAAGATGATCTATTGAGATCTAGTAAAAATAAATAATGAATTAAACATATAATACGCAAACTCAACAAATGATTGTTTGAGCATTTAAATAGAATCTTGTGGTGTGGTGGAATCTCAATGAAAGATACATAAATCAAACAATTGATAAAAATATTTAAATTCTATTTTCCTTTTTTTTTTTGCTCAACTAAAATAAGATGTTAATATTAAAAGTTTATAGAACATGACATATATAAGAAACATTACTAAATACATCTAGTAGAAAAAATTTATTGATTAATCACAAAACCATGAAACACGTCATAAATCATAAGAACAATAGATTAATTGTAAAAAAARGTAAAATATTTTATGTAGAAGCAAAATTAGATAACAATAGTCAACAAAAACAATTAGAACAACATAACCAAATAGCAATAGTCAATAAAAATAGAAATTAATAAAAATATCTAACAAAAATATATAGCAATAGCAAGCACATGATCTTAATGTTGAATTGTTGAAGCACGAAAATAGTCAAGTATATAAAGATAGCAATAACCAATATCATTGGACCTTGTTGGAGATAAAAAAAAATAGAGGGGTAATAAACAATAGCATATAATAAATAACCAATTAATTTTTTTTTATTTTCTTCTCTAATGTAATTAGTTGATATATTTTTGGGCCCTTATTATCTACTAAATTATTTTTGTCTCTTATTATATGCTACAATTTTTTGATTTCTTTAATTTTAAATTCTTTTAGACTACTATATATTTTAAAGGAAAAAATTTAGGCCCCTGATATTTTTGGGTCCTGGGCATGCGTCCGTGCCACCCTCCCCCAGGGACGGCCTTGTCGACCTCGTACCACGGCAGCCACCACCATGAAATAATATTCCAACACCACAAACCTTTCCTTTCTGACCACCCTACAAAAACCATCCCCCAACTTCACGAGAAGTAATAAAAATTCCTTTTTGGCCAGGAAATTCAAATACGGTGACTCCGGGCTATCCGCAAAGCAGGTGGTCGTCTTGGGATTAGTCGACTCGCATAGTGGGTTGGATATCCATGTTAATAAAAAAAAAACTTTCGTAACCTCAATTGGAGAAAATAAGAGAAATGATTGAATTCTTTAAATTTGAAGTTTTTTTTTAATGATTCATTATAGTAGACAAATGATTTTTAAAGTATTTCCACTGATAAAAATTATTGAAGTAAATTATTTATAAGATAAATAATATTTGATTAAATTACTGGGTATTCTAATAATATTATTAATATTGTAATTTATAAAACAGAAGAGTTGTTGAAATTAAATATAACTGATTTTTAAATTTCGGTTTTGTTTTTTCATCACAAAAAATTTGAAGCATATGTTGTATATGCTCTCAACAACTCATAATTTTTCTAAAATCAATATATGATGTCGATAAATCTTTTAAATGTTTATAGTTGAGTTTCATTTTCATATATTATCGTTCAAACTTAATTTATTTGTTTTTAATGGATAATTATATTTTATTATTAAAAATATTATTTTTCTTCTGTTCTTTTGGCTTCCCAAGCCTGTTTGAAATTTCCCTCCGAACCGTCGAGGATTAGGCGGAGTCAGGACGTTGATGCGGGACATAAAATGGGACCGAGAGTGCATTCGTTGTCGTTATCCGCTCCATTTCCATCCTTAGGTCCATGTCACATGAACCACTAATACCATTTATCTTTGTATTTTAGTTATTTTTATATTCATAGCATGTTTATTATGTAGTTTCAAAAGTGGTGTGTTTTTATATTACACAAAATTAAAGGTTGTTTCAAACATCATCATAAAAATTATACATTTTTCATTTAAACATCAAAACACACCCAATAAAGATAAATTACATAAAGTGAGTAGTTTGACATGCACCTAGTTAAAAACTGCATGACCCTCGTCTTAACCAGGTCGGTTAAGATTCCGTTTATGCTCGGGCTTGTTTACTCGTCTCGTTGTCATCCAAATTGTCATATGGTTGGGAGCACACTTAGGGTCCGTTTGATTTGCATGATTGTTTTTGATGAATTTGGATTTGGATTGGAATTAATTTGAAATCATTTGTGTGTTTGGTTTGTATGATTCAGAATGGAATTGGATTTTATTATTTATAAATAATTTATAGAAAAAAAAATTATAAATAATTATAAGAATAATTGAATTGCATTTTTACTAATCGATTATTACAAAACAAATGTTTTTAACATTTTTTTAAACCTTATTACATATAATCCTACGAAATCCTGAACACTCCCTAAGGATTTCAAAATCCTATATTTGAAGGATTTCAATTAAATCCAAGGATTTCAAATCCTGACAACAACAAACCAAACATGAGATTGTAATGGATTTGAAATGCAAACCCCCCAGATCCATTCAATTCTTTCAAACAAAACCGGATCTCAGGGTATTAAAAAAATCCAAAGTCCAAAAAATCATATGAACCAAATGAGATTCAAGTTAAACGGTTTTTGGGTTATTTGGAAATTCTTAGTAAGACACCATTAATGGCAATCAATAATACAAAATTTGACAAAATTAACAAGGTTTCCAAAATAAACGCCATACTTAAAACCGAATAACCCATAAAAATTTGGAATTGCTTAAAATTACGACATATGAAACAATGAGTAGATCGTCGTGAACAGTGAATCGCAAAATAAGGTTGGGGGCAAGAACATAAAAAGATTGGGATGAATACGAGAGTTAGAGTTAAAAAAAAAAAAATACAGCCACCCGAACACTGGTTTAGATAGCTTTCTTATTATTTATATTATTAAGAGCCACTCAAAACAGATATATATATGTTTAGAAGAAAACAATATTCTTTTCACGTCCAATAGAAAACCAGCTTTATAAAAGTATATCTTTTGATCTATTTACATTCAATCGTATAAAAAACAATAGTTCAGGTTGTAAAAAAATATATACTATTTAATAAATAAATCAATATATTAATTGAATATTTAAAATACTTAAAGAGACCAAACATAGATTAAAGTTATATAAGAAAATAGTAATATGTTTATTTAGAATATTTTAAAATTTTATTATATGCTTTAATTCATTCCCCATTCCCAAAACGAAATTATATGGAGTTGTTTCAAAGCATGCGACACCTTTCTTTCACAAGATTCCTCTAAAAAATAAATAACAAAATTAATTATTATGAAATAAAATAAACACTGTACCATTCAAGTATTTATATATTATATTATTAAATGGGGAGATTATAATTTTCATTTTATTTATTATCAATCCAAAATGGTTGACTTTCTGCAATATAATTGAGGTTGCTTGTAGCTGCCAAAAAGGAGTAGCATATTTTTTATGCTTTCTTCATTAAAAAATAGAGTTTTTTTTAATTAATAAAAAAATTGCATAATAGATAAAATAAAACTTTGGATTAAAATCATATATATGTAAAGGAAAATGAAGAAAAAAGATGTGACAATTTTAAATCATAGACGTTTTCTTTAATCATTAGATCTAAAAGATAGATAGATTTTGTAACCTTATTTCTATAATCATAAGTTTAATTTTGATAAATGTAATTGTCTGTATCTATAAAATTATAATAACTGATTTAGATAAATTTTCTTCTTTTCAGTGTTATCTTTAAATCGAGTTGTATTGTAAGTTCAATTAAGATTATTAGAGTGTTGCCAACAGGTATGCTATATATATATATATATATTATAGATTTCTCCTTCTCTCTCATATTTTTTTTTTTCAATTTTAAAAGAGAATTTAGTATAGTTATTTTTTATGAATTTTAAAAAATAAATAAATAGTATAATTATTAAAGATGTTTTGAGTGATGCATTATTTTCATCTAAGACTGTGGAATCCTCCAATTTGCCCTTTAATAAGTGCAACTCGACCTGGTTTGAATTTAGTGTAAGATCCACTTAATTAATAGATTAATGAATTTTGCAATCACCAATCTATGAGAATTAATTGTTGCCATTATTATATTCCAATTATAATTTACTTTTTATTAAGAGTAAATTACAACTTTAGTCCTTGTCGTTATATTAAATTTTGGATTGAGTCCCTTAAATCACTGTGGTTTCATTTTTGTTATGAATTGGATTTCTCATCTTATCATAACGACGTTAACCTTTAACTTTGTTAAATTAAGAGTGCATTTTGGTCCTTTTGCTTTTTTTTTTCTATATATATTATTTAATACGTTTTATTATTATGTTATTAATCCCAAAATCTGACCCTCACCCTTGAAAACGACGTTTTCCTAGCGATGTCTCCTCTCCCTCTGGTAGGTTTTTCTGATACGAACCAGACATCCTATACCATCTGCCATTGCATATCATCCTCCCACACGGCACACCCTCTAGAAACGGCGATATCTCCTCCCTAATCTCATATGTTTTTTTTCTGACAAACCAGGCGCCACCGTAGCACCACCACATCATTATCCACCTCCTGCCCCTGCGTCTTCACCGGCGTCGTCCTTCCCCCTTCACCTTCGGCCACCACACCATGCGCCACGGTTATGGAGTTCATCAAGTTAATAGAGGATTGGGTGGATTGGTGGTTCCAGATCCATCAAGTTATGAAGTTCATCAGATCCGTCTAGTTTAGATCCATCTGTTGGATATTTTTTTTAATTTAAATGGAAATTATTTTAGTTTTGGTTGGTTGACAGTTTTGTGTCAGTTTCTTTTTAACTGTTTTGGCACCTATTTATACTGCATTTTCCCTCCTTAATTGTTTGTGTTTTTCCCCTCCATTTTGTCTGCATTCTGTTTTGGTTGTTGTCCTATTGTTAAAGGAGAGTTGCACATAATTGAGTTTGAAGGACTTCACATATCAGTGTCACGATTGACGAAGGTACGTATACGTTGTTGTATCCTAGGAGACATATCATCATTTGATTTCGTCGGCAAATACGGGACAATTTTGTCTTAAGGAGATAGATCTAAATCTCGACTCAACGTTCAATTCATTGTTATTTATAATCAGTATATGTAATGTTTATGTTTATGTTCTGATAAAAGTGAATATAAGTCTTAGCAATATCCAATCCATCAACATCAGATACACGAGTTTCAGATCCATCGAGTTTATCAAATCCTCGAGAATCGTCAAATCGTCCCTTTTTCATCGACAAAATCATCAAATCGTCTGTGCTCAATCAA
Organism: Cynara cardunculus var. scolymus; assembly: GCF_001531365.2. Lineage (NCBI taxonomy): Eukaryota > Viridiplantae > Streptophyta > Magnoliopsida > Asterales > Asteraceae > Cynara > Cynara cardunculus. The sequence goes on from NC_037528.1 coordinate 8,118,716, forward strand.
CAATCGTCCTTGTTTCAAATTAGGGTTTAATCTTTCTTTTCATTTCTAGATTCATCTTTTGTTTCATTTAAAGAACTACGACAACAATGTTGAAATGGAAAAATAATGAGATTTTAGCAATTTTTTGTTCTTAACAACTATGTTAAAGGGCAAATTACATGAAAAAGTAACGTACTTTAACTTTATTCTTATTTTAGGTAACGTACTTTAACTTGATTTAAATTCATTTTGGTACCTAAGATGTAAAGTTTTAAATTTAAGTACGCCCGGAGAGAGGAAAGGGAAGACAAAAGATGAAGATGAAGATTTAGAGAGATAGAGCCCAGGGTTTGGTTTCCGCAGATGAAGATGAAGATTTAGAAATATTTTGTTTTTTTTTTCTTTCTTTAAATGAATTTTGATTTTCGTTTCTTCTATTTCGCTTTTTCTGATTAATTGTAAAAGCCATAGAGTAAATTAAATGTTTGGTTCTTTGGTTTTATTACATGTTTGGTCTCTACGATTAAAATATCAAAATATCCTCTTAATTAACTTCTTTAATGAAAAAAAAAAACTAACTGAGTTAATGACAGGGATCCAATGTGTTATAAATTGCAAACTCTATGGATTTAATCCATAAATATTTTAAATAGGGATACAGAGTGTTAAAACACATAAACTACAAAGACCAAATTTGTAACTTTATTTATATATTAAAAAAGAATATTTTATGGATATCGTCGCAAATCTATATGTAAAATTAAGAGTAAACTACAGATTTCGTCCTTGTCATGTCATATAGAATTATGGGTTGGATCCTTTAAATATAACTAGAAAGAAACTCATGCAATGCAGCAAGATACATTTCGATTTTAATGTTTTATTTTATTTTTTGTCTCTGTCGATGTTATAATACGATTTTATGTGTTTTTAAGAAATCAATAATGATTTTATTTTTGAATAAAATATAAATTTGAAGAATTCATAAAATTTTGAAAAAAAAATATATATCAATGTTAATATCAAATCAACTATTAAAAAATCTCATTTTTATGTAATTTTTTTTATCATAATTTAATTTAAGTTTAATAATAAAATAATTTATTTTTGGTTTAATAATATAACATTTTATAAATATAATAATTAAGTATTATGTTAGAACTCAATGATTATCCTAATTATATTTTAGTTTTTTTATATTTAAAATAATATGTTTATCTTGTATTTGATTATATTTATCTGCAGTTAGTTACACGAATTCAGATATGGAGTTTTAATAAGTTATACTTACGCACAATTTACTTGTAATCTTGAGTTTTAAGTAACATGCATTAATAAACAGTACTTTATGCATAAAAAATAGTTTTTAAGAGTTCTTTGTCAAATGTTTTATAACATAGTATAGATAATTACATTTATAGTTACCATAGTTTCATTTTTGTTACAACTTGGATCCCTTAATATAACTTTACTAACGGATTACTCTGACAAATCAAAAGAATTTTGTATTTTACATTTTTTTTAAACAGAGAAAAACTTGTTGGCCATACTCGTCTCCATCTCTCGTTTTGTTACCATTTCCTTTTACCAGCCCGTCATAATTTTATATTAATTAAATTAAGAGTAACAGATGAAATGAAATAGGTTAATTAATGGTAGCATAATACTAAAAGGAAAATGTTAAAAAAGAGCATACAAAATCGTATATTAATTAACAAATTAATAGTAAAAGGGGATATTTAAAAAATGAGATTTTTTAATATACATGATGTTTAGTTTCTTAAAAGTTCAAAATCTTTCATTTAAAGAAGATTTTTTAAATATATATACTTAATATAAATATATTACTTTATTATTTAAAAATAATAATATAAAAAGACAAAAAAAACTCTCTTCATCAAAATAAGTGTTAGTAGAATTATGATAATGAACTTAATCTATAACAAAAATAAATCATGATAATTATAGATATAATTATTTTGTTTAGGAAGTCGATCCATAGTTTCTATAGCCCACAGGAATAAAATATATATTTACAAACTCATTAAATAATGGGAAAACATCACGTCCTTGCTGAAGTAAAAACTGTTTATATCAACAGATCCAGAAAAATGATAATATTTATTTAAATCGTATGATTATGAAGTCCTCTTTTTTTATTTTTAATTCATTGGTCCCTTCCAGGCTTCCAAGGCCACCAAAAAGGACCATTTTGGGGGGGGGGGAGGGGGGTTATTGACCTTTTTGGATTGCACTAACACTTGCAAATCTATTTGATTAAAACAAAATACCGGAAAAATGAGATAAAGTGGGTGAATAAATATGAACCGAAAACGATGATCCTAACTTAATTGATTGAGAATCGATACAGTTATATGGTTTTTTTTTAATGTTTGGGATCATATAAACGATGAACTATAATGGAGAATCGATTAAATTGAAGGTCACGAAGTGTTTGTATATAGGTTAATTTGGCTTGAACATATGAAGTTGGAAATGATGATTGGAATGTAGAAAGATTGTGAAATTAAAGATATTTGAGAATATTGGATGGGATTTAAGTTGTGATTGATGCGACTTCATTATGTTGATGGTCGATTGGAGATAATGGATGTATAACAATTACGAGGTGACAAGACTCCTTATACCAACTTTAATCATGAATGTCGTAGTCGAAATGGTGAAGTTTTAGATATACAAAACACGTGTTCTAGAATTTTATGTTTATCCTTTATCATGTTAATTGAGTCCAGACATATTGTTACTTATATAGGGTTGGATTCACGTGAGATCAAGTTGTTTTCATAAGAACCATGAGACCACTTTTTTATACTTGAAACTTCACAGAAAAACATTAAGAAAGTAAAAAAAAAAAATCTGAACATTCATAGCAAAAACATTGTGAAGGTTACATTCACATTATTTTGCAATGAAATTTCAAGTGTAAAAAAATGGTCTCAACGGTCTAGCAAAAACATGTTGGTCTTACGTAATCCCAAGTATACACACACATATAGGGAGAGGTTCATTTGAGAAGTACTAATTGTGTGAGAAATAGAGAAGTAATCCTCGCCTTTCACACGGTCAAGATTTGTGGCTTTAACTGGTCAAGCGAAAAATAGAGGGGTAGTTTCGTAAATTTTACAAATAGACAGCAAACAAATGAATATGTTAACCCATAGTTCATATGTGAATCACACGGGTTCACATATGCACTTGTTTTGCCGCTTATTTGTAAAAGTTACGCATTTACCCCTCTATTTTCTACATACCATGCGAGGAATTATCCGGTGCTTCACAATCACAGTCGTAATCTTGACTAGATGAAGGGTTAGGATCACTTCTCTACCTCACACACATTTACCATTTTTCAAATGAACATATGGCTCTATCTTCCATAAAGTTATTATGTGTCAGAAGTTGAATGTAATGATGGCCAAAAACCAGTCCCGGGCCGAGACGGGCTGGTCCTAATCGATCCCAAGCTTTTTCATAACCGGTCCCGGACGAAAATGGTAAGACCGATCAAGGTTCTTTATAACCGGTTATGAGCCGCCGGTCCACAGTCCCGGTCGCCGCAATAAAAAATAATTTTTTAATGATATATATATATATATATATATATTTAATACATTATAAAATTTATAATCGAGTCACTCAAATACACTTTAAAAATACGTTTGGCAGGGCCTAACCATAACCGGTCCCCGTCCCACAAAACTGCCAAACACCCCAACCGTTCCCAGTTTTCGGTCCCATAATCGGTCCTTACCGGTCCTGGACCGGGCCGATTTGGCCATCACTAGTTGAATGTGAGCATTCCTTATCATTGATCTTTTTATGTCAAACAACAAGTGATTGAAATTGAACATTGTTATCAACTACTATATCAACTTTTAGAGTTGGTAAACTCATCTTCACTTTTCTTGTGAGGATAATAAATATAGAAGACGGGTTTATGCCTACTGATTGTTTTATTACAATCTCAATCATTGTATAAGCTAATCCAATTTGAAGTAATCATTTGTGAGCTTAAGCTGACAACAGTTGTACCTAACTTTTTTGCCAACGAGTCTGATATAGCAAACCCACATACGTTTTTGTGCGCTAGAGAACAAGTTCTTAATTGTCCTATAAAGGGTCGGACTCTTCCACAAGCTAATGGGGCCTAATTTTTTTACATTGAAAAACAAATCAGGGAAGATGCAAATCCTTTAGATAGAGCGAACCAAAACCCGATGCTTTTGCAAACCACAATGACCATCGTGTATTTTCAAAACTATAGAGACGGAAAAGTTATACCTAAAAACCACAAGGACCAAAATTATAGTCTACTCTAATATATAGATTTGGGATCATATGAGACCAACATGTTTCCGAGAGACTCATGAGACCATCTTCATAGTGTTCTCGCTGTGAATGTTCGAAATTTTTTAACTTCACAATGTTTTATTGTGAAGTTTCAATTGTAAAAATTTGATCTCACATATCTCACAAAAACATGTTGGTCTCACGTGAACTCAACCTTATGTGTGTGTGTGTGCGTGCGCGCACATGCAAAGGATCGTGTGAGAAAGAGAGTTAAAATGATAAGCATAAGAATAGATCGAGACCCTTTGATCACCTTTAATTTCACACCCATCCATGAATTGCGCTCCTTAACGAGAATTAATCAGGTGCGTCTCCGTAATGTCGATCTTCAGTTAAGGTTGATCCAAGGATGCAGATCATTTTATTACGTTTCTCACCCTGTGTATGTATCTATAAAGTCGGTTGGCACTGACGTCACCGTAAGCCACTTCTTTTTTTCAATAAAAGAAGTAATAACTTTTTAATTATATAGAAAATATAACTAATTATAATAATATAACCTCTAGCGTGTAGTTCAGTTGGTAAAAGATAAGATGATTTTGCTTGAATACAAGACAACCCCTAGGCTTGCTCCACTAGTTGAGTGAGCAAAAGAATGTCCCCTCACATTGATGTCCTTGAGGCAGGTCCGTATAGAACCAGTTGGAATCACGGGTTATCTACTTTTTGTCCAAATAAAAATACAAGGCCAAGCACGGCCTACCAAATTTGCTTTTATCTTCCAAATCCATCCATTAATCTCTAAAAAGAAAAACACAAGCAATAATAGCATTACAATCAAAATAGAAATGATTGTGTTGGTTCCATTTCCACAAATGAGTTATTGATGATGGTCGTGGATGTCAATAACTCATCCATTCATTCTTCTAATTTCAACTATAACACAATCATCATCTTTTCTTACTTTTATCAAAACACCAGCTTATCTATACTATCTTATAAAACATTTGACTAAAACTCTTAAAAACTCTTAAACTCTTAAAAACTTTTAAACCCGTTCATCCCTATCCGAATTCATCCCATATCTGAATTCGTGTAACTAACTGCAGATAAACACAATCAAATACAGGATAA
>NC_037528.1:8125804-8141081 GCF_001531365.2 Cynara cardunculus var. scolymus
TTGTCAAATTTTTATGATATCTTCAAACATATATTTTATTCAAAAATAAAAACATCATCGCTTTCTCAAAATCACATAAAGCCATATTATAATATCGACTGAKATAAATAATAAAATGAAATATTAAAATCACGATGTATCTCGCTGCATTGCGCGAGTACGTTTCTAGTATACAATAATATGGGATTCCCCCATTTCTATACTCATCAAAATATAACCCAATCCACAATCCTGTATTCATTTTGAAAATATAATAATCAGACAATCAAGTGTTTAACAAATTCCTGATATAACATAAGCTGAATTTATACCAGACAAACTACATAAAAATACATATACGAGGGACGTTGACCGATCGATCAATTCTTATTATTATCAAGATGCATCATGACAAAAACAAAACCGAAAAGAAAAATATAAGTTGGAGAAATCTGTGGGGTTGTAGTTTGTTAAATAGGAGGAATGTGTGATACAAAACTTGAACCACAATCACTACTCAAACTGACATCATCATACAAAAAGGAAAACAACATTACAACATCATCATCATACTAACAAATATCATTCTTCACCTCCATTGCTGACCTTGATCTCCAAAAGCCTCTCCACCGGCTGCCTGCATATCGGACACCTGTTTGTCTGGAATCTCAACACTTTAGCACATCCGCTGCACATGCACTGAATCCAAACCAAACCACTTTTTGTCATTTTCTAAACCTTTCAACTCTTTTTAATCTTCAAATTGCAAACTTGAACAAATATCACTCGGTATACACACACACACACACATATATATATATATATATGTATGTATGTATATATATATATATGTATGTATGTGCGTGTGCGTGTGCGTGTGCGTGTGCGTGTGCGTGTGCGTGTGCGTGTGCGTGTGCGTGTGCGTGTGCGTGTGTGTGTGGAAAGAGAGAGAGAGAGAGGGGAAATAAAATTGGTACCATGTGACGGCAAGGAAGGACTGTAGTGTCTCGAGGTTCTGATAAACAAATGACACATTCTTTACCAGGATCATTCCCATCAAAATCAGCACCATCAACTGAATTACCAATCCCATATATCTCCTGCAACTCATACCTCATCCCATTCACCCACAGGATCTGTTTTGCCACCTTCACCTGATATTCACCCTTTTCCTTCTCAAAGACTGCCTGGGTTATTTGGGAATTGGTCGTACTCCCATCTTCCGATACACATGGAGTTGCTTCTGCCTTAATTGCTAGAGGATGTATGCCCATTTCACCAACTCTCACTAATTCTGCCTCCTCAAACATTGACAGATCTATACCAGTTCCTGATGCTTGTCTGAATTTCTGGCCCAACCCTTGTTGGAACTCCACTCTAATTGGTGGAAGCAGCTCTTCTTTTGTTGGGCTCAGGTTACAGTCTTCCCCTTCTTTTGCAAAGAAATATACAGTAATGCTGCAAAAGAACAACATAAAACAAAAACAAAAACAAAAAAAGCCAAGTACTTTAGACACCATCTGTCCTATAGAGAAGAAATGTATAAAATGTAGTAAAGAAAAGATACAAAAGGACCACAATATAACACGATCTCAATGTTATCAAGACTTATTTTCTTTCATGATGAGTGCTCTCACCCACAACACATCTACACTAAAGTATGTAAAGTTAAGAATCATGGTTTCCCTATTCAGGGTGAAAAGGAGTCATTTTGTAGGTTCAAATATCAAAGACTTTGTTTCTTATGGAATTTGTAGAGGTTTGGATCTAAAGTACGAATATTAAGTTACAATTTGGCTTAAGGGATACGGCTTTGTTTAGGAAGTAAAGTTCATAAAAAATCTACAAACTTTCATGTCATACACAAAACAAAAAAATAGGAGGTCAAGTATGCATACTGATAAACCGATTTGGGGTTACAATTCGTATTTATCAGAAAATATGTCAATAGCAACTTAAAAATGTCGTAAATGAAAAGAAATACGATAGGACAAATAAAGAAAGAAACTTTCAAACAGGCTAACTATGTTGCCAATACCCCTTTTTCCAGTTTGTCGGTCCTAGTTTCATTTCACCTCAAGAGCAGGACCCACAACATCATTCATTCTTATAGGCTTACAGCAAATATACAAGACCCACAAAACATAATGGTAAATGAATTAAATACATGGAACCTACAAGGCTAAAACAACTGGACCCAAGCAGTACCACAACAAGATAGATGCCACTGGCCTTCACATATCATGCATCTTATATAAAACCTACAAAGTTTCAACCCATCCCGAAATCTCTGGAAGACAATGGATCACATCAAGCAATATGAGACGTTCATTGAGAGCAACTCTACAACAAATATCAGTAGACTAGAAATATCGTGATGTCTCTACTTGAAACTCCCATGATATTCCTTAGAGACCACAGCCACTAATATCACGTTTCCACTCTCAAAAGAAAACTGCCTATGCAACATTTACTGATCACATAATAATATACTACCTCTGGAAGACAATGGATCACATCAAGCAATATTAGACGTTCATTGAGAGCAACTCTACAACAAATATCAGTAGACTAGAAATATCGTGATGTCTCTACTTGAAACTCCCATGATATTCCTTAGAGACCACAGCCACTAATATCACGTTTCCACTCTCAAAAGAAAACTGCCTATGCAACATTTACTGATCACATAATAATATACTACCTCTGATTCCAAATGCGTTGTTTAATGTCTTGGCACATTAATTTAGCACCACGATTGTTAGAGCCAATTGGTAATCATTGTTAAGATTTTTTTCTTGTAAGCTATGCAGCTTTTTAGACATGCTTCATAGAGATAGAAGATAGATTAGGGGTGTTAAAGTAATAAAATAACTTTGATTGTTTCCATATTAGCTAATCACCAACATTATGAAGTTATAAAAATCCTAAAAAGTGAATCCCAACAGGTTTCTACATTGATAATCCTTCTGGGTGAAAGCCTTTTTCATATGCTTGCTTCATCCCAAGATAAGAGTCCAATCTTCCTTTCGAGGCAACCCTAAATTAGATGACCCTTTGCCTAGATAAGATGCTATGAAATCAAATGATCATTTCAATATTTAATATAATAATTGCAATATATTATTCAAAAAGAAAAGGGTATTGCCATGTTACATCTAAATTGTTATCAGAAGACTACTGGTGAAAGGGTCAAGTTCCCTTGATTCAAGTAAAATGAGTAAAAACCAAACAGCACATTGGCAACAATACAATCCATATTGGAGACTTTGGACAAAATATCATTATCGTGCTTGGAAATCTTAAAACTAAAGTTCAATGGCATATATATGAACTTGGCATCCTTCAAATATAATGCAAAACACATTATCCTCTTCTCTTGATCTCCCTTTATCTCTCCATGTCAACAAAGCATTATCGAATTCATCACTAGCTCGGATATGTGTCATCTTAAAACCGATGACCATTACTTTAAGCCATCAACATAAGATTTAAACAAAAAATTTGACACCTGTTAGAAGCAAATAATTTTATCTAGACATCAATTTTGGTCAAAAACTTGACCTGAAGTCAAGAGATAAATCATGGAAGGTATTCAAGAGATAAATCATGGAAGGTATGAACTCTGATGCAAATTACAGAGCTATCCTACTAGACACAAAAGATCATGTTCCAAAACACATACCCATAAGACCCAGTCAATTCATACACCACAAAACACATGGTAAATATCTGCAGGATGAATAAATGACAAGATGTTGACATAAGGTCCGTCCAATTAAAGAGAATTTTTAATGGCTATGATTGTATTATATGAATAAAGATTTTACCTGCCAGCAACAGTGGCATCATAAGTGAACGTGACAAGAAATTTTCCAGGGTTTTCTTCATCAGCCTCGATCTTCAAAGTTTCTTTCTTGAGATTAACATCATTCCTGATAGTCACAGCTTTTTGATGATCAACATAAGGTGTGGGAGGGTGCATCACAGGCCCACAAGGATACCTCCCACCGACCCAGGCCTGAGAGGCAGGGTCCATAGGCACGCGATGGTGGTGATCATATGGGGCAGGCAACGGTGCCGCAGGAGGGGGCGGTGGTGGGTAGTATGCTCCAGTTGGGTATTGGTAATAAGGAGGCGGAGGAGCGTTAGGGTTAGGGTTAGGGTATTGGGCAGGGTAAGGAGTGGCCGCAGCGAATACGTATCGATTAGCGTTGATCTCCGGCTGTGGCTGTTGAGGCGGTGGCGGTGTAGGGTGGTTGTGATTGTTTCCCCGCCTGCTGCCACCACCGCCGTGTCTCCGCCGGCCGTTGGAACTGTTACTTCCAACATTACCCATTATCAGATCAAAATTAAAATCTTGATCACGACAAAATTGAAGGTTCGGGAACCAAAAAGAAACCAAGAACGCCCAATAAACGACGGGATGAATGATCAGATGGCAAAGACAGTTGTAAGTAACCCACCAGATTATATCTGGTCTCTGTTTTTCAACAAAGAAAAGCTGTTAATCACAAGAAAATCTAGAAGATGAAGAAACCCCATATGAAGATGAGATGGAGAGAGAAATCATGATAGATGGGGCACCCTTTTTCCAAGAACAGAGAGTTGGTGAGTGTTTTTGGGTGAATGTGTGTGGGAGGGATATGAATGATAAGGCTGGTGATGGGTGTTCACGCAAAGAAGCTCCACTCTGAAACGGAACAACAACTACACCGATACCATTAGTCTCGTAGACATGTATTTATTATTTGTAAGGAATAATCTTTATACTTATTACATGCAACAAAACAATATTTTGGTTATGATGTTAGTTTTTCATGATTAGTTAATTTATGAAATATTTTTATTCCTATTTATACCCCTCTTTCCAAACCTAACTTTATATTTGATTTTTCTGTGTTATGTAAATAATTCATTTTCAACTAAAACAATAATATTATTGTCATCATACATCATCTTAAATTATGAAAACAACATCATATAATATATATATATATATGGGAAATTTATAAAAATAACCCGTTTACACAACCCTTCGCCACAAAATAACCACATTTTAGAGGTTTTACCGGAATGACCACACAGATCGCCCCCGGGGGCGATCCGTACACTATGGGGGCGATCCCCCCTTAAGTCTTAAAAAAAAATTACCCTCAAAAGTCGAGATTACTGTTCATTCTCGTTGACCGTGTTTGACCTCGCCTCCGGGGCGATCCGTACTGTACGGGGGGCGATCTGGGTTAAAAAAAATTGATTTTTTTTCTAATACCAATTTCACTATAAATATCAACCTCCTACTTCATAATTTTTCACACATTTCCTTCCATTTCTCTTCTAATATATTTTACTCTCACAACCCTTAACTCATTAAACACAATAAACCATCACAATCTTTAACCCACTAAACACAATCAACCATCACAACATGAAATCACGTCAAAGTGATAATGTTTGTGTGTATCTTCGAAGTGGCGGTTTATTCCAAGATATAAATGGTGTTTTAGAGTACCTTCCGATAACCTCCCCCACATGTGCAATACGTTTGTCTTCGCCAATAACGTATTCTGGGGTCGTCAAACGTGTGACGAAAAAGTTAAGTTTACGTGGTCCTTTCAATTTATTTTTTAAAACGAATACGTTATATCAATTTATGGACGACGATGATGTAATAATCCTCCACAACGCCATTCGTCAAACTTTACCAGAAATGAACACTATATGTTGTCGACAATGGAGGTTATGAAGGAAATCCATCAAATGCAAACCCGGGAGGTCCAAACACTTTTTACACCGGTACTGTGAGCACACTCTTCCCTGACGTTAGCGTTGCAAACCCATATGGTCTAAGCACAGTCTTCCCTACCGGTTGTGCTCCTGGTCTAAATCATAGCACTTTCTTCCTTAGCAGTGGAAGTGGTGAAAATCGAAGCACCTTCTTCCCCTACGATGGTGCTGGAAATTCATATCTTGAACAAAAAGTTGCCGTTGAACCTGACAGTTATTTTGTTCAAGACTTGAACATGCCTCCGATGCAGTCTCCCAACCCGTACCCGATCCGGTCTCTCGAACTGTCAAAACCGTTGTGGGAGGTAGATATGGCAGAAGATGTTTCTGTTGCTGCCGAAATTTTGAACATACCCGAAGACGACGATAACTCCGATTATGAAGATATCAAACCGGTAAGGAATAGTTTTTGGGGTATGCCCGACCCACCACCTTATCCGGACCCAGTTATCAAAAGTAGAAAGGGAAACATTTTCTACCAGCCAACATCTCATGTCAAAATTCTACAAACCTTTGACTCGAATGAAGCACTTAAGCTCGCAGTGGGATTAAAGTGCGTTCATGAAAAGTTTCAAATGAAAGTAAAGAAATCTTCCAAACACCGGTACGAGGTGGTGTGTCACTCAGATTCAGACTGTGATTGGCGTTTGATGGCTGTTTCCATCGATGGTACCAGTATTTTTCAGGTACGCAAGCTCCATGATGAACACACATATTCAAGGTCACAAGTGCACCCAAACCACCGTAATGCGAATAAAAAAGGTTTTGGGTCATATACTGGCAGACAGTCTAAAAAATTGTAGGAGAGTGTACCGTGGTAAAGAAATCATGGAAGATGTGAACCAACGGTTCGATATTAGCATCTCCTACCACCAAGCATGGCGAGCAAAAGTGTATGCTTTGCAACTGTTGAGGGGGACCCCGGAATCGTCGTTTAACCTACTCCCGGTTTATTGTCACAATCTAAAGCTAGCAAATCCTGGGACTGTGACAGAGATCGCTCTTGATCCACTAGGACGATTCGACATGTTGTGTGTCGCACTCGGTTGTTCGGTAATAATTTTGTTATATTTTATAATTATTGTCATAATTTTATGTTATGAAATTACATTTTTAATCTCGTTCATTTGCAGATTCGATCGTTTCTAGGACACATGAGACCACTTCTTATAATGGACGGTGCCCATCTGAAGGGGCCGTACGTTGGTGGCAGAGGAGGGTGGTGGACGGCGGCTCTTGACGGTGGTCGTTGGCGGCGGAGGGTGGTTGTTGGCGCCGGAAGGTGGTGAGGGGCGGCCGATGACGATGGTCGGTGGCGGCGGATGGTGCCCGACGACGGCGGATGGTGGCCGACGGCGGCGGATCACGGTGGTCGGTGGCGGCGGAAGGTCGCCGATGTCGTTATACGGTAGTCTATGACGGTATGTCGAAAAATGGCTTCGATATTGGTCGGGATGGTCGGTGGGATGGTCAAAGCTCGGTTTTTCCAGAGAAAACGGGCGGTGGGATGGTCGGTGGTGGGGATGAATGGTCCCCCACTTCCAATTTATATAAAACGTTAAGTAATAAAACAAAATCATCGTCAAATCGGCGTCAAATCGACGTCATAGAGTGTCATATCATGAAAACCACGATATCAGATATAATGTCTGATTTTTTCTCCAAAAATCAACTAAATATTTTTTTTTCGTAACCACAATTATCATCCGGTTATTTTATAACGAAAAACCGTGAAATTTAAAATTAAATACGTAAAAAGACACATTTTATGTATTTTTATTAAAAACACCCCTTAATTGTTAAATAAAAACACAAAATGACAAAATAGAGGTCAAATTTCGTCAATCAGATATTATATCTGATTTACGAAACCCAAAACAGATAAAAATAATGTTTGCTTCTCCATAATTATAAAGGTTTATTTTTAAACCTTTACCCATAAAATTTGGTTCTAAAAAAGTTAAAAAAATACAACTTCAATGGCGTATCAGTTTTATTAAAAATACCAAAAAATAAAAAAAATACGACAATTATCATCCGGTTATTTTATAACGAAAAACCGTGAAATTTAAAATTAAATACGTAAAAAGACACACTTTATGAATATTTTTATTAAAAACACCCCTTAATTGTTAAATAAAAAACACAAAATGACAAAATAGAGGTCAAATTTCGTCAATCAGATATTATATTTGATTTACGAAACCCAAAACAGATAAAAATAATTTTTGCTTCTCCATAATTATAAAGGTTTATTTTTAATCCTTTACCCATGAAATTTGGTTCTAAAAAAATTAAAAAAATACAACTTCAATGGCGTATCAGTTTTATTAAAAATACTGAAAAACAAAAATTAAAAATACCCGGATCGCCCCCCCGTACAGTACGGATCGCCCCGGGGGCGAGGTCAAACACGGTCAACGAGAATGAACAGTAATATCGACTTTTGAGGATAATTTTTTTAAGACTTAAGGGGGGATCGCCCCCATAGTGTACGGATCGCCCCCGGGGGCGATCCGTGTGGTCATTCCGGTAAAACCTCTAAAATGTGGTTATTTTGTGACAAAGGGTTGTGTAAACCGGTTATTTTTATAAATTTCAATATATATATATATATATATATATAAAAAGTTAAGTTTCGGTGAGAAAAAAGTCAAAATGAAAAACATAAGAAGGAATCTTCAGTCTTGAATGTACATTAGGATGAGATGTACCGGATCAATCCTCGTATTAAAACGCGATTCATAAGTAGGCTTGAGATTAAAAGTGACCAAGAGACTATATATCTTCTTATGCTTCTAATCTTAACTATGCATCTCACACGATTCTTCATGCGAGCGCCCACACACACATATTTTTGTGTGTGTGTGTACGCATGCGAAAGATCTTGTGAAAGTATAGTTACGGTGAGAAACATAAGAAAATGCCTAAATCCTTGATCAATTATTCTCAAGTCCACTCATAAATTGCGTTTTAGAAAGAAAAAAAAAATTGATCTTGTGCATCTCGGTGCACCTTATTAGTGTTAATATTCAATTATAATCGATCCAAGAGTGGAGATCTGTACTTACGCTTCTTACCATATTTTTTTTTTCTCGCTGAACCCAACCATGTATATATAAGGTTAGATTCAGTGGGAAACGCTAAATAAATGGAAAACCATGAAAAAACGTATCCATATGGATGTCAAACTAAGAAGAAAAATATAATTGTTTTTTTTTTTGTAATTTATTTTGCTCAAAACTTTTTTTCCCATTTTTTTAAAATAAAAAATAGGGGTTGGGGTTTTTTTTATTTAAAAAATATTGTTCTAACCCACCATTTAATCATATCCATTATACCATCTAATCTAATGAATGATAAAATATTTTTTTAGTTTTTTATATTTGTTTAGAGATTTTGTCTGAACCACCTTCTATATACATACACATGCTTAATCAAATTATAAATATATAATTTGTGATATATTAATGTATATATTATCTCCCATCTAATTTGGTTTGGTCATTGCACAACATACATGCAACAATTGCAATAAATCAAACAAGTAACTAAGCTATACTTATGTTCGACTCGTAAAATGATTTATTCATCTCATATCCTTAGATCTTGTTTGGTTTGTATGATATAATATGATTTGCAAAGACTCGAAATTCAAGTCTATTGTTCTATTTGAAGGATTGTTTGTATTTGAAGTCACAGGATCTCATTGAAATTTTACAAACAAATGATTTAGATTTTTGACGAGGGTTGTCGGTAGTTCGCGTGATTTTGTATGATTTATGTGTAATAATATTTGTTGAAACATGTGTTTTATAATAATTAATAAATAAAAATGCAATTTAATTATTTTTATAGTAATTTACAAGTTGTTTTTATAAATTATTTATAAAAATGGAATTCCATTTCATTCCAAATATTACAAACCAAACACACCAACGATTTCAAATCCCTCCAATTTCAAATCCTTCCACAAAATCCAAAATCCCTCAGAACAATTTCATTAAATCTTGAGCAATGTATTTATATAACCATTAATGTAAAAGATTTGAGTTCCGGTGATAATGAAAGTTACAGTGAGAAAGGATCTTCACCCTATAATTGAAGGGAAACAGTAGATCAAGTGTAATGAGATACAGCGGGTCAATTCATGAATTGGCTTGACTAAAAGTGATCAAGCGTTAGAATCCCTTCTTACATCTTTCACCTTAACTCTTATTATCACACAATTATTCGCCTAATGTAATTAAAAAAAAGGATAAGTAGCGCAACCATATTCTTACGCTCAAGTATGAAAATGACCTACCACCCCCTCCCCCGTCTACCCTTGAGGCTCGTAAAAAATTTCGTCAATCAACATGTTGTATTGATATTTAAAATGCAGATAAGAGCGAAATCGTATCATAAAATCTAAAAAAGAACATTCATTGACAACCCTAGAATAAAATAATTTTTATTTTTGAAAAAAGTAGCATAATTAAATTGGGGAAATATGTGCCATTGAAGTTGCTTAAAAAAGTTATTTGGAGTGGGTCCCATGCAAGTTGATTACATTATCTTAACCAAATAAAGTGTTCTCCACTACCCAAAACCATATGGGTCACCTCTCATAGTATCAAAAATGAAATCCCATTGTTGCATACACATAATAAATAAATAATTTTGAAGATATGTGTCATATTTCTGTGCGATGGTTATTGATTTTTCCCGTTTAAACATGTATCTAGACACAATTTTTACTTACGTTTCAAATAAGTCTATTTAAATGACATTTGTCTCTCTACACGTTTATTTTTCCGTTTTCGTGGTTTAACTGATTTCCCAGACTATTTAGAAATCTCTGATATGTTTTCTATAGTTTCTAAATCTGGAGGTTTCTTTTCCAAGCTTAGAAGTATGAACTCTGAACATCTATATAGACACAATTTACATTATTGGTTCAAATGGACCTATTTAATTGACATATGTCCCTGTAAACATAACCGATTTTCGTATGAAAAGTGATTTATTTTTAAATGCTTAAATAAGCAAAAGTCTGAATTTCCATTCCTCAGACTTATAAGTCTGAACTTCTTTTCCCCAATTAAAATTCAAAGTTGTCTGCCAGACTTATAAGGTATACCAGTATAAAAGTCTGAGGACAAGTCTGAACTCATTTTCCTCAGTTAAAATTCAAAGTTGTCTTCCAGACTTGTAATACATACAAGTATCAAAGTTTGAGAAAATCAGAGTTGTAAGTCTGAATTTAACTCTGAAGTAGCCTCCAGACTTTTAAGTATGTAGGAATTCAAATGAAGTACTACCTGTGAATTTAACTTTGAAGTGGCCTCCAGACTTCTAATTCAAACTTGTAAGTATGAATTTAGAAATTTAAATGAAGTCTGAGCTGTGAAGTGTTCCGAAAATTCAATGACCAAATCGTAGCTTTTCCCTCAAATGGTCGAAAACTGTCATACGATAGTTAAAAACCCGGGTTTTCAAAACAGAGTCAAAACTGGGTTTAAAATTTCAAATTCGGATTTTTGAAGTATTTTTCACAAAACAATATTACCCAAATAAAAAATTTCCAAGGCAGGTTGAAGTTCAGAGCTAATTTTCTGAGTTATAATAAGTCATAATTCTTGTGACTCAGAGTTATGCTCATAGATACTTTATAGACTGAGTAGACAACTCTGAATTCTCCTTATTCAGAGTTAAGCCTAGAATTATTTTCCGTCCTAACAATATAACTCTGAATTATTGTGTTTCAAAGTTAATGTTTATATATATATATATATATACACACACACACACAGTGGTGGATCGAGAAATTTATATTATTGGGGGCACATTTAAGAGTGTCAAAACAAATTTTGAAACCAAATAACTCATTCGAACCAATACGATTTCGGGTTATTTGGTTTCCAGATTAAACGGTTCCGTTATCGAATAAATATAACTTATTCGGTTTGGTTTTCAATTAATTTTTGACTATTTTGGATAAACCGAGATATCATATTCCCATGTACATATTTTACTTTTTGGTTAAACAAAAGCAAATGAACACATTACACATTAATAGTTAGTAACAAGAAATTAGAGAGCAAGAGGTCCATAACTTAGATTCAGTTAAAAAGAAATCAGATAGCAATTGGCTAAAAAATAAAAAATAAAAAATTAACAATTAACAAATAACAACTAACAATAATTATAAATTTATAAAACAATAAAATGCAAAAAGAAAGTTGGAAAAAATCAAAATAGTGATTAATCAAATCATTAGCATTATAGCAAACAAAATAAGAAAAAATAAAATGATTTTCAACAAATTGAGACTTGAAACTTAAGGGAGTCTAATTGATCCTTAAAATAATTACTCAATGAAAGTAAGAGTTATAAATGAGACACATAAATTTAGATTTGGAACCTTACCTTTAATTGTTGGGGGCCTATTAAGAATTTTTGGTTAATTTTTTTTAAAACGTACCATTATGCTCTATTTTGGTGTTTGTTGGGATTAGTTTGTTGGGGGCATGTGCCCCCTACAAGTATAGTGTGCATCCACCAGTGTATATATATATATATATATATATATATATATATATATATATATATAAGGGCTGGTTCAAATGTTAACCAAGATTATTGTGTTAACTTTGTTAACCGATCTTGGCCATTCAATCTTTCAATAAACGGTTGTGATTAATCATGATAAAAACTTATTTTTTTAAATTTAAAATTTCATAAAGATAAGTGAACAAAGTTGAAAAGGGTATTTAGGTAAAAAAAAATTATGTAACTCCTATATCATTAATTAATTGGGAGTTACAAAATAAATAAAAAAATCTATGATTTTTTTGTTAATTTAAGAACCATATGAACACGACTATATATATATATATATATATATGAACCATTGTATCAAATACGAAAAAAAATTGACATATATATGAACTTGGACTGCATAGCATTTATAAATACAATATGAACATAATAAGAATAACTGTTATACGAAAGAAAATAAATAAAAAAACAGGTATGAACACGATATGAACAACTTGTGAACAATAGTTCCTTCATTACAAACACATTCAGGAGCGATCATTTGTCAATTGGAGTTTCATACATGCATTGCATCCACACCGTTTAAAGTTCACCCTTTGTTCATATATGTTTATGATCTTATATGGTTGTTCACCCCTTGTTCATATCGTGTTCACTCTTTGTTCATATCGTATAAAATATATGAACACATAACCTCAACGTTATGAACACCGGGTGCAAACACTTACACAAATATAAAGATTTGGTATCAAGCTTAAAAAATAACAATTGTGTTCATATGATAGAAGAAGTAACATGAACACAATGGTTCA
Organism: Cynara cardunculus var. scolymus; assembly: GCF_001531365.2. Classification (NCBI taxonomy): domain Eukaryota; kingdom Viridiplantae; phylum Streptophyta; class Magnoliopsida; order Asterales; family Asteraceae; genus Cynara; species Cynara cardunculus. The sequence continues at coordinate 8,138,926 of NC_037528.1, forward strand.
TGATTCATAAAAGTCGGTAATATGACAATATGAAAATGGGTCCTGCATGTACTTCCATTTGAACATGTGAATTATGTACGTATTTTAATAATTCAATAGAAGATGAATTATAAAAACACAACACATCGTAATGAACATAATTTCGATTAAAACGAATCTAAAAAAAATAAAAATCTTTTTACCAAGACATTCGTTTTGGTTAATTTGTTCAATTCCCGACCTCGAACTCTGATTGTCATCATAAACCATTTTAATCTTCTCACTGTTGTCGATTTATTTTCCATTGCGTTTATCCATATTAGCTTGATCGATACCGAAATTTTTTACTATCGTGTTTTCTATGCAAATTAAAAACTAATAAAACAATGAACATGGAAGATTAAGATTAAAAAAAATAAAAATATTAATATTAATATTATAAATGCATATTTTTTGGGATTTGATGATTTGTAACTCTCCATTAATTGTTTGGAAGTTACATATCAAATCAATTTACTGAAATACCCTTGTGATTAAAATGTGAACATGATATAAACCTACAAGAAGAATGTAATTTGATTGGTTGTCATGGTTTTCAAAGTTAACACAAAATTATTGGTTAACATTTGATCTTCCCCATATATATATATATATATATATGACTTTTTTTAATAAAATAGTGTCTTCAATAATTTACATTTAATGTTTAATTAATTTTGTACAATCGATTTAATTCAATCAACCATTGATGTAATGATGAATTTTAAAACTAATTGTATTAAACTTTTATGATTATAAATGTTAGTTATGTTATAAATTTCGTCATTAAAAAATAAATTTATACTATAAAATATAAAAGTCAATCACGTTTTAAAAAAAATTGTCGGTCATATATTTTATTTAATGATGATAGAATTTTAAAACAATATTATTAATAATTCGCATTTTGAATATTTTCAAGATGTCATATTTTCAGCCGTGAGTGATGTTCGTAACGAATTTTTAACATACAACTAATTAAAAATTAAACAAGTGACTGCGTTTTTTGTATACTAAAATAAAAAATCTGCTTTATTTTTGTGATCATATTTTTATTTATTTAAAAGATCATCATCTAAAAATGATAATGACTTTTTATAGAAAAAAAAAACGAAGCAAAAGAAATAAAGGGTCAAGTTGTGTGTTAAAGGTGAGTACTAAAGTTTCCGGTGACGTGCAACCCCAAGGGCTTATACGTGGGCGTCGTTTACTTCAATGCTTACCCGGTAAGGGTTTATCATTCAGAGTCAACACTCTAGTTTATTTTATTGTGTAAAATTGTAATATATCAAAATGGTATTGTATGCAACAATTTATCCGATAAGCGCTTACCTGGGTAAGAATCATGATCCTCACTTACTGAGTAAGACTCTTCATCTTCATCATTGCTCTTACCGGGTAAGATTTTTTTTTTTTTACTTTTGTCATGTTCATCCGGTAAGAAATATTATCTAATAAGGACTTACCGGGCAAGCGTTTAGTAAACGGTCCCTAAGAGCATCACCAGATTTTCGCTCTACCGAATGAATCAAATCTGTAGAATTCTAAAAAGTTATTAAACATAATCTTTTTTAATTTTCTTATCCATGTAGATACTTGAAATTAAATGTATAACAGAGTAAAATAATATTTTATTGAAATGTTGTAAATATTTTAATAAATATAATAAATATTGTAATCTTCAAATGGAGAAACTAATTGATGTATGATAAGTTAGCTGTTAGTTTATAGGCTAGTTGGTATATGACGAGATGATAAGCTAGATGATGAACAATCATATTTGATTGGTTGATGCGAATGAAAAATGATCTAAAATATCATCTTGAAAAATTAATCAATCATAATATCTCAAAATATAATTGAAACAAACATCTAGTAATATAATATATCAACTAACACAAACAAGATGGTAAAAAAAAATTAAAATATATGATATATTGATTAAAATTATTTTAAATTGATTATTATATATATTATATTATTTGGATTTGTTAAAACAAATTTATAGAAAATCTATTTATTTATGACTTTAAATAACCATTATATATAACTAGAAGTGTATTCGCGCAATGCAGCGAGATATATCGTGATTTTAATATTCCATTTTATTCTTTATCTCAGTCGATGTTATAATATGA
>NC_037528.1:8141181-8150033 GCF_001531365.2 Cynara cardunculus var. scolymus
TACCCGGAACCGGAACCGGTTCCCGGCGGTTCCGGTTCCGGTTCCAAAAATTTAAGAACCGCTCTAACCGGTTCCGGTTCCGGTTCCAATATCTCAAGAACCGCCGGTTCCGGTTCCGGTTCCTGTCAAAAAGGGCGGGTACCCGCCTATGCTCACCCCTAGTATTCAAGAACGGAAAAGGGCAAAGGTTCTGCGTAGGAAATAAAATTTTTATTCGAGTTATGAATTATAAAATTCGTATTAGCTTAAATTGAATTTATGTGTAATGTAACCCGATATGAGATGGGTTAGTTTTGGAGATATTTATTTATGATTAAATTATTGTAAGACTTCCGCCGCGATAAGGCTTTATTAGCCGCTAGAATTTGGATCTTATTTTATTTTATTACGTGGCACCTTGTAATTGAAATGAGGGTGTTACAAACATCAAAGAAGGACATGTGCAAATCAAGGCATTGTTATATCGAACAAAGTATGTTCGTCAAGTATGTAAGTTTAGATGGTGATATAAATTGTAAGACTAGAAATTTTATTTCCGCTGCAATGTAAGTGTTTGATCTTGGGATACTAGTTTTGATATATTTAAGTGTTCAAGAAATTTTGGGATGTTACAAGTGGTATCAGAGTAAAATATAAGTGAATTAGGTTACTAGAACCTAAACTTAAACTGAGAATGGAAGAATTTATTATTGATAGACGTGTGACTAAAGATTGACTTATAGTGATTAGAGTGGTGATTTAAGTTAATACGGGGTTAGTCTTAGACCAGATTAAAGCAGAGAAGTCGTTAGATGGTTTAATATCATTGGATATAATGACATTGATAGAGAAGTGTTTATGCAAAACACATGGTAAGATGAGATAAAATAGATGTAGATTGGTCTTGGTGGATAAAGTTTTGGTAACAAACTCCACTAATTTGCTTTAGCGATGGATAGAAAATTATTGGGATGCGAATATAAGTTATTCTTAAGGATGAACGGATGTTTAGATATCCAGACAGTAAAACAGTTGGTATGGTGAAATTTATGACATAATGTATTTAAATTAAAGAAGTGTTCAGTAGATAAAAAGTAAGTCATAACTCTTAAGGATGTGAAAAGAAAAAAAAACTAATAACCAAAGGGATTTCTCTCGTGAATGTTCAATGAAGACGTCATAATGGTTCAGAGGCTACTTGGGAACTTGATAAGGGAACGAGATTGAGATGCCGTCATTTATTTGCATAGGGCAAATTTCGAGGACGAAATTTTGTTAAGGGGGAAAGTTTGTAATAACCAAAAAAAAAAGAGAAAGAAATTGAATATAATATTAATGATAGGAAACCCAATGGTCATGAAACCTACGACCATTTATTATGACTTATCGTTTCATATTTCGTGAAACCGCCGATGAGGCTTAATATAAAAAGGAAGTTTGTAGCTTTATGTGTAGTTTGGGGTTAAGAAGGAGAACTATTGTGAGAAAAGGCGACGGTGGACGTTGTAATGAGAGTTGACAGTGCGCTACATCGTAGTTAGTTTGGCACCAATCGGGGAGACGCTAGCCACTTCAAAGATCGGTTTGGGCTACACCATGTATTGTGAGTTACACGTGATTTATTTTTAAAATGGTTGCATGCCTTATTATCCACAAGTTGTTTTAAGTTTCTCGAGATTTTTGATATGCTATATATGCGTGAAAAGTTCGATACTTTTATAATACATGTTTTGAGTATTTGTGTGTCAATGGGAATGTACTACAATATGATTTTGTAAAGACGAGCATGCTTTGTGAACTTGTCTAAGCCGTAAGTGCAGACATGTTGTGTGAGTTCGCTAGGTAATGCTGTGTGAAGTAGACATCTCCCATGACGTTGTTGATTTGTGATGTAGACACGCACTATAATATAGTTACTTTGTGAAAAATATTATTCTCATCAAGGCATGCTAAATTTATGAAGCTTCGTGGAAGTTGTTTATTGTTAAAGTTGTTGTTCATGCATGAAAACCGTGGATTCACTGGGCCTAAGGCTCACCCAGAACTCTTTTAAAACTTTTTACCCAGACGACTTTTGAGTGGAAAAAAATGCAATAAAGAGAGATAAGGATTACCTCCAAAGAAGGTTATGTGCAGATCAAGACATTATTATATAGAACAAAGTTATGCTTCTCAAATTTGTAATTTAGATGGTGATATAATTTGTAAGATTATAAATTTTATTTCCATTGCAATGTAAGTTTTGATCTTGGGATACTCATCATGATATATTTAAGTGTTCAAGAAATTTTGAGATGTTACAAGTGGTATCAGAGTAAAGAATAAGTGAATTAGGTTACTGGAACCTAAACTTAAACTGAGAATGGAAGATTTTATTATTGATACATGTGTAACTAAAAATTGATCTATATTGATGAGAGTGGTGATTTAAGTTAATTTGGGGTTAGTCTTAAACCAGATTAAAACAGAGAAGTCGTTAGATGGTTAAATATCCTTGGATATAATGACATTGATAGAGAAGTGTTTATACAAAACACATGGTAAGATGAGATAAATAGATGTAGAGTGGTGTTGGTGGATAAAGTTTTGGTGACAAACTCCACTAATTTGCTTTAGCGATGGATAGAAGATTATTGGGATGCGAATATAAGTTATTCTCAAGGATGAACGAATGTTTAGATATCTAGACAATAAAACAGTTGGTATGGTGAAATTTATGACATAATGTATTTAAATTAAAGAAGTGTTCAGTAGATTAAAAGTAAGTCATAACTCTTAAGGATGTGAAAAGAAAAAAAACTAAGAACCAAAGGGATTTCTCTCGTGAATATTCAATGAAGACGTCATAATGGTTCAGAGGCTACTTGGGAACTTGATAAGGGGACGAGATTGAGATGCCGTCATTTATTTGCATAAGGCAAATTTCGAGGACGGAATTTTATTAAGGGGGAAAGTTTGTAATAACAAAAAAAAGGAGAAAAAAATTGAATATAATATTAATGATAGGAAACCCAATGGTCATGAAACCTATGACCATTAATTATGGCTTATCATTTCATATTCCGTGAAACCGCCGATGACTAAATATATATATGCGGAGGTCTTCAAGCATTGAAATGAAAAATTCTTGGGGAAGGAAACTCGTATAAGAGAGGTGAAAGATGAGGATGATTTGGTGAAGCGTAACAAGTTTGATGCGTTTTTTTGGGAGAACACGAGGAATTTCGAGGAACGGTTTGGAGTTATGACCTGTATGGTGAGTTACACATGTTTTATTTTTTTTAAATGGCTGCATGCCTTATTATCCAAAAGTTGTTTGAAGTTTCTCGAGATTTTTGATATGCTATATATGCGTGAAAAGTTCGATATTTTTATAATATGTGTTCTGAGTATTTGTGTGTCAATGGGGATGTACTATGATATGATTTTGTAAAGACGAGCATGCTTTGTGAGCTTGTCTAAGCCGTAAGTGCGGACATGTTGTGTGAGTTCGTCAGGTAATGTTGTGTGAGGTAAACATCTCCCATGACGCTGTTGCTTTGTGATGTAGACACGCGCTAAAATATCTTTATTTTGTGAAAATCATTATTCTCATCAAGGCATGCTAAATTTATGAAGTTTCGTGAAAATTGTTTTTTATAAAAGTTGTTGTTCATGTATGAAAACCGTGGATTCACTGGGCCTAAGACTCATCAAAAACTCTTTTAAAACTTTTTCACCCAGACGGCTATTAGACTGGAATGAAAAGTTGGATACAGAGAGAAATAATGATTAACATCAAAGAAGGACATGTGCAGATCAAGACATTGTTATATCAAACAAAATATGTTCGTCAAGTATGTAAGTTTAGATGGTGATATAAATTGTAAGATTAGAAATTTTATTTTGCGCTGCAATGTAAGTGTTTGATCTTGGGATACTAGTTTTGATATATTTAAGTGTTCAAGAAATTTTGGGATGTTACATACATGCTGAAAAATCATAAAATCGATTGTTGATAAAATTGAATTCAAACCTAAAGAGATCTTGAACGATAAAATAAAACAAAATAAAGATGAGGCCTAACCAAAATCCACAATCACAGGCGATTTAAATCCCAAAAATACAAAACCTTTTAACTTTAATGAAATATAACAAATAGAATTGTAAACAAAGTTTTAAAAAATATAATTTTAAAGGTAAAAAGTGCGAAGAGGTCCCAAGTTCAAATTCAAAGAGGAACAAAAATCCTCTTGTGGCCACGAAGGTTCAAATGCGGTGACTCCGGGCTACCTGCAAACAGGTGGTTGCCCTGTGATTAGTCGGCTCGCAAAACAGGTTGGATATTCAGGTTAATCAAAAAAATAATATATAATTCTAAACGTATCCTCTAGATAAAACAATATTATTATCTAAAAGATCACAAAAATATATAAGTATATAATTTTCATTAATTCTTGGAATTATGTAAAACCAACCTATTTTCGTGAGATCATATTTTTACATTTGAAATTTTATAATAAAATACTATAAAAATAACCTTTGTGAATTTTAAGTATAAAAATATAGTATGAGAAGTCTCACCTAATTAAAATATGTTTGAGAATAATGCATTTTTGGAGTTTGCGAAGCATCAAAGTTGACACACTTTCTCCATGTTTTGATCAACGCGTAGTTGACTCTCACGTAGTTTTTTTTTTGACCACGTGTTGGATGTGCTAATTGTCAATACCAATTAACAATTTATTAATTCAATTTCAACCGAAAATCTCAATAATTTTTAAGTTAGGTCTTCTTGATAATTATATTTTTTTTAATTTATTAAAAAATTATATTTGATTTTTTTAATTATTGATTTGAATTCTATACATGCTATTGTCCAGGATTTATCGTTCTATCACAAAAGAGAACAAAATAAATTGAATTTGATCTCATTCTTTTAAAAAGATAAAACTACCCCCATACTGATATATAGATAGAGGGCTCGTTAAATGCAACATTTTTTAAATGTTGCAACCAATTCAACTTCATTTATACCATACAAATAAACAATCAACGGTTGGGAATAAGGCGATTACGTATTTTAAAAAATTAAAAATGAAAATACTCCTTAAAATGGGGGATGATCTATGGTTAAGATTAAATTTTATTGGGCTGCATTGGTTGCAACATTTGAAAAAGTTCATTTGATTTGTATTATATATATATATATATATATATAACCGGTAATTTACTATATGACAAAGGATCGTGTGAAAGTGATAAACGTAAGAAAAGATCTAGACATTTGATCAACTTTAACCTCAAACTCACACATGAATCGTGTTTGATACGATGATTGATTTGATGCATCGCGGTGCATCTCATCCTAATATACATTTAAGGATGTTGAAAATTTCTTATGCTTCTCACCCAATCCTCTCTCTATATAATATATGCAATTACTCTTAATTTAATAAAGCTTAATTACATTAAACATTAATTTTATTATTATTTATAATTAAAAAAAACAATTCAAAAAATTGTATTATGGTTAGTTTCCTAATCTTATTCCAACTCATAAATCATAACCTTACTTTTTTTCTAAACTTGAAAGATATATTGTAATTTATTTTACATATTCATTTTCTATCAACAATTAACATTTGTTCAAAGCTAATAACATTTAATTCCAATTCCTTATAAATCACAATTTATTTGATATATTTCATATTTCAAAAAAATATTATGAGAATCAAATGTCTGATTCAGTTTTTTTCTCCTAATTATATCACTTATATATGTATATATGTATGTTAAGAGTTAAATAATTTTTCAACATGTTAATTAATGTTATCAATTAGTTTTTATCAAATACGATTAGTTTATTCGTTAGTTTATCAATCAAAATATAACTTATATACCAACAATTAGTTTTTCACCTAACACATAATATAATATATTAATCATCAATTAGTTTCTCAAATATAAATCATATATTGCGTATCTTAAATTCGCGATTCTATGTACTTCCAATATTTTAATGTCATTTTTTAATCTTGAGTTGGATGGTGAAAACAATATTTTGTTAGATCAAAATAAAGAAATAGCATGTATTTACCTAAATACATGCATTATTGTTTAATGGTGTTTTGATATTTTTATTCATGTGTAGATCAACAAAATCAAATTTGAATACATTTTAAAATGAGAACTTGAGCCACTATCAAAAATAAAAACTTTCTTAATTTGTATTTGTTGTTAAATGTTATAACAGGAGAGGATATACGTCTTTATTTAAAGAATAACAATAAATGATAGTTGAAATACCATATATTTAACCTAAAAATAAATACATAAGACGTGGCACAATGGAGTTTCAACATATTAAATGTATTTTTTCCGTTAAAATTACTGATTTTAGATATGTTGTACAAATCATAAAGCTTATGGTACAAGCAAGGAAAGCAATGGGTCAAAAAATAGGGTTTTGGCGCCCTTAGTTGCGAGCTAGGTCACATTGCACGACCATCGCCGTCCAGCGAAGATGTTTCACGGTTTCAGGCGGGCATGGGCACATGAGTGGTAGCACCGCTTAGCCTGTGCACTCAAATACCAAGGTGGGCTCCCTGGGTTCATGGTGCAAGTCACATGGAATGGTTTTTGGTCTTGTAGAATCCTTGAATTTGGAAGGGTTTTTTTCACTAGGATTACTTCTCTAGTTTATTAGGTTTCCAAATTCAGTAACTTCGAAGGAAAGTTTGTTTTAAGCGAATTTGTTGATCCAAATATCAAGTAAATACGTTGTAATCATTCTCATCAGTAATATACCGCACTCTCTCCTTGTTGACATACACTTTTACTCCCGATAATGGAACTGCCTTAAAATCTCGTTGTTTCAATTTACATATCACTTTGATACTCGATCGTATATATGATCACTATTGTTTTATACGCATTTGTGGATTTATATTTTAGACTACAATATACAACACTTATATCCTGTTTGTCTGTATTTATTGTATCAAGTAAGTTTACCTTATTATTTATTGATATTATTTGAGACCCTAAAATCACTTTACCATTATTGATATTGAAAGTGTGATCACTCCTTACTTTTTGGGAAACAAAATATTTGTTACTTTCATATTTTCTAACAAATATTTTTGTTTTGATAGATGGGAAAAGGACGAGAACAACTTTTTTTTTTTAATTATAAAAATCAAATATCTTTTTTTTTTATATTATAAAAATCCAAATAAATGAATGTTTTACGGATCCACCCACGTTTCTTATGCACCCAATTAGGTGTGGATTTTAAACAAATATTAAACCAAACAATTGCACGTGATCATACATCTCATATATATATATATATATATATATATATATAGTATATTTCTTTTACAATCTTGTGCATTTGTACAACCTTTGCAACCCAATTAATTAATATATTTATAGAAATGATTGGAGTTCATTTATTATGATTTGAATATTTATGGAATATGAATAGAGTTTATTAATTATGATTAATACTTTATATTAGAAAACAATTAATTGATTAAAAATTGAATGGTTGAGATGAGGGTTGTATAGGGTGTAGGAATGACAAAGGGTGTAGAATAACATCCCTCTATAGGGTTGGGTTCATGTGAGACCAAGGGTTTTTCGTGAGACCCGTGAGACCAATTTATATTCATTGATCAACTTTATAAGCTAACGATCTAATGGTCTAAAATTGCACGGTGGCAATTTTGTAATTATTGAGAAATCTTGTGGCAATTTTATGATTATGAATATTGAGATTGTAGATCTAATCCAAAAAATTGGTCTTACAGGTCTCACAAAAAAACTTTGGTCTCATATAATCCCAAGTCTCTCTCTCTCTCTCTCTCTATATATATATATATAGAGAGAGAGAGAGGGGGGGGGGGGGGTGGAGGTTCAAACAAAAATACCTCCATTTTACGAAAATGCAAGAACACCTTTATCATATGTGATACGCGTGAGGGGACCCTGTGATGTGCAGACGACGTGTTTTACGACTTAGACCATGCCAAAGGTTGTTTGCGTCTATGATTTAGCATCACATGTGATGGTTTTGATGGATTATAGCATCATATCAATAACAATTTTATCACATGTGATAATATTTGTAAGGGGGCTTAGTGGTGTAAGAGCGATTTGGTCCGCAAACAAGATCACATCGAAAATCATCCGCGTCTTTGATTTAGTATCACATGTGTATCATATGTGATTGTCTATAGCATGGGCGGACCTACCTAAATATTATTTCTCTGTCGGAGGGTAAAAAATTTAGGTTTGTGAACAGTGCTACCGTATCGTTTTAGAATGTGCTACCGTATTTTTCTGAAATCCAAATAGTGCAACTAAAAAATTTAGGTTTGTGAACGGTGCTACCGTATTGTTTTAGAAGGTGCTACCGTATTTTCCTCAATTATATAAAAACCATACATTTTTTAATTATTTTTGGGTATATATTGACCATTTTCAAAAGATGAAGACGCGTCGGGTACAAGTTTAGTAGTTGTTTATCAGTTCTATAAAAACCATATTTTTTGTAATTATTTTTAGATGTATATTAATATGTTTTTTTTTCATTAAAAACTATGATTTAAAATATTATTTCACATATGTTTGTGTTTACCTTATGAAAAAATTACATATAAACTTATTTTTGTTTCACTTGGTGAAACGAAAATTTTATATAAAAAAATATTCAAGTGGTGAAACGAATACATGTGAAACTATCATATTATGAAGCAAGTATATGTGAAACGTTATCTTAAACCCTAACATTTAATAAGAAAACCATGTCAAAAATCGGTTCTCACATGTTTATAATACTTTTATGGTTCTCATTTCCCCCCTATATATATATATATATATATATA
>NC_037528.1:8150046-8168813 GCF_001531365.2 Cynara cardunculus var. scolymus
TGACATTTGTGCAATCAATGCAACTCAATCTCAACCGTCCATTTTATTTAATTAATATGTAATTTCATAAAAGTTTTGATTATTTTCTAAAATAAAGTATTGATCATAATTAATGAACCATATTCATCTTCTATAAATATTCAAATCATAATAAATAAACTCTCATCATTTCCATAAATATCTCAATTTATTRGGTTGCATTGGTTGTACAAATGCAACGAGTTGTATTTGAAACAAACTCTCTCCCTCTCTCTCTCTCTCTATATATATATATATATGTTTTTTTGATTAAAATATAAATTAGGAGATATATATTGTATAATTAATATCTCTTCAGCACGACAAAGCTCGTTGAATTAATATAACAATCTTCATTGCGTTTTGATTGCATATTAGTAATTTATCTAAAAAATAATTGACAAATGAATATAAAATTAAAACGAAAATTTATAAATTCTGATATGTAGTTATTAGTCCGCATCTTCACAGACATGTCTATTTCACCAAACGTTATTGTGTGTATTTGTTTCTTATAAAAGTTTGAATCTTCTTGTTTTTTTATTAATATATGCTGGCTTTCAAGAAAAATTAAAACAAAAAATAATAATAAAAACGATATAAAAAGAAAACATAAGAAAATACGATGAAAAAAGAAGACGACTTCGCATAGCAAAAATGGAAAAGACTTGTTATAAGTTTTTTCAGTTTCACTCCATAATTGTTATTACTTTGTTAAATTAAACTACAAGGAAGTGAGTGGGAAATTTCATCCGCCATAAGAGAAATAGTCTTGGTGCTTATGCAGCCAACCAATCACATACTCGAATTCTTGAACTTTGACCACTAATTCCAACTATATATCTCTTATTATATGCCCTACCTATCTCAATTATATATATATATATATATATATATATACTTGAGATCATCAACTTATTTTTATAATATTTATATTTTATTATTTTATATTTGAAACTTCACAACAAAATATTGTAAATTTAATTTTTATATTGTTTTTTTTCTAAAAAAATTCAAAACTTTTTACTTTTATAATATTTTGTTTTAAAATTTCAAGTGTAAAAATGTAACATTATAAATTTCATGAAATCATGTTCATTCCTATTTATATATATAATATAAGAAAAAATGAAAATGGAAAACACCCACCAACTACCACTCTTGTTTACATTTGCAGCCGTTGAATAGGAAGATAAAGCCAACTACTTCTCTTGAGTTTCCTAATGTACCCACCTGTCCATCGTCATAATCTCCACCATTGATGAGTAATGAGATATAATGAAGGGACGTGATTAATCTTCAACCAACCCACCACCTTTCCACCACCACTTGCCTTCTCTTGTGCCTACCTACTAACATATCTCTTTAGAGTTTATACACCTCACTTTCCTTCTATATAAACCACAACCCTCAGCTACCCTCTACTCATCACCATTATTCAATCATCTCTCCCAATTCTCCTCCACCTATATATATATACATATACATACATACATACACACACACACACAAACACCACGATCACAAATGGAGAACAACAACGGGCACGTAAATGGAGTGGCCACCGATTTCTGCATTAATAAGGACCCATTGAACTGGGGTGTGGCAGCAGAGGCGATGACGGGGAGCCATCTTGATGAGGTGAAGAGAATGGTTGCGGAGTTCAGGAAGCCGGTGGTGAAGCTGGGAGGAGAGACTCTGACGGTGTCTCAGGTGGCTGGAATCGCGGCTGCCGGTGACAGTTCGGTGGTGAAAGTGGAGCTGTCGGAGGCGGCGAGGGCTGGGGTGAAGGCCAGTAGTGACTGGGTGATGGAGAGCATGAGCAAAGGAACTGATAGTTACGGTGTTACCACCGGCTTCGGAGCTACCTCTCACCGGCGGACGAAGCAAGGTGGGGCACTTCAGAAGGAGCTCATTAGGTAAAATCTTTAACTTCAATCCACTAAATATAATTGATTCCTACAAAATATTTAGAATTTCCAATAACTATATAAATGTTAATATTATTATTAAATTCCTCATAAGATTTCAATCTAAATTCTAAATTAATTTACTTTATTTTTAAATAAAAAGACATACAGTTTTTAAACCAAACGATTACCAATTTAAAAGTCAATAATGTTACCATTGTATCATCATGTGCTTGACTTGTATTATGAAAACTCTTGAATTATTATGGAAACGTTTGATCTTTTAAAGACATACGACTAGCTATTATCCTATACATATAGTATATGTGTTTTTATGCTATAATCTGCAAATCATATAAAAAAATATCTAAAAATTATAAATTATGAAAATCAGCTTCATATATTGGCACATGAATTAATGAAACGACAAATGTGACAAACTAAATCGGACAAATCACATGTGATTATACAAAAATGTAGGTGGGGTGAAAGAGTATTTTATAACTACTATGATAATGATAACCTATCCACTATAATAGTTTGTTGTTTTATTATGGAAAAAAAACATTATATATATAAAGTATTGCTGATCAGTAAAGGAATTGGGTTAGGTAGATGTAGATTGAGTGATATTCATAAATTATCATCATAAATAAATATAACATATAATGTGTGAAGCAACTAAAAATGCATGCATTAAATAAAAGGGGTGGTCACAATCAAACTTTTGAAGAAAGTATACATGAAAGTGACCATATATATATATATATATATATATATATATATATATATATATATATATATGGGTGAAAAATATATTTAACAAGGTGTATTTAAAACCAAACATAACATAACAAATAATCTAATTCGTATTTCTATTTCAGATTTTTGAACGCCGGAATCTTTGGCAACGGCACAGAATCATGCCACACCCTTCCACATTCAGCAACAAGAGCAGCCATGCTAGTAAGAATCAACACCCTCCTCCAGGGTTACTCCGGCATCCGTTTCGAGATCTTGGAGGCCATCACCAAGTTCCTCAACACCAACGTCACCCCTTGTTTACCTCTCCGTGGCACCATCACCGCCTCCGGCGACCTTGTTCCCTTGTCCTACATTGCCGGACTTCTCACCGGTCGTCCCAACTCCAAAGCTGTTGGTCCCAACGGAGAAATCCTCAATGCCGAAAAGGCCTTCAGCCTCGCCGGTGTCTCTGGTGGCTTCTTCGAGCTACAGCCTAAAGAAGGTCTAGCACTTGTGAATGGYACCGCCGTCGGATCTGGKATGGCYTCCATGGTCCTTTTYGAAGCCAATGTGCTKGCAYTGTTRTCGGAAGTCTTGTCSGCCATTTTTGCCGAGGTTATGCAAGGGAAGCCGGAGTTTACAGACCACTTAACACACAAATTGAAGCATCACCCAGGCCAGATCGAGGCTGCTGCGATAATGGAATACATTTTAGACGGAAGTGACTATGTTAAGGCAGCTCAGAAGCTCCATGAAATGGATCCTTTGCAGAAACCTAAGCAAGACCGATATGCTCTAAGGACCTCACCCCAATGGCTTGGGCCACATATTGAGGTTATCCGATCGTCAACGAAAATGATCGAAAGAGAGATCAACTCCGTCAACGATAACCCTTTGATCGACGTTGCCAGGAACAAGGCCTTACACGGAGGAAACTTCCAAGGAACTCCCATCGGAGTTTCCATGGACAACACACGTTTAGCAATTGCCTCCATCGGAAAACTCATGTTTGCTCAATTTTCAGAGCTCGTAAACGACTTCTACAACAATGGGTTACCTTCAAATCTTTCCGGCGGACGGAACCCCAGCTTGGATTACGGGTTCAAAGGAGCAGAAATCGCCATGGCTTCTTACTGTTCCGAACTCCAGTTTCTTGCCAATCCGGTGACTAACCATGTTCAAAGTGCCGAACAACACAACCAAGATGTGAACTCTTTGGGATTGATTTCAGCAAGAAAAACATCCGAAGCCGTTGAAATCTTGAAGCTCATGTCAACTTCATTCTTGGTGGCTCTATGCCAATCCATCGACTTGAGATATTTGGAAGAAAACATGAGATCCACAGTAAAGAACACCGTGAGCCAAGTAGCCAAAAAGGTCCTAACCATGGGAGTGAACGGCGAGCTCCACCCCTCTAGGTTCTGCGAAAAGGACTTACTTCGAGTAGTCGATAGAGAGTACGTCTTTGCATACATCGACGACCCTTGCAGCGCCACTTATCCTTTGATGCAGAAGCTCCGACAAGTTCTGGTCGATCACGCCTTAAACAACGGCGAAACCGAGAAGAATACCAGCACCTCAATCTTCCAAAAGATCGGTGCTTTTGAAGACGAACTGAAAGCCATCTTGCCCAAAGAAGTCGAAGGTGTTAGAACTTCTTACGAAGATGGTACATTGGCAATCCCAAACAGGATCAAAGCTTGCAGATCATACCCATTATACAGGTTTGTTAGGGAAGAGCTTGGAACTGGATTCTTGACAGGTGAGAAGGTGACTTCACCAGGGGAGGAGTTTGATAAGGTGTTTACAGCAATGTGCAAAGGCCAAATCATCGATCCATTGCTGGAATGTGTTGAGGGCTGGAATGGTGTTCCTCTTCCAATCTCTTAGAATCTGCAATCCTGCAATTTCAAACCTTCTTTTTTCTATTTTTGGTTAAATTTAGGGCTCAAACTTGTACTTTTTCTGTTATTAACGAGTCATCAAAGACTTTTGTTGTGTTATACGTATTCCATTGTCATGAATTTATGATCATAAAGACCACCCTTATGTAAGACTGTGACATATCAATACAATACAAGCATATTTGGATGCACTTGTCATATTGTGAGTTTAAGATACATTCCCAAGTGGAAAATATATCATTGATGAGATATAATATAAGCTATATATATATATATATATATATGTGTGTGTGTGTGTGTTTTAAGTATTATAAAATGAGATGACAGTAATTAATGAACGATAAACGGAAATCATATAATTAGAACATGAAAAATATACAACTGCAATGGTTATTGATGGCAAAGGAGAACGATCTTTGTACGAGAACAAATGAAAAGGGTGAACCACACATTTAATTTAGAATTAATGAGACAAGTACATACTCTTTCGTTAGTGAAATTAAATATCGATTCAAAAAATAATAATGACGTCTAACTAACAGTTATTTCAAACAATTTTTTTGAAGTTAATTTCATCATTTTAAAGAGGCATGAACTCGGGACCAAATATGCCCCGATCCACCTTGCCATACAACATGACTTACATGATCGATGAAGATTATACTATTATTGTACCGGTATGATATGAGTGTTTTTAAACTTAACGTAAAATCTTTTTTTCCTGTACCATTAAATTCTAATATTTTGTAAATAAAAGTGATTTTCTTACATACCCTCTTCTTATTTACTTAATATTTTAATGGTTTTTAAAAACTTTGCAAATCATGTTGTAACCTTATATTATATTTTATGTAAATATTGTTTCATAAATATGTTTGTAATCATCTTCAAACTTGTAAAAGGTGTATAACATGATTTTTTATTATAATGTTTAAAAGTAACTTTTGGAGTCAATTTCGTGAACGTGACATCAATTATATCAACTACCTATCACCACATAGATTCTTATGCGGGATATGGGCATCCTGAACCGATATTAATACTAGACGATTAAAAAATAAAATACATAAATATTTAACAACTTGATCAAGGGGTATTTGGTTTGCAGATTCTATAAAAATCTGATTGAATTGGAATGTTGAATTTTATTGACCAAATTTTATTTTTCGCTTGGTTCATTCTTTTTTACAAAAGAAATATTCAAAATCTTACGAATTCCACAAATAAAAGAATTTAATATTCCTTAACAACTACATGGTATTTTGATTGAATGAAATTATCTATTTTGATAATATCAAATATGTCTTTAACCCAATATACCTCAATCTCATAGAACCCAATATGACCACCACCGACCACCGTCGATCTGAATCACCGCCTTCTGAACCACCACCGACTATCACTATCTGAACCACTGTTGACCACCACCACCGACTATCATTGATCTGAAGTGCCGACCACCACCACCGCCGACCATCGATCTGAACCACCACCGACACCACCGATCTGAACCACTACCGACCACCTCCGATCTGAACCACCGCCGACCACTACTGATCTAAACCACCGCCGATATAAACCACTGTCGATCTGAACCATCGCCAATCACTGCCATCTGAACCACCATGGACCACCACCATCGATTTGAACCACTATCAATCTGAACCACCGGCGATCACGGTCGATATGAACCACCACTGATCTGATTTACCGTCAATCTGAACCACCATGGACCACCACTAATCTAAACGAACATAAGCTCTTATCTTCATATTTGTCACTCCTTACTTTAATTTTGGAAAAGCAAAGTTTGATCTATGAGACCCCATAACCATCCACCTCGTCCCAATATTTTAAACCAGAAGAGAGACTTCAAGAAATGGCCATTGTCGACCATCGCCATCTGAACCACCATGGACCAACATCGATCTGAACCACCGCCAACTACTACCGATCTGAATCACCGCCGACTATCACTGATCTGATCAACCACCGATTTGATCCATTGCCGATCTGAACCACCGTCGATTTGAACCACACCCGACCATCACCACCTGAAGCATCAGGACCACCGTCGATCTGAACTACTGCTGACCACCGGTGACTACCACCGATCTGAATCATCGCCAACCACCAACAATTTAAACAACCATTGACCACCTCCATTTGGACCACCGTGGACCACCATTGATCTGAACCACTATGAATCACTACCGATTTGAACCACCGTGGACCACCATTGATCTGAACCACCGCTGACCATCCTTGATTTAGTAACATCGTTTGGTTTATGGTTATATTTGGTTTGTGTATTTTATATTGTTTTACATATTAAATAATTATTTTATTAAAGTATTTTTAGTTTAAAAAAAAAAAATCAAAAGAGGGCATTTTCGTCATTTACCAATATTTCATTTCAATTCTAAAGCTACATTATGTGAAACTAACAAACAGATTTCAATTTCTTAACAAATTTCATTCCAATGTTTGTCAACCAAATAGATGGTCAAACCTGATAACATTCTATTCCAATTTCTTTCAAGTCAAATTTCTTTAACATATTTCATTCTATCCAAAAACATTATGCGAATGAAACCCAGATTTGGAGTAGGTTAACAATGATTTAAAAGGTACACTAAGGCGGTTGCAATCTCCAAGGGATCATCCCCCTTTCATTACGGATTATAATAAGCCTAAATCATATTACCATCATTCGATTATCAACTGCATTTTGCTTGTTACTTTTGTATTGTATTTCTTTACTTTTGGGGGTGCATCTTTCTTTTTGTAGGGTGTTTTCGTAATTCTTCAATTAGAAGATTTTTTTTAATTAATCTGAATATCCAACTCGTTATGCAAGCCGACTTATCTCATGACGACCACCTGTTTTTGCGGGTTGCCCGGAGTTACAACATTTGAACCTCCATAACCACAAGAGGATTTTTATTCTTCCTTGGGTTTGAACTTGAGACCTCCAACACCCATGTCTTTTTCATTGGTTTTATTTTTGTTTAATTATTTATTAGTAAAGGTTTTTTTTTACTAATTACTTAATGGTTAGGTTTGTTCCTAACATTTTATAGGTACCAAATGAGATGTAAAAGTGGATTTTGATAAGTTGAATGTTCAGAGCAACAATCTATATAATCAATATAGATCAGTTGGATTTCCATCTCACCTCATATTAATCTTTTTTATCACCATTTTAAACATTTAGGCTAAAAAATGTCATTTTGAAACCATCAATCTTAAAATAAAAAACCCATGTTGGTTACAGCTTGATAGTTGGTACCTTATTCTTGTTTTAGAGATAAAAGAGTAATCATGATTTATGTACTCAATATTAGCTAGTAATAAAGAGTCAATAATGTTTGAAAAGTTAAGGGTATTTTTACAATCCTAAATATAAATATAAGTTGGACCGTCTCATATAGTCAATATCTTTTTTCTTCAAAAGATAGAATTTTTATTAATTAATACAAGAAATTTACTCTATTCTAATAAAAAAGTAGAATTCATGTGAATGAAAATAGACAAAAGAGTCCATATGATGGGAGATATATGATGAAAAATACATCAATGTTTTCTAGAAAAATAGTTTATACTTTGGTACTAGATAAAAAACTTAGAAAAATAATAAACTACACTATAAATTAACGATCAATTAATTTTTTTACATTTTTTCTTTTCCAATTTAATTAATTAATATATGTTTGGTAGAGTTGTTTACGGGCATAATGACTCATTAGAAAAGCGGGATTGGATTACCATTTTTGAAAAAATAGGTTGACTCGAACTGATTTGTTAAAATTAATGGGTGGACATGAGCGATTAGATTGTTTAGACAGGCCCGTCCGACCCATTAGTGTTTTTATAATAATTAATTTTTAAAACTAAAATTTAAAAAATAAAATTGCAAATTCTCGTTACTTATCAATTCCCACTTACTTATGATGATAATAACATTCTTTAAAAATCTAAAAATTTAAAACATAATCACCTTGATTGATAAATTCCTTATTTATCTCATTTGGCGATTTCCTTT
Organism: Cynara cardunculus var. scolymus; assembly: GCF_001531365.2. NCBI lineage: Eukaryota > Viridiplantae > Streptophyta > Magnoliopsida > Asterales > Asteraceae > Cynara > Cynara cardunculus. The sequence continues at coordinate 8,158,668 of NC_037528.1, forward strand.
ATCAATACTCCATATTTTTTTTCCAAATTATGTCAATTGTTATTTATTTACGTCTAATTTTAAGTTGAAATAAATGTTATGCTTTGAATTATTTAACATAACTTGTGAATTGTGATACATGTTTTTGTTTTCTTATAAATATAAAAAGATCTTTAGGCCCACTAGCCTGTGGGCAAGTCCTACTCATTTATAAGGCGGGTAATGGGTATGGACAAGTTTTCAAGCCCATGTAAAAAAGGTTCAGATTAGACAAGTATTTATGAAGGGTTTTGCTAGTCTTCTCGAGATCAGAAAAAATGTTTCGTTGATTGCAGAGCTTAGCGAGTGCATTCATACAAACCCGTTGGACAAGAAAAAAAATATGTTAGACTGAACTCAGACCCTAACCAAACTCGCAAATGATCAACTCTAATGTTTGAGTCCTTTATATAATATTAGATATATTTTTAATTTTGGGTTCTATTAAATAATAAAAAATATTTTGATTATTTTATTTATTAAATTTTTAACTAATATTATATACTAATAACATTTAAGCTCTTATTTATTGTGTTTCGTATATACATACACGACCAAGACCAACCCTCCCTTGATACGGACCTGTTGTTGATTGTTTTTAGGTGGTTATTTGATCACGTAACTGCATAATTATTTAATTAACTAAGAGACCGTTTATTAAACGTTTACTCGGGTAAGTGGACATCAAGTTACATTACCTTACCGGATGAATATGTTAAAAACCAAAAATCTTACCCGGTAAGAGCGAGAAAATGACCAAGAGTCTTACCCGGTAAGTGAGGACAACAACTCTTACTATGGTAAGCGCTTACCGGGTAAATTTTTGCATATGATACCGTTTTGGTGGACTAAAATCTTACCTGATAAGTAAATAATAGTCTTAAATTTTACCGATAAACGTCTATTGGGTAAGTGTTTGATAAACGACCATAATTTACCTATCCCTATTTATTTGCCACTTGGGTACAATACAAATTCTAGTTAATTATTAAATAGTATCAGATGATTGAAAATGATATTCGTTTCAAAAGTTACTAAGGGTGTTTGCTTAGAGGTATTAATCAGTAATCAATAAAAATAAAAAAATATTGTTTGGTTTTAAATATATAAATCCAAATTTTCATTTCATGTTAAACTTGGGGGATGAAAAGTCATTCCAATTTACATTCCCCAACATCATTTTAAAGGCATTTCAACCCACGATTAAAAACATTAAGGGGGTGTTTGTTTACTTATCAAGAGAAAGCCCTTTGGCTTGTTTCGTAATTTTGTTGACCTTTGAATCAGTAAATTCTCTTCTGTATCATTTCTCTTTCTGGCCACAACTATACCATTCAGAGACGTCGCTTTTCCAAGTTTACCTTCTCTCTACTTTATTCAAATTCTTCCTACCAACGTGTTCGCTATTGATCCACGATTACTCTCATATGCTCAACATTGTTCGATTTCTTTATAGCAACAAAATATCGAAGGGTGACAACTGTCTATTGAACGAACATCTCCTTTACAAGGTTAGAATCTGGCCTCAGATGCTCTTTTTTGTTGTGGACTTCATATTTGGTTTCTTTTACTCCACTTATGTGTTCAGTTTCTTTATAACACTTCTTTACATTCAATAAAAGTCTTCAACGAGAGATTTGGGATTGACTTCTTAAATTCTAAAGACGATCAACAAATGACGCTTATAATTAATCCACTTTGCTATTACATAAGTGTGAAATGGTTGTTTGACAACCAATGTTTTCTTACCTCAAAATTAAATAGATGCATCCTTATTTTTGTTCTTCATTTAATTTGATATGCATCAAGTTTGTAGCTATGTTGATTCTACAAAGTTGCATTTGCTCTTTGATTTGGTTGAATATTTGCTTTTGTCATCAATGATAGACTTCCACTTAGGGGCCGATTATTAAACACTTACCCGGTAAGTGATTACAGGGTAATTTTCCTTACCGGATAAAATGACAAGGGTTAAAAACTTTCCCGGTAAGAGCAATGATAAAGATGGAGAGTCTTTTTTTGTCGCTTTTTTATTCCAAATTCAGTTAATTTTGATTTTGAAATTTGTACTTGTTGTTGATGAGGCGTTTTGACTTGTAGTTATGATTATAGTCAACGAACGCCTTCATTTCATGTTAGATTATATTATGTATGCTAGATTTTATATGCATGTCCTTGCTTTCATGAATGCCAAAACTTTTGGGACAAATTTTAAGCAAGAGAGCCATCAAGTTAATGTGATAAGTACTGTGTCCGGGTAAATAAAGTCTTTTAGTATTCTGTTATGTCGGTTTTTGTTTTCAAGAGATAGAGCCATCAAGTCAATGTGATAAGTACTGTGTCCGGGTAAATAAGTCTTTTAGTGTTCTCTTATGTCGGTTTTTGTTTTCAAATATTTTTTGGTCAATCATAGAGATAGGTGCTTAAATTATATACTGGAGTCATTAGATGGCAGTTCAACGTCTTACGGCTAGTTGGAGTGCTGCTTATGAATCTTTGATAGCGATACGTATATTAAATATACTGTATAAATTTACTATTTGTTGATATTTGTTTATTTTCCCTTTGTAGTGAGGGTTTGATTTGCTGTGTGGGAAGAGATTTCACATAAATGAAGTTCGAGTCTAGAAACTCTTTGTGGTCAATGTATTTTAATCATATTAGATTATGTTTCAAATAGGTTGAATTGTATAGTATAGTTTGCATATACATGGGTTTTGTGAGTTGCACATTGAGGGTGAAAATGATGACTTGTTATTATTCAAGCCGTCTATTCAGAACAAATACCAAACAACCATATTTCATTCTACACAATATTATACAGAGCCTCTCAATTGTTCTGACATGTTGGTCCCAAACGGATCTACAAGAGTTGTAAAGGTAACAGTTTGTAGGAGGGGGGGTGAATACAGACACACGATTTTCACTTTTTAAATTCGTTTGTTGATAAAAGAATATCAATATGAATTTACAGATTGTTACAGAAGAAGATAATGTTAAGACCTAACCTAAACAATCTTAGAAACCCACAAATTGCACAAAAGATAAGAACAAGAGAGAAAAGAGTTAGTATGAGAAGAATGTGCTTGCAGAGAAGAGGAGTTTTCTTAACTATTTATACTCATTGCATTTAATGTAAGTCAGAAGGTACAAGCCATGTGACAAGCTTCTAGTGGAAGCTTGTCCTCTGTCTTCAGATCTGCAGGCTTTGAGCCGCATATGAACAATTGTCTTTCACAATGTTGGTAAACACGTTTAGAGACAATAAAGTAACTCTGTGCGTGTACTTTTCTGTGTGAGGTATGAGTTTGTCATTGTGCAAGAGGATAAGACAAAAACTAATCTTGTAGAGCAAGATTCATTTGATCGCTAACACTGATTCATCTCTAAAGGTTCTTCAGTGTTCGTTGAATATATTTCACACTTCATTTAGACACTCTTGTTATCACTGAATCCACTTCAGATCACAAACAATTGTCTCTATCTTCAACTTCTTCGACATCGTTGAAGGTCCCTTTGGTGTGACTTTTGTCTTTGAGAAGTTTATAATACATGTTCAGTGATAACTTGAAAAGACTCAGAAATAATCGCTAAAACTGAACAGAAGTAGAACAAGCATATTTCACTAGGTATGGAGAGTAATCATCATCAAATCACCGAGAAAGTTTGGGTTAACACAGGGCCGTCCCTGGGGGAGGGCGACACGGGCGCACGCCCAGGGCCCAAAAATATCAGGGGCCCAAATTTTTTCCTTAAAAAAATACAATAGTAGTCTAAAAGAATTTAATGAAATAAAAAAACCCAAAAAGTTGTAACACATAATAAGAAGCAAAAAAAAAATTAATACATAATACAAGATCAAAAATATATCAACTAATTATATTAGAGAAGAAAATAAAAAAATTAATTGGTCATTCATTATATGCTACTGTTTATTATCCCTCTAATTTTTTTATCTTCAACAAGGTCCAATGATATTGGTTATTGTTATCTCTATGTGATTGACTGTTTTCATGCTTCAACAATTAGACATTAAGATCATGTGTTTGTTATTGCTATATATTTTTGTTGGATATTTTTATCAATTTCTGCTTCTATTGACTATTGCTTTTTGGTTATGTTGTTCTAATTGTTTTTGTTGACTATTGTTATTTATTTTTGCTTTTACATAAAATATTTTACTATTGTTTGACAATCAATCTATTGTTCTTATAATTTATGACGTGTTTCATAGTTTTGTGATTAATCAATAATTTTTTTCTACTGATGTATTTAGTAATGTCTCTTATATATGTCATGTTCCATAAATTTTTAATCTTAACATCTTATTTTAGTTGAGCAAAAAAAGAAGAAAAATAAAATTTAAATATTTTCATCAATTGTTTGACTTATATATCTTTCATTGGGACTCCATCGTACTACAAAATTCTATTTAAGTACTCAAACAATCATTTGTTGAGATTGCATATTATATGTTTAATTCATTATTTATTCTTATTAGATCTCAATGAATCATCTTTTCTTTCATATTCTTATTGATCATCATTTGTCTAATTGTCTAGAAAACTTTGATAATCTTCTTTATTTTTATTTCCAATATAATTAATTGATTTGTTTTTGGGTCCTTATTATCTACTAAATTCTTTTTGCCTCTTATTATATGCTACAATTTTTTGGGTTTCTTTAATTTATTAAATTATTTTATACTACTATTGTATTTTAAGGGAAAATTTTGGGCCCTGGGCGTGCGCTTGTGCCACCCTTCCCCAGGGACGGCCCTGTGAAAAACTTTTCAACCAAGAATCTTTTCAATATACACAAACAGATTGATCTATATAGACAACTTTATTCATATAAAACTTAAATGAAATACCGAATCCGTTAGTTGTCTTTAACAAATGGGTCTGGGAAGTAAAAAAAGAAGTTTTTATTAGATATAGAAGTTTATGTAAAATATATACATCATCGGTTACATCAACTAATAATGTTAACTTGTAATTTTTTAAATATTAATAAAATGTCTTGTTCCCCGATGATAACAGGTTGAAAGGTTCAAAATATCATTAGATCTATAACTTTTACCCAATGTTTTATTTCTAGACTTTAAAATAAATATTTTTAAGATTCAGTATTTTACATAGAATATATTCGAAAGATAGTTTTGGTACAATGTTATCTTTCTCAAATGATGAAAAAAGATTGTGAGGGAAACGCATTACACGTTGAGTACCATAGACATCTATAGAGTCCATCAAATGGTCCCAAAAGGTTTAAATGTCTTGCTACTGAGCCGACTTATTAACTCTTTGAGTGATGGATCTCTTGTTTGTAATAGAAAACTGTTTAGAGTCTGTAAAGTACATTCGCATTAACTTTTAGAGATGCCATTCGATGTTTTAAAACCAATTTTATAACAAAAATCTAAATTATGTATTCACTTTTTAGAATTTGATTTCTAATAATTTTGTGAAAAAAAAACAAAGTTTTAAAAGGTGAAAAGACCAAATTAAAGATTTTAGTGAAACAAAAGGGACATGATTTTAAATTGCTCTAAAAGTCTTCATAATTAAATAAATTAGAAAAAGATACTCGAAATCTGTTATTTTAATACTAGTTTTATTTTAATTTTCTTATTATTTACTTATTTGATAAAGATCTTGTTGATAGTAATTAAATGTATAAATGCATAAATAAACCAAAATTGATAATCTAAAAAAAAGGTAAAAAACTCTCGAATATGAAATTCTAAAAAACTGGAAAATCTAGAAAATGAATCTAAAAACCGGAATACTCTTCTAAAATACTGGAATTCAGCTAAAAACATATATGTTTGTATTTTCAATTTTACGACTTTTTAAAACATGTTCAAGCCATATATTTTTATGCTTTCACAGATGTGAACAATAACCAAAAATAAATAATTTTCATTCTATTAAACATAAAATATATATTTTGTAAGAGGGAAATAAAAAGCAAATAACAAGTCTTTAATTAAATAAAATAATGAAAATATTATAAAATAAAAAATTTAATGACATATATAATATTAAAATAAAATAAAAAATGAAAGAGAGTCTTACCCATATGTATAACGTTTTGTAGAAATGAATAAATTTAGGAGTTTTGGATGAAAAGATGGTTGTGCAACACCTCATGAAACGTGTCTTCTCATGTGCTTCCGGTCCGGACTAACACTTATCACAGGGACACTCCATTATAATATTAAAATAGTTATTTTATTAAATAAAATATATTTTTTAAATATTTATTTTAAAGTTTAGAGAATCCAGCAAAAAAAAAAAACATCTCCAAAATTATCAAAATCTCTATTTTTTTGATTTTGAAAAATCCATTAAAAATGTTGTAACATTATTTTCAACAGATTTTTTAATTTTTTTTAAAATATGGAATTGAATTTATAAATTTATAAAATAAAAATATTTTTAATTTTAAAATTTTTATTTTNTTTTTTTTAAAATATGGAATTGAATTTATAAATTTATAAAATAAAAATATTTTTAATTTTAAAATTTTTATTTTGAAAATATTGATTATATTATTAAAATATTTTATTTATCTAAAAAAATATTATTTGTCTATTTAAATATTTATTTTCAAAATCTTTTGTTGGTGAAAATATATTTCAAAAAAAATCCTCTCACATTGTAATAACTTTTGAGACATTCTCTGAAAGTTCAAAGGGTTTTAAAATATTTGTTGGAAAAAAAATATACATAAAATTACCAAAATCTCTAACAAGTTTTTTAAACGGATTCAAAAAAACCAACGAATTTTATCGTTCTTATACTTTTCATCTAAATAAAAAACATATTGATTTTTTTGTTTTAAATGATTAAGTGTTTGAAAGCAGATAAATTACTGAAATTTTAGAAATTGATTACTTACATCTTTTAACCTTAAAAGCTACTTGTAACTGGGTATAAAAGTTTTAAAGAAAAAAACACACTAAAATTCAGTTTAACCGTTTTCCCAAGCCCCACGTCTTCAAACCCATCACTGTCTCATCGTCTTTTGCTCTTTGTCATCGTCCATTACTACCCTTGCCCTTTTGTTGTCAATCTCTTTTTTTTTCAATCTTATTTTTTTTAAAGTTTGATGATTTATTTATTTAAACAATATGTTCAGTGACTTAATCATTTAAGATAAAAATGTTTAATGGTTTATTAATTCAAAAAAAATGTTCACGAACTTAATTCTTTAGAATGGGAAGTTCGTTAGATTTTTCTAAATTTTTATTTTATTTAAAATAAATAAAATGAAGATTTGATTCTCTATTTAATAGTGGTTATCTATATTGTATTTAAAATAGAAAAAATATTCAAAACCCTAGTTTTAAAAAATTCTCAAATTTTTGATGTAAAGATAATTTTTTTAATCGATTCCCATCAATAAGATTAAATTATTCTTATTTTATATAAAGTTTTTCTTTAAAGTGCATTAAATGACAAAATTATAAAATATTTTAAAATTTTAATCGACCTTAATATCTTTAAAATAGAATAACATAGAAAATCTTCAAAAGATTTTTCAAATTTCTCAAAAGTGGATAACGAATCTTCAAAATCTCTAAAATAAAAATACATTAAATTTCAACAGATTATCTATTTTAAATATTACAATATTTATTATATTATTAAAATATTCATTTCACTTAATAAAGTATTATTTATATCTACAAACATTTATCTTCAAAATGTAATATTGATAAAAATATATTAAATAATATTTCTTTTTTATTGTAATTCTTTTGAAAAAATCTTTTAAAATAAAAAAATATGTTTTATTTTATTTTAAAGAATCTGTTAGATATTAGAATTGAATGTAATCATAAATCATGAGTGTGTGCCATTCGACCACGTGAAGTAGTTCATGTTTACCCCCAGTTCATCAACCATTCAAAACAAGTTACATCGTATGGAGTTTTTTTTTATTAACCTAGATATCCTACCCGTTATGCGAGTCGACTAATCCCAGGGCGATCACCTGCTTTGCAGATAGCCTGGAGTCACCGTATTTGAACCTCCGTGGTCACAAGGAGATTTTTTTATTCCTCTTTAGATTTGAAACTAAGAGCTCCTGATATTTTTGATATTTGGAGTCAAATTCAAACCAATTAAACACATCCTTGTGGTTTCGTATAGAGTCTTTTGTGCCCACACACATGACCCTATATTAAGATTAAAGGCATGCGTAACATATTTAACATCAAAACTTAAGTTTATTTCCAACATCTTTTTTATTTTAAATTATATTATTAAAATATTTAATATATCTTATAAAATAATTTTGTTATCTATTATATATTTGATTTAAAATACTGTTATTGGATAAATAATTAAAATCAATTTATATTAATATATTTTATGATAAATACGTAGTAGCATTAAATTATCATAAAAAAGCATTAATCAAAAAGCATTTTTTTCCTTTCTTCTTTCGGTAGTTTTATGCATCAACTTAAACTAAAACGGTTAAATCTCGTTTTAAGACAAATAATCACGCATGACAACTAGACTTTTCAATGTGATTGTACAGTACAAACATCATTCATTTGCAGTATACAATTATATTATGTGCTCATCGCTTAAAAAAACTTACTTTTTATATTTACTAGAAGTAACTTTAACGTTAAATATCGTCGGCTCCTAAATAAATGATACTAATCAGTTTTATACTTTGTCAGTTACGTTTCCATGCAAAGCACTACACATGATTGTATAGACACGACATATGTTACACTGATTATATTTACATTAAAAATGTTGTGCATAAAACATGCAATCTATCTCCAAAACTTTTAGCTTAAACATGTATATATATATATATATATATATATATATATATATATATATTCATTTGAGAAGTAGTAAAATATTTGAGAAATAAAGAAGTGATTCTAAACTTTCATCTAGTTAATATTTGCAGTTTTGACAAACAACAAGAATGAAAACAAAATTTACTTTTTAAAAAGTAACGTTCTTAAAAAATGCAAAATGACTTATGTTTGTGTTTATTTGCTTTTGCCAATTGAAAATGTCCACGAAAGTATAAATTTGTAACAAGCCACATGGACGAAAAACATGCGTTACGCTTTTAAATAAACTAGACGAGATGTCTACATGTCTTGTTTGCAAGGGGTATTATAGATACCATTATTTGGTGTAGCATGTTTAATTAACAACATCGACAAAAAATGTACGATATAAAGACGGTTAAACTATCAAAGGTAACGGCAACAATGAACGAAAATTAAATTAAAGGCCGTGGTTTCATTTTAATATCAAATGAACATAATGAGAAAACAACAACTTTTCTAAAAATGTAACAACTTTTGATAAAAAGCCATCGATTCAGAATTTTTGCGAGAAGAGTCGATGACCTATATAAAAAGTATCTGGATTCATACTTTTTTGAGCCATATACAACAAACCGCTCCATATTTTCACAAAAAAAAAAAAGAGAGTTCAATTTAACACTTTTGTTCTAAGTTAAAAAAAAAAAGAAACAAAAAGAGGTTAGAAAGATGATAAAAACAAAACTCTTAAAATTACTTTTGTTTACGAGACATTACAAAATTCATGCTTTCGAAATGATCCATGTGACTTATAACGTGAGAACATCATATACCTAATACTTCTATAGAGTTAGAATCATGTGAAATAATCTTTTTTCATGAGACCTGTAAAACTATAAGATATCTCTAAACTTTCACAATAAACAATATAAATCTACAGTGTACTATTAAATTAAATATTATTTTATAATATCAGGTTTTTCTCATAGATACAAATTAGTCTTACAAGAATTCAAACCTACTATAAATGTCATGAATGATCTTATACTATATTATAAAGTATTTAACAAAAACTTTTGAAAACTATTTTTTATGCAAGAAATATTGTTTATTGATGTCTATTATTTAAAAGTAAATATTAAAAGTAAATTATGCATAAATACAACTTATTAAAATTATATTTTTGAATTCATGTAACTATCTGCATATAAACATAATCAAATACATGATAAACATCTTATTTTAAATATAAAAAATCTAAAATATACTTAGGATAACTATTGAGTTTTAACAAAATATTTAATTATTATCTT
>NC_037528.1:8168929-8190268 GCF_001531365.2 Cynara cardunculus var. scolymus
AAATTTATACTTTATTCAAAAATAAAAATATTAATTTTTATTAAAAACCACATAAAAATGTATCATATTAACAAAAATAAAACATTAAAATAAAAATATATTTCGATTAAGCTTTCAATATCTGAATATGTGATTATGTATATGAATAGGAAGTGGTGTTTCTTAAAGACTGCACGTCAGATGAGATCAAGATCGCTGGCTAGTCTAACCAACCCTCAGTCGGTCTTAGCCACCCACCACACCTTCCTACCACCAGTCCACGAATGCTACCCCCTTTTACAGATCAGTAATTACTAAAACCAGCCCAATCCACTTTTGTTCATACATATCCTGTGCATCCAAACTTGTACGTAGCTATTAAGTTAATAAATCCACTTTTTTCCGTGGATGTGGCACATGCATTTGCCGTTTGCGTTTGCTTACCAAAAATATACAACAAATATAATAAAAAATAAAAAAAATATTTACTTCCCTAAATTTATTCTATATAAGGCACATACCCCCACACTCAGCAACCATCCTTCCGAACCCCCGACCCCCCCCTTCCTTTCTCTCTCTCTCTCTCTCTCTCTGAGAGAAAAAAAACAACAACAGAGCGTTGGGTGTGTTTTTGCGGTAATTTAGTCGTCAGATTTCGTACTCTTTTAGACTATTGAGAATGGGGAGTTTGACCGTCGAGAGTGTGTACCAAAACGGCGTGGCTTCCGAGTTATGTGTGAAGGGGGATCCGTTAAATTGGGAGGTGGCAGCGGAGGCGATGAGGGGGAGCCACCTTGATGAGGTGAAACGGATGGTAACGGAGTTCAGGAATCCGATTGTGAGATTGGGTGGGGAGACGCTGACGGTGTCACAGGTTGCCGGGATCGCTGTGAGTGGTAACGCGGCGGTGAAGGTGGAGTTGTCGGAGGAAGCGAGGGCTGGGGTGAAGGCGAGTAGTGATTGGGTGATGGAGAGCATGGGTAAAGGCACCGACAGCTATGGTGTGACCACCGGATTCGGAGCCACCTCTCACCGCAGGACCAAAGAAGGTGGTGCACTTCAAACTGAACTGATCAGGTCAGTTATTACTTATTTATTAAAAATCAGGAGACTAATTGCATCCATTATTTGTATTTTACCTCAAAACTTATTTTTGATATTTTCGATACATAAATTGATTGGATGTTGATGTCAAAAGGGTGTAAATAGCGATCCTTATAAATCATCTGTTCATGCATAATTTAAGAAAAGAAAAATACAAACGTTTTTGTATTTTAGCAAGAAGAGAATAAAATAATATGAAACGATGTTTTATAGCTAAAAAAAAAGTGGAAGGAGCTGTTTGACAGTTGCTGAATGGTTCAGTACAAAATGGTTAAGTAGATTAAGAGACTCATAATATAGTACAAAATAAAATATAATTGTTTATAATAAAATCAGGGTCTTTAACGGTTAAAGGGATCCAAGATACAAAATTATTTAAATGGTTTTAGAATCATTAAGAGATAAACTTTTTTTTACCAAACAAAAATTCACCACTTGACGATTCATAATTTATCTCTTAATGAAACTATTAAAAGATAAACAATAAAAACGTAATTTTGCCACCTACCACGAAAAAGGATGGGTAGATGAGGTATCTCACATTATTTCATTTATGAGCTTCCATCCTACAACTCCGATACTAATTTTCCAAAAAGGTTCCAACCCTTTTAAACTTTATTTTTTCATCTAATCATACCATATTTATACTGTGAATTAAAAAGGGTATTTTTCTGGGCAGATTCTTGAATGCTGGGATATTTGGCAGTGGCACAGAATCATGCCACACCCTTCCACATTCAGCCACAAGGGCAGCCATGCTTGTAAGAATCAACACTCTCCTCCAGGGTTACTCCGGCATCCGSTTCGAGATCTTGGAAGCCATCACCAAGTTCCTCAACACCAACGTCACCCCTTGTTTGCCTCTCCGTGGAACCATCACAGCCTCCGGCGATCTTGTTCCCTTGTCCTACATTGCCGGACTTCTCACCGGTCGTCCCAACTCCAAAGCTGTYGGTCCCAAYGGAGAWMTCCTCAATGCCGAAAAGGCCTTCAGCCTCGCCGGTGTCTCTGGTGGCTTCTTTGACCTACAGCCTAAAGAAGGTCTAGCACTTGTGAATGGCACCGCCGTCGGATCTGGTATGGCTTCCATGGTCCTTTTCGAAGCCAATGTGCTGGCATTGTTGTCGGAAGTCTTGTCGGCCATTTTTGCCGAGGTTATGCAAGGGAAGCCGGAGTTTACAGATCACTTGACACATAAATTGAAGCATCACCCTGGCCAAATTGAGGCTGCAGCGATAATGGAATACATATTAGATGGAAGTGATTATGTTAAGGCCGCACAGATGGTCCATGAAATGGACCCATTACAGAAACCCAAACAAGATCGTTACGCTCTGAGGACGTCCCCACAATGGCTAGGCCCCCAGATTGAGGTTATCCGATCATCAACTAAGATGATTGAAAGAGAGATCAACTCAGTGAACGATAACCCTTTGATCGATGTCTCAAGAAACAAGGCCCTGCACGGTGGCAACTTCCAAGGAACCCCAATTGGGGTCTCCATGGATAACACACGATTGGCCATTGCTGCTATCGGGAAACTTATGTTTGCCCAATTCTCCGAGCTTGTTAATGACTTCTACAACAACGGCTTGCCCTCCAATCTATCTGGTGGCCGGAACCCTAGCTTGGATTATGGGTTCAAAGGTGCAGAAATCGCAATGGCTTCTTATTGTTCGGAACTCCAGTTTCTCGCCAATCCTGTTACGAATCACGTCCAAAGTGCCGAACAACACAACCAAGATGTGAACTCTTTGGGATTGATTTCTTCCCGTAAAACTGCTGAATCCATTGACATTTTAAAGCTCATGTCATCCACATACCTTGTGGCTCTATGCCAAGCCATCGACTTGCGACATTTGGAGGAGAACTTGAAAGCCACAGTCAAGAACACAGTGAGCCATGTAGCCAAGAAAGTCCTAACCATGGGTGCGAATGGCGAGCTCCACCCTTCAAGATTCTGTGAGAAGGACTTACTCCGAGTCATTGACAGAGAATACGTCTTTGGATACATCGACGACGCTTGCAGCAGCACCTACCCATTGATGCAGAAACTCCGACAAGTTCTGGTCGATCACGCTTTAAACAATGGGGAAAAGGAGAAAGATGCAGGAACTTCAATCTTCCAAAAGATTGGTGTTTTTGAAGATGAACTAAATGCCCTTTTGCCAAAGGAGGTTGAAAGTGTAAGAAGTGCGTATGATATCGGCAGCCTAGCGATTCCCAATAGGATTAAGGCGTGTAGGTCGTACCCATTGTATAGGTTTGTGAGGGAAGAATTGGGAACAGAGTATTTGACAGGGGAGAAGGTGACGTCACCGGGAGAAGAGTTTGAGAAGGTGTTTACTGCCATATGCAAAGGGGAATTGATCGATCCATTGTTGGAATGTGTTGAAGGCTGGAATGGTGTGCCCCTTCCAATTTGTTAGTTCTTTTTAGGCATTTGACTCTGTTTGTTTCTCAAGTATTTCTTAATTGTGTATCGTTCATTTGTTGTTATTTCATATACCTGTTTCTTCTCCCAATAACTTTTGTATTTAACGAACCAATAGGAGTAAGTTTGGATGGTGGTGCTGGTGAAACCCTAAGTTGTTTTGTGATGATGATTTAATCATGGTGGGTTCCTGATCTAATTTTGTTGGAGTGCCTTGAAATCATTGGGTTCCTTGAGGAAATAGCTGAATTTGTGCATAACATTCATACGTGTAAAATGCTCAATTTCATCCCTACCAAAGACTAAACAGAAATATGGACGTCTGTTTTCTAACAGTCATATGATTTCTCCCCTTTCCTCAGCTGCTTTAATGCTACCGTTCACGTCTACCACATCAACAAAGGGCTAGCTCACGCCATCCGTCCGTCCATCCATACATTCGAATTTCAATCTAAGAGCAAGGAGATGGGCACAGACCGGTGCTGAAAATTAATTCGAATATATGTTGATCTGTTGATGCGGTAGAGTGACCATGGTGGTTGTGAAGAATAGCATTAATAGCAGCTGGGAGCACTGCCTAAACTTACTAATTTAGAACACGGGGCTTACATGTGGAAGCGTACTAACTTGTATGCTTGGCTTTTTCCGTGGTTTCTAAATCATGCATACAGTTTCGTTCTTTGACTTCTAGGATGGAGCATATCATTTTGTAGGTAAAATAGATAAAAATGAAAACTAAAGTTTCATGATTTCTTATTTTCCTGTCAACCGTGTTATTATATTTGTACTTAAAGAGTTATAAGATATCACATGGAAGTATATTGTTTTGAAATCTTGAAATTGGCTTAGTTGTAGCAGAAAGGAACATGTGTTGTCGATTGGCTTTGTGAACTCATGCGATCGCATATAATTATTTTGCATCTCAAAATCGCGATTGAAGGTTGCAACATGGGAAAATGGAAGTTAATATGTCAGCCAGTTGGACACAATAACAAGTCATCTCTTTACACAATTAATCCGTGCAGGAACAATTATTGACTCAAAAACACCACATGGTTCTTCGATCACGGGAGGTCATGGCACACCGGACTACACCAAGAAAGATGTCCTCATCACAGGTTATATGGAGTCTGGAATCAGCAGTGAATGCGTACTCTTCTCGAGTTTCATCCAGCAATGCACTGAATAGAGGGTGTTTTAGTAACTTCACCTTGATCACAAACCTTCTCTGGTTATCACCCACATACACCACCAAATGACCCTTTGGCACATCTTTTGGAATACAAGCTTCCTCCTTTCTTTCATGCTTGAAAGATGATGGCCATCTGAATGCCCATTGCCAGCACTTATCACAATCTGCAGATGAAGGTAAAACTCCATTATTCATCTTTCTACACGTCTTCACCCATGTTTTCATAATCTTTCCTCTCATCATCTTCCTATATATATATATATATATATATATATATGTATATATCTATAGATGCACTTCTTCGTATACAGAGAGAGAGAGAGATATTTTGTAGATGGTAGGAAGTTATATATATGTCGAGAGAGAGAGATATATATATGAAGTTAGTCTGGTATTGGCTGACACCGATACCTTCACTAGATGGTGTTTTTATTATATATTTATGTATTGATTGATACGAAACTGTACGAACAAGTATATTGGATGATTAAAAGGGTATTCAAAAGGTGGCATAATCAACAATATCTCTTTCATTACATGTATATTTTACAATATCTATACATACAAGTACACCAGATAAAAGTCGGAATCGCACTTCATCCGAGAACCTTTAAGCCATGCCCCTTTTCATCTATTCCACTCCCTACTTGTGGGTCTTGTTAGAATTACTACTTTAATTTCACCTTGATTAAACCATTCCATGATTTAAGGACTCCTTTCAGGTTCCACCTTAGGATATAAAACATGTCTGATTGAGAATTAAATCATGGATTTACCTACCATGAATGAATGCTATGTGGTTTGGTTCAATTCATGTCATGGTGAGATGAGTTGGCATCATTTGGCTGATGTGTTAAGCTGTAAAGTGAATCCAGCCAGGGTATGGGGAGAGTTAAATGATGTGAGCCCAGGAAGGTGTGGCTTACACCACTTTGAAAACGATTGAGCACATCGCCACCTGAATTACTTTAACTTTTAATGCATAAGATACAAGTTACCATAATACGGTTAGTGGGAAGTGGGCGTCCACCAAAATCATAACCTTCACGTTGCATGTTGTCTCGGTTTTAAATTTCTTCCTTCATAATTGTTATTCCCAACTTTATCATTTAAATTTACAGGACTGGAATCTGTAAATTTATCCATAGATGGGCGTAGACTTTTTTCCAAGTGTTGGTACCATTTGACTATAAGAAACAAATATAGAGATATTTTTCACAAAATAATATTTGAGCTGTTGCTTAGTTCATTGTTTTTTATATGTGAGGTCCCGTGTTCAAGTCCTTTATTGCAACATTTTAAAAATATAACAAATCTGAAGTTAAAAGCTAAAAACTAAGAAAATGAGACTAACAAGATTTGAACTCAAGTCCGGGGTGGAAGAATAGCCTTGCATGCCAACGAAAACTTGTGCCCCAAAATATGTACAATGACATTTTTTACGACCTCATAATTTTGAACCCTACGTGCACGAAGGAACAAGATGATGGCCCATGCCACCCTATTCAATGCACTAGGTCCACCTCCGAATCTATCATTACATACCTTTCATTATTACTATAAGAAATGAGGTGCGGCACAACACGGATAACACCCAAGGGAATTAAACATGGGATTTACGAAATAAAAGGTCATAGATGATCTATCATCTATCGTTTTCGTTTGATCTTACATTTCCCTTTATGGAATTGGCTTTTCTTCTTCTAGATTCGACATTCAAGTTTTGATACAGTTCCAAGTACGTAATATGCTTAGACTTGATTGAGATGGTTAAGTCAGCTCTGAAATGTCTCAATATCATTTTATATTTATAAGGAGGTAGAGAAATTTGAGTCCATTAGAAGATGTGATTTAGTTTGATTAGAGCCACAGGGATAAGATCTCAGACGTGTACCAAAAAAAGTAGAAAATAATTGAAATCCAGCAAAGGATTCATCCCCTTAAGCCCATGCAGATGGAAAAGCCTAATGGACAGGTAATAATATATCTTCTACCAAAATTTTAAAATCTTTCTTCCCGCCCTCTCCCTATATATATATATATAGAGAGAGAGAGGAGTAATCATTTGCAAATCAATCGAAAATTATAGTCTTTATAAACCAATCTAGATTGTTTTTTTTTTTAATCAACGGTTGAGTAGTTTTTTAATTTTAATTGATTAAAAATTAATGAATAGTAGATTTTAAGTACTTTAAATATAAAATTTTAGTAAATAATTAGAATTTAATTATTTTTGGTAATTATCTTCACATTTTTCTCTCCCAATATCTTCATCACTCTCTCTTTCATCTCCGGCAAGTTTTCAAAACCACCTCCTGTTTTCTTACCAGTGGTGGGGCACATGGTCAGAGATGAAGCAGATAAAGAGGTCGCTGGTGGTGGAAGAAGTGGATGTGGTCCGATGTGGTGAAGAGGTTCTGGGTTTTCAAAACCATCGCCTCTTTTCTTGTCGGTCGTGGGGAACATGGCCGGAGATCAAGCAGATGAAGAGGTCGCTGGTGGTGGTCTGTTGAATTGCAACCTTGTTTCTAGGTTAAATTTTATTCATATTTTTCAAAATCTTTTGTGAAATTTTTTCGTTTAAAGTGATGAATTAAATTTTTCATACATGGATCATTTTTCATATGGTTTCATGTATGAAAAATTGATGAATTTTTGTATATCAGTATATGAATCAATTTTTATATGGTTTCATATATGAAAAAGTGATGGATTTTTTCATACATGGTTTCAAGATCTTTTGTGAATTTTTTCATATATGAATCATTTTTAAATCAGATATGAGAAAACGATAAAATAAAGAACATGATTCAGATTTGAAAAAGGAGATGAAGAAGACGACCATGAAAGTGATGAAGATGACTCAGAAAATTCGTATAATAATAATATAACAAAAAAACTAGCAGATTTAAAATAATGGTTAGGGGCTGTTTGGCAGTTGCTGAATGATTTAGTTCAGAATAGTTAAGAGGTTAGAATGGCTAAGAGGATCAGAATAGTTAAGTGCTGAATGAAACAAGGTTGTTTGGTAATTGTTCTCTGAATGATAACAAATTACCATTTTAACCCTCAAGAAATACAATCAATTTCCAAAGAAAAAGATGTCGGTAATCCTCAAGAAATTGCAAAGATGCTGTTCTTCATATCAGTATCAAATCCTCAAGAAATTGCAAAATGTAGGTAATCCAATCATCATTAACATTGTTACAAACATGAAATTAACAATAAACATCATCAATTTCCAAAGAAAAATGCTAATCCCTAAACCAAACCCTAGACAGGAGAGGAGCGGCGACGAGCATCTTTGCATGGAATTGCAAGGATGTGGAAGGCGAAGTGAGGCGGCGACGAGCGGCGGCGACGAGCGGCAGCGGCGGCGACGAGCGGCGACTAGATGCAAACCCTAGACAGGAGAGACGCGACGAGAGGAGGCGGCGGCGACTAGATGCAAACCCTAGACAGGAGATGGAAGGCAACGAACGACGGTGGCAACGAACGACGGTGGCGAAGAACGACGGCGGCGACGAGGCGACGGCGATCGTAGGGTGGGGGAAGGACGCGACAGAGCGATGTGAGGAATGTTGGGGGAGAGGGCGATCGTAGGGTAGGGGGAGGACGCGACAGAGTGATGTGAGGAATGTTGGGAGAGAGGGCAAATATGGAAAAAGAAGAGTCTGAATGGTTTAGAGACTCCCTAGATGCAAAATGGTTAAGAGGTAAAATGTAACCATTCAGAGTATTTTTTTTTGCCAAACAGCCTTGACCTCTTAGCGATTAAGAGGTTGGCTCTCAATGTAACCATTAAGAGCCAAACAAACAGCCCCTTAGATTTAAGTAATTAATAATTTTTAAGAAAAATCTGATTTGTTTGATATTATATGAGATATTTTAGGAGGTTGATTATCTATACTATATTATAAAATATTTGATAAAAACTCTTAAAACTATTTTTTTATACATGAAGTACTGTTTATTGATGCATATTTCTTAAAAGGGAAAATTGTACCAAAATAGAATCAACTTTTACCTAATTCCTATTTTTTTGGGGAACCAACTTTCAAAATCGTCATTTTGGGGAACCAACTTGCACCTGATTCCTATTTTGGGGAACCAACTTTCAAAATCGTCATTTTGGGGAACCAACTTGCACTTGATTTCTATTTTGGGGAACCAACTTTCAAAATCGTCATTTTGGGRAACCAACTTGCACYTGATTYCTATTTTGGGGAACCAACTTTCAAAATCGTCATTTTGGGRAACCAACTTGMACCTGATTCCTATTTTGGGGAACCAACTTGCAAAATAATTATAGAAAAATAACTAGAATTCATTTTTTTCCAAAAATTAATGCAATAAAATCTATATTTCATTTCAAATCTCGTTTTTTTTAATTCAGATATCAAATGGAAATTTAAAAAAAAATCCAAATTACCACAATAAAAATTGTTTTTTACTAATGCAAAAAAAAATCAATTTTATAGAAAAAAATTGATTGATGCAATAAAAACTAAATATTAAATATCACATTCAAATTTTTATATCTAACCAATCCGTATCAATTATTTTTTTTCTGTTAAATTGATTTTTTTTGCATTAGTAAAAAACAATTTTTATTGTAGTAATTTGGATTTTTTTTTTAAAATGTTCAATTTGATATCTGAATTAAAAAAAACGAGATTTAAAATGAAAAAATAGATTTTATTGCATTAATTTTTGGAAAAAAACGAATTTTAGTTATTTTTCTATAATTATTTTGCAAGTTGGTTCCCCAAAATAGGAATCAGGTGCAAGTTGGTTTCCTCAAAATGACGATTTTGAAAGTTGGTTCCCCAAAATAGGAATCAGGTGCAAGTTGGTTCCYCAAAATGACGATTTTAAAAGTTGTTCCCCAAAATAGAAATTAGGTGAAAGTTGGTGCAATTTTCCCTTCTTAAAACTCAAGATTACAAAAAAATAATTCACAAGTACAACTTATTAAAGTTCTCATGCTTGAATTCGTGTAACTAACTGTAGATAAATATAATCAAATACATGATAAACATTTCTTTTCAAATATAAAAAATCTAAAATATAATTAGAATAATCATTGTGTTCTAGAAGAATAATTAATTATTATTTTTATAAAAAATTATATTATTAAATAAAAAATAAATTACTTCGTTATTAAACCTAAAATAAATAAAAATAAAAATTTTGAATTAAAGAAATTACACAACAAAACTAGAATTTTATATAATTAATTTGATACTAATATTGATATATATTTTTTTATAATTTTATGATATCTTCAAATTTATATTTTATTCAAAAATAAAAACATTATCGTTTTTCTCAAAAACACATAAAACCGTATTATAATATCGATAGGGGACAAAATATAAAAAACATTAAAATCGAGATTTATCTCGCTGCATTGCGCGAGTACCCTTCTAGTTCCTAAAAATACGAATTTGGTAAAAAGACTCAAATACCATTAGTTGTAAGTTTGTAACCTTCGGATGATTTACAATATATATATATATATATATATATATACTAATTGTGTACCCGTGCAATGCAACGGGAGCCGTGAATTTTAACGATTTTGAAGTTTCACTGGTTTTATTAGAAAATATTTAACAATGATATAAGTTACACTTTGTTTTTACAATTAATACAATTTGAATAAATAAGAGTTATGGTTTCAATTACAGTCTATCAATGAAAAAAATAATATGATAGTTTAAAATTCAATATATTTAAAATCCAACATATTTAAACGACTCCACAAATGTGTTCGATTTACACCAAGAGCAAAAAATCAAGAGATCGAGACCGAGAGTTTTAGAGCAATTGAATATGAGATGATATGAGAGAACTTTTAATAATTCATGGTGAATATCAGTTTGAATCTCACACCGAGGGATGGGGAGAAGACATAAAGATATGAAAGGGTGAATGCATGAGTGAAAAGTGTCAAAAGTATATTGAGAACATGAAAAGAAAAGATAATAATCTGTATTGGTAACTTGTACAATATGTTATTTTAATTGTAGATTAAGAGATTTTAAGATTGAATGCATAAAGTAGTAGTACTTAATGCATTATGAGTTGTTTTTAAGACTTTGTGCATTAAAAATTATTTTTAAGATTTTTGATAAATCTGGTTTATAAGGTAGTATAGATATCTATATACCTAAACATGTATCTAGACACAATTTTCACTTACGATTCAAATAGGTCTATTTAAGTGACATATGTCCCTCTACACGTTTATTTTCTTATTTTTGTGGTTTAACTAAATTTAAGTCTGAATTTAACTCTGAAGTGGCCTCCAGACTTACAACATAATTCTGAAAAAATTCAGAGTTGTAAGTTTGAATTTAACTCTGAAGTGGCCTCCAGACTTACAATATAACTCTGGAAAAATTCAGAGTTGTAAATCTGAATTTAACTCTGAATTTAACTCTGGAGTGACATCCAGACTTACAACATAACTCTGGAAAAATTCAGAGTTGTAAGTTTGAATTTAACTTTGAATTTAAATCTGAATTTAACTCTGGGGTGACCTCCAGACTTACAACATAACTCTGGGAAAATTGAGAGTTGTAAGTCTAAATTTAACTATGAATTTAACTCTGGAGTGATCATCAAAACCGGGTTTAAAATTTCAAATTCGGATTTTTGAAGCATTTTTCACAAAACAATATTACCTGGGACTCGACCCCAGCCAGGGGCTCTGCCCCTTGGACCCCGCCATCAGGGGCGTTGCCCCCATACCTCTGTCGTTTAGGGGCTTCGCCCCTATATCAAAATAAACTCAAATAAGTGTGCACTCGGCATCTTTCTTACATGTTCGATATTTATCATGATTACATTGATCAACAATTTAATCACATTACACTTAAATAACATTAGTGATACAAATCGCCAACATGAAGTCATCATATATTGGTTATTTCTCAGACTTACAACATAACTGTGAACTGTTCTGTTCCAGACTTAGTTATATTGTTTATTCCCAGACTTAGAATACAACTCCGAACTCCTCTTCAGAGTTGAAGTTCAGAGTTACGTTTCCGAGTTATAAGAACTCAGAATTCTTGTGATTCAGAGTTATGCTCGTAGATACTTTCTAGACTTAGAAGACAACTCTGAATTCCTCTTATTCAGAGTTAAGTCCAAAGTTATTTTCCAGCCTAGTAATATAACTCTGAATTCTTGTGTTTCAGAGTTAATGCCCAAAGTTTTTCTCATTTAAAATACCCCGTGTAATACACGGGGTCGAACCTAGTATATATATATATATATAAATCAAATGAGAACATGGTAAAAAAAGAGAACTATAACACCCTAACTAGATGTGGTTTTGCACTGAAATTACATACAATTACATAACATGATCAACGCATTGACGTAATGTCGACTTGACCCGCAACCCTATGTTGTGACCAAAGTCGTGGATAATCACATAATGATTTGTCCCTTATATTAGTAACTGTTATTATATGGATTGTTTTTCTCTATATAGATCGTATAATATTAAAAGTTAAAGATCACATATTCTGTTAATAAACATATAATTTTGATGTAAATATTTATTAAAGATGGTTCCCCAAAATAGGAATCAGGTGCAAGTTGGTTCCCCAAAATGACGATTTTAAAAGTTGGTTCCTCAAAATGACGATTTTGAAAGTTGGTTCCCCAAAATAGGAATCAGGTGCAAGTTGGTTCCCCAAAATGACGATTTTAAAAGTTGNTTTTTCAAAAAAAAAAAAAACCAAATGTTAATTTACAAAGTTCTTTAAACGATAGTTAAAGATTATTTGTACGAATTAATATTACCATTTTTTAAATTATATTTGCAGTTAAATTTTATGAAATATGATTAAATTTTGGACTAATTTATCAAATACAAAAATGGGTGACACGTTTATGGACAAATAGACCCAAGTCCGGTACAAGCCTTCAAGGTCTGGTGTTATCTTTTGTATTTAACACTTTTAATTTTTCTTTATTAATTAAATGGGGTAATTATGAATTTGATCCTTGTATTTACACTTTCTACCAACAATAGTCCCAAAATCAAAATAAATACAAACATGAGACTCGTGGTTGACATTTTCGTACTCATTGAGAAATAACAAAAATCAGTTAACTCGGATATAAGAGGGTACTTGTCTCTTCTCTCCTTGGAGTGGCATCCCTCCCACCACTTCCCCTCTGACGACCCATTTCTCCGGCAAGCCTCCCCTTCTCCTTCGACGACCTCTTTCTCTCTTCGTCCCCTCCCTCCATTTTCTCTATATTGAAGTCCCCCAACCCCTAAACAAACCCCTTTCCTATTCTTCTCGTTCACAAACATCTTTAACTGCCTGGTACATGGACGAAACTCAGAATCTAGAATCAATTAGTCGACGCCATGGATTTTGGTGGAGTCTAAAGTTCACAAAATTCAATACGGTACTTACATGTTTCTTTGTTTGGATTTGGTTTTTGCAATTAATGGGCCGATCGAGGGTATTGATTGAGGTTTCTTGTTGAATTTGGTTTTCACCATTAGCAGGGGATTGTTTGGTGTTACCATAAACCCTCGATTAATTGGTATTTGAAAAGTTTATAAATATAAAACCCAAATACAGCTCCCATCTCCTCGCATCCTCTCAAAACCAACTACTATGAAAGACTCTGACATAATTAGAAAAAGTACCTTACCGAAATGGACACAAGGAATCGAAACCAGTATGTTAGCATAGAGAAATTTGACTAAAAACACATGGAACGACTTTGCAGGCTTTGATCCACCTTAAAGATGCACTCGTTTGACAAAAACATCATAAATCAAGTACTTGTTGGTATCATACAAGTTTGTATTTCAATCACCATTAAATTCTACAAAAACAGTACCTAATAATCATCTCCTTAAAGAGTGACACAAAGAAAGAGGTTAATCACATTAATGCTTGATATCATGAAGCAACATAAACAGTAAAACCATAATGCTTCATTGACTTTGTGAGTCTTCATCCCACTTACAAAGTGGATTTTCCCTATTTACTACTATCATGCTTTGTTAATATGGACAAACAATCATCCACCTTTCAAATTTATTTTGCCTTTAATCCTCTTTTGCTATACATACATACATACACACACACACATATATATATATATATATATATATATATATATATGCATTCCTCAATAAATCAATTCGATAATTACTTAAACGGAACTTAATTTTCCAAAATAAACTCTCGAGGCAACACATTTGTACCAAACTGATGGGGGTGTTGTTGAATCGTCGGTTAGACACGTCCAAGTCATGATTGTTTCGTTCGAACATCGAAAAAGAGAAAAACGCGTATAAGCAGTAACCTAAATTGCAGATCTTGAGATATAAAATGCATGCATGCAGTAGAAAAATCTGTTTTAAAAACACTATTAATTGAACGACAAAAAAGTAGTGTTTTATTTGTTATTCTCAAAAGAAAACACCAAGATTGTAATAACGATGGACCACTGACTTATTGCACCTTCTTTTTTATAGACAATGAAACATATATAATTAAAGGTTTTACCACCATCTTGTAAAAGCCACCACAATATCTCATATCTGAGCTTATAAATACCACTGATCTCCAGCTACACTCTCATATATTCTTACATATACATATAGGATCACAAGGTATACATATATACTACTTCCTAATGATCATGGTACACAATTCCATTTCATGAATCAGAGCTATCATATCACTAACATTTGTGTTTGATCATTGCAGCAGGTACCAAGACACAGAAAAATGAAGCCGATGGCGCTTATTTTCATAACCATGTTGCTGTGTTCTTGCCTAGTGCTTCAAGGAAGAGCACAGAGAGAGATGGTTCATGTTAATTATCCAGATAGCTACATAGACAACCACCACAATATTCCAAGACAGAATTTCAATTCGCAAGGTGGTGGGAATGGAGGAGATGCTGGTGATGATGATACCGATAATGGAAGAGGATGAATCGAGTTTCTTAAACTATATATGTTATGTTCGCCAGAAAATGCTAAAAGGGTTATTTCTGGTGAATCTAATGTGTGCTAAGAGTGGTAATTTATGCATGTTTTTCTACTCATTGCAACTTTTGTTTCTACTCATATATGTATGTAGAGGATGAACATAATATCTCTAGCTATGTGCAAACACATGATTATAGAGATATATATGATTGCATGATATGTAAATACCGGGTTTTGGAGATTATATATATGTGTGTATTGAGAGTTGAATGATTCAAAGTTTGCTGCTGAAGTAAAGGAAGATTTAGTCTTTTATTTTTATTTTTATTTTTGTTGCTTTCTAGTCTTAGTTGCAGATTTATTTCCTAGTTTATARCCAAGTTAGTTGTTCTCTGTGAAGCCTATAAAAAGDCCCTTAGTCTTTGAATAAAGCACTGCCAATTTTTAGCACCAAATACTTTCTTGCTCTATCAATTTCTAACATTTGTGGTATCAGAGCCAGGTTGCAACCTAGGCTTCGATTGTTAATTCCTTTTTGCAGCAAGAAATTTAATAGAAACCCATGGCCTCAGGAAGCTCTACTGTTAATGCATCCCAACCTCAGATTCCAGTTTTCAAAGGTGAATCCTACGAATTTTGGAGTATCAAAATGAAAACGCTGTTTAAATCCCAAGATCTGTGGGATTTAGTTGATAAGGGCATAACTGAAGGATCAGAAGAAGCAGCAAACAAGGAGATCTTAAAGAAAGATGCCAAGGCCCTGTTTCTTCATTCAACAAGCTGTTGATGAAACAATATTATCAAGAATTGCAGCAGCCGACTCAGCCAAATCAGCTTGGAACACTCTCAAGACCGAGTATCAAGGTTCAACTAAGGTAATCCTTGTTAAACTTTAGTCCTTGAGAAGAGATTTTGAAACAGCAGTTATGAAAAGCAATGAATCTGTTCAAGATTATTTAGCAAAGGTTTCATCTATTGTGGGTCAAAGGAGAACTTATGGTGATAAAATAACTGATGAAACCGTTGTTGCTAAAATTTTAAGGAGTTTGTCTCCCAAGTTCGATCATGTCGTTGCAGCGATAGAGGAGTCTAGGGATCCTTCTACTTTAACTGTTGATGAACTCATGGGGTCCCTACAAGCCCATGAAGCAAGAATCAACAGAAATCCATCCAAAGAAGAGGAACATGCATTTCAAACTCAGGGGGAGTCATTTAAGTCCCCAGGAAACCGTGGCAGAGGAAGAGGTGGATTTAGAGGAAGAGGTGGATTTAGAGGAAGAGGACGTGAACGAATGATTTCTGTCCAATGCACGTATTGCAAGAAATTTGGGAATAAGGAAGAAGATTGCTGGAGTAAAGAGAAACAAGCTCAATATGCAGAAGAAGAAGAAGAAGAAGAAGAAGAAGAAGAAGAAGAAGAAGAAGAAGAAGAAGAAGAAGAAGAAGAAGACTACTTGTTCATGACATATGAAAATCATCAATCTGTCTCAAAAGATGTCTGGTACATTGACAGTGCTTGTTCAAATCATCTCACAAGAAATAAAGAGAAGTTTAAAGACCTGGATGAAACACAGAAGTCACTGGTTCGATTAAGAGATGACAAGCAAGTTCAAATTGAAGGAAAAGGGACTGTAGCTGTCAATCTTCACGGAAAGGAAAGACTTATTCGAAACGTGCGCTATGCACCAGGTTTTGCTCATAATCTACTAAGTGTAGGCCAACTTATGGATTCTGGTTTGATTGTTAATTTTAAAGAAAATGCATGCACTATTAAAGAAAAAACTGGTGAAGTATTGTTCCAAGTCACTATGACAGAAAACAAAATGTTTCCTATGGATTTCTGTTGTGCAGAATTCTATGGAATGATGAGCAGCAACTGCGTGAACACAGATACATGGCATCAACGTTATGGGCATCTGTATGTAAAAGGCTTGCAACTACTTGCAAATAAAGAGATGGTAAAAGGCTTACCAAACATCAAGGATCTTACTCGTGTGTGTGAAGGTTGTGCTTTTGGTAAGCAAACACGAAGAACATTTCATGTGGGACAAGCAAAAAGAGCTCAAGAGAGGCTTGAACTGGTACATGCCGACATATGTGGTCCGATGAAGACCGAGTCTCACGGAGGAAGCAGATACTTTTTACTTTTCATAGATGACTATTCAAGAATGAGTTGGGTTTACTTTCTCACCTACAAGTCGGAAGCTTTCGAATGGTTCAAGAAATTCAAGGCTTTGACAGAGAAACAATGTAATGGGAAACTGAAAACTCTGAGGATAGATAGAGGTGGTGAATTTCTTTCTAAAGAATTCATCAACTTATGTGATGAAGAAGGAATCAAGAGAGAATTGACAGCACCTTATACCCCTGAACAGAACGGTATAGCCGAGCGGAAGAACCAAACCATAGTTGAAATGGCCAGATCAATGCTTAAGTTCAGGAAAATGAAAGACGAATTTTGGGCAGAAGCAGTGGCAACAGCAGTGTACTTGATCAATATATCACCCACAAAAGCAGTGTGGAATGTCACACCATATGAAGCCTGGTATGAATCCAAACCTTATGTCGATCATTTGCGTATATTCGGATGCGTATGTTATGCCTTGATACCATCCGGTAGACACAAGTTAGATCAAAAAGCAAAGAAATATGTATTTATAGGGTACTGTACAAATTCCAAGGCATATAGACTTTTTGATCCAGATAAAAAGTCTATTGTTGTTGGTAGAGATGTGAAGTTTAATGAACAGGAAGGATGGGATACAAGTTCAAGTCAATTTAGCTCAAGCATGGATGTAATGCAAGATGAAGTTCAAGAAGAAAGCATGCAAGAAGAAGTATCAGACAACTCCCAAGGCAATAGTTCAGACAGCCCTCAAGACACAACACCAAGTAACAGTTCAAAGTCATCGCCACATGACACAAGTGAAGAAGAAGTTAGTCTAAGAAGAAGTGAGCGTGGCAGAATACCAAAACGCTCATTTGATATTGAAGGAAAAAATTGTGACTTTGCATTGTTTGCTGGAGATCCAGTAACACCAAGAGAAGCAATGAAAGCCGAAGTGTGGAAGAAAGCCATGAATGATGAAATTCAAGCAATTGAGAAGAATGGAACTTTGAAGCTTGTTGATGTACCTGCAGGAAAGAAGGCAATCAGTCTTAATGGATTTTTAAGACCAAGTATCATGCAGATGGAACAATTCAAAAGCACAAAGCAAGGTTAGTAGCACGAGGATATGCACAAGAATACGGAGTAGACTTCGAAGAGACCTTTGCTCCAGTGGCGAGATTCGAGATAGTGAGAATCATTCTCGCACTTGCAGCTCAAATGGAATGGACGGTTCATCAGTTCGATGTAAAATATGCTTTTCTAAATGGAGAGCTCAAGGAAGATGTGTATGTGCAACAACCAGAATGTTATGAAGTTTCAGGGGAAGAAAATAAAGTGTACAAACTCGAGTAGGCGTTGTATGGGTTGAAACAAGCCCCTCGAGCTTGGTACAACAAAATAGACGAGTTCTTTCATGAACACGGATTCAAGAGAAGTCTCAACGAACCAACCTTATATGTGAAGAAGTAAGGAGATAAAGACATCATCCTAGGAAGTCTTTATGTAGATGATATGATTTATGTTGGTTCATCTGCACAACTTATTTTAGAATTCAAGAATGCTATGAAGAACAAATTCGAGATGACGGATCTGGGAGAATTGAGTTACTTCCTAGGACTTGAGGTCAAGCAAACCAAGAATGGCATATTTCTCTCTCAACAGAAATATGCTGTGGATATCTTGAAACAATTTGGCATGGCAGGTTGCAAAACTATTGCAACACCAATGAATGTGAATAAGAAACTTGTTACTGAAGATGGAACAGAAATGGCAGATGCAAGAAAGTTCAGAAGCCTAATTGGACGTCTCATCTATCTTACACATTCAAGACCCGATCTAGCCTATGCTGTCAGCCTGATTTCAAGGTTCATGCACTGTCCAAGCGTTCATCACTTTGGAACAACATAAAGGATCCTATGTTGCTGGAACAATTTCTTATGGAATATGGTATTCAAAACAAGAGAAGTTTGAACTAATGGGCTACTCTGACAGTGATTGGGCAGGCTCTCATGAAGACATAAAAAGTACTACAGGAAACCTCTTCAATTTTGGATCTAGAGCAGTAACTTGGGTGTCAAAGAAGCAGACCACGGTTGCCTTATCTTCTACAGAAGCCGAGTATGTTGCTGCAACAACAGCTGCTTGTCAAGCAGTGTGGTTAAGAAGGCTATTAGGAGACTTGGATCAAGAACAAAAGAAGGCAACTCTGATCTTATGTGATAACATCTCAGCAGCAGCCATGACCAAGAATCCTGTGCTCCATGGAAGAACAAAACATATCGAAATCAAACATCATTTCATCAGAGATTTGGTGATCAATGAAGAAATTAAGCTGGAATTCTGCAGAACTGATCAACAGGTGGCTGATGTGTTCACTAAGTCACTTCCAAAAGGAAAATTTGAAGAACTCCGTGATCAGTTAGGAGTTGTCAACTTTGAATCAAGGGGGAGTATTGAGAGTTTAATGATTCAAAGTTTGCTGCTGAAGTAAAAGAAGATTTAGTCTTTTATTTTTATTTTTATTTTTGTTGCTTTCTAGTCTTAGTTGCAGATTTATTTCCTAGTTTATAACCAAGTTAGTTGTTCTCTGTGAAGCCTATAAAAAGTCCCTTAGTCTTTGAATAAAGCACTGCCAATTTTTAGCACCAAATACTTTCTTGCTCTATCAATTTCTAACAGTGTGTGTATATATATATATTAGTTGTGTACCCGCGCAATGCGACGGAAACCATGAATTTTAACGATTTTGAAGTTCCACTGGTTTTATAAGATAAGATTTAACAATGATATAGTTACACTTGGTCTTTACATATTAATACAATTTGAATAAATAAGAGTTATGGTTCCAATTACAGTTATAGGGGTATAAAGTGTAAATTTAAAATTATAAGTTTAAAAAAATTGGTTGTGAGAGGGTGAGTGTATGTGAAGAGAGGAGTTGATGAAAAAGTGATATAAAAAGTATCTTGATCATTTAGTATTTTTAAGACTTACTTTTGTTAAATTTGTTTTATAAGATAATATATATATATATATATACATATATATATATATAGAGAGAGAGAGAGAGAGATTAATGAGGGAGGGGGTAGGATGTGGTTGTGTTCTACAAGTCTTTTCATTATGGGGAATTGAGAAAAAGAAGACAAAAATGAATGGTTTCTGTGTATGGGAGATGTACATATATAGATTTTGGGTGTAAATATAAATATATATAAATATATTGAAATATAGATATAGATAGATAGGTGAAGGGGTTGCTGCTATCGCCACCCTAAACCCCACTCCTTGTCAATTCTCATACATCCCTCATTCATCATCATCTTCTCACATCACAATTTTTTAATATTTTTTTAATTTTAAAATTACATTTTACATCCTCCTCCATTGTGGCCGCTTTCTTCTTCTGTATTCAATGTCTGCTACCCATTTTACCATAGACTTCGTCTGGGTCAAAGTTGTTTGTCGATGATTGAAGCTCGTCGAAGGTGAACACCAGCGGGAGGAGGCTAGTGGAGCGATGGCAGTGGAGGTAAATAACCATCAGATCTTCTAAATGTGAGTTCTTTCTTATTCTTCTAGAAATGTATGTACTTATCAAGATGAACAGTAGAAAACATACAAATATTACAGCTAAAGACATCATTGCTACTCGTATTTTGGTTTTAAACATCCGGTGATGATTTTTGAGGTTGGATTGAGGATTGAAAGCATAAAAATGGTTTATTTGGGTCAAATGAATTGAACCCACAAATGCCATTGATGGATTTGAAAGTTGTGCAGTTTGAAAAGTAAGAATCTTTTTCTTCCCATTCAACTTCAATTCCAAATTTCAAGAAACTATCAAGAAACCCTAAAATGTCATATTGGCAGCCTTTTTTATAGAGTTGTGGAGGGTGAATAGATCCACAAGAACGGATAATCTGAAGTGGATTTTTGGTAATTTTACATTCCCATGGACAATGGCTGCAGTTTGGGAGGGTTGGGGACATGCAATAGCTTATAACTGCATTCTTACTACTCTCTATCCTATTTTATTTCTTCATTTAAAATTGCTGAAACATGAGAAATATTCATATCATAGTCATAACCATTGTTTACTAAAACAGTCGAGGCTTATGTCAGTTTGTTGCATTACTCTTACATGCTCCATAATATCAATTTTGTTAGTCTAAAGAGGTATCAAGAATGCTTTTTTTGATATCAAGAATGCTTTTTTTGCCAAATGCACAAAAATGAAATGGAAACAGCTAGCTTTACACACTGGATGCTCATTGATCAATATTCCAATCTTCTGAACATCTTGCCCAATTAGTAGGAACAAGAATGAACCAGTAGGAATATGTTTAGAACACATACAAGAAGAACCAAAATATTCCAAAACATGGGTAGAGAATGCAAACAGTAGGAATATAAAGAGAATTTAGAAAGCAAAATTAAAACCTCAATACCTCAGAGAAATTGCTAGGGTTTTGAAGAAGTTGTGAAGAAATCAAAACCTCAAAAGTCTAGTTATATGCACCGAGGAA
>NC_037528.1:8190573-8199045 GCF_001531365.2 Cynara cardunculus var. scolymus
TATATATATATATATATATATATATATATATATATATATAAAAAGTTCAATACAAGCAATTAGAACTTTTATGATTCATATGTTAATTATGTAAATAAACACACAGTAAAATCCAAGTGTTAATTAATTACTTGAGTGTATAACTATACCATGCTGATCAATGATCATAAGGGATGAAAATGACATTTTAGGAGAATTCCAAGCATGTAGTGAACCTCTAAATCGAGACAACTCGCGAGCTACTCGATATCGACTTGGTCAATACTCGACTCGAATAAGTTTGGCTCGAACTCGAGCTCGACAAGGCATATTAACTAGTCGAGTCGAGCTACCCAATACTCGACTCAAAAAACTCGTGAGATACTCGATATTTTTATATATAATTAATTTTAAATATAATCAATTTTATGATATAATTTGTAAAATATAAGATATTAAAAATATCGTATATTTTATATATTTGAACAAAAATTATACATTTTTAACTATAAAACTTAATCAATTATTTTTTTACTAAAATCATAATTAAAAGAAGACAAAAAAAACTATAGAAGTGTTAATGAAGTTGTCCCACTTTGAGAAAACGATAGTAAAAAAAGGGTGAAGAAATGTTATAAAAGAGAGGAAGGTGAATGTAGTTTGTAACTTTATCCTTTTGATGATGAAGTTTGAGGCGTATCTTTTTAGTTTTATAAATTTAAAAGGTGCATTTGGTACGCATAACAGAGTGGGACAAGACATGACAGAACACACTTATCCCATGTTTGGCATGTCCTTATGTGGAACTGATCGGAACTAACTTGGACAAATGTGGAACATGCATGGAACAAGACCTAATGTACCATTATACCCTCACCCCTGATACGTGCGACTCTCTTTCATGCCTCTCATCAATTGCCTCTTTCATGCCGTTCTAAAATTGATGATCTTCTCAAGTGTGCTAATTGATTTCTCCTCAATCGATCAATTTCTCCTAAATCTGGAATTGATCGATTTTTTCTACTGAAGACATGCCTCCCCCCACAATCAGACACGCCAAGATCGATTTCTCAAGTGTGCTAATCGATTTCTACTGCTTCTCATCAGACACTCCTGCAATCAGGTAATCGATCGATGCTGAGAAATGACTCTCAAGTCCAACTTACTTTTTAATTACTCGTGAGTTTTCAAATCGAGTTTGAGCTTGAGAAAGGACTTTTGAGTTTGGGTCGAATATATCAGTACTTGAGCTCAACTCACATCATTTACAAGAAACCAACCCTGATAAATTCAGTGACCACAATTGTTCTATATGCCTGACCGCTCAAAGAAAATTTATAATCCACCGTTGACACCAACTTTTACAACGTAATTTATTTTACGATGAACAACTTTTAAACATAGTGATTGTTTTTCAGAACGTGATAACTTTTTAAAGTATGACATTTCTTGCGATGACAACTTTGTAATTATAAGGTACTTAATGAAATTTCATACTTGGTATTTTTTTTGTTTAATTAAAATTACTATATTTACAAATTGTAGTGCCCATGAGAGTGTTACAAGATACATGCTTTTCGTATTAACGGTATTTATACATGTTCGTATTTTTAAATAAATTACTATAAACTATAAAATCAATACCATGATATAAGAAAAAAGAAGTGTTGGTTTTTTTTTTTTTTTTTTTTTTTTGGTATTAAAAAAGATGTGAAATTTGAATTGTATATTTAAGAAATGGCGAAATATTTAATTAATCAAAGTGAAAAATCCAAAACAAATTCCATGATTGATCAAATGGGAATAAGATGATGTTATGTGCGCCCAAGAAAGTTGAATTAATTCCATATCTAGATGTTTCAACAATATTTACACTTTAATATATATTATTTGAGATCTAATTAATTGCTTATGTAATTGTTATGTGTAATTAACATTCAAAACAAACGTCGTTCTAAAATTTATATATATATATATATATATATATATATATAGAGAGAGAGAGAGAGAGAGAGATATTTAAATAAAAAACATGAGAAAGTAAAAAAGATGTGTATCGTTAAAAAAAATCACTTATATTAACAAACAATTAAGATAATTATGGAATGTGATATAATTCATTTGTTATGATCTTTGTTTTAGATTAAAAAACAATAAAAAATTATGTAACCAGATATTCGTCACAATCATGATTGATTTATAAAAATTCAGTGATTTGTATTTGAAACTCCCTTTACCTGATAACCATTTTACATAATTTTTAAAGTTTGACAATTAATTAATATGGCTACGGAATCATATTAATATACAATGGATTATCTTTTTTAATATATTTGTTTTACAGGCCTATCTAAGTCTTAGAAGTTTGGGGGTAATTTTCCAACCACAAACTTATGTTACCATCCATAACATTATATGATTTTATATATTAAAGCGAGTTAATAATAAAAAGGAGCAAATTGTATTTAATTGGGATGTACTTTCTTACATTTCTCATTTTTGGAAATTTATTTTCAAAAATACAATTATTTTGAAGAATGTATTATGTATTTATTATAATTGAGGAATAAACTGTGTTTTTGATGTAATTATGAAACATATTATACCTTTGTGAACAAATAAAAGTAAATGTGTTATGGTCTTATAAACAAAAACTTTCCTTGAAATAAAATTATTAAACTATCTTGGTTGAGATGTCTTGTCATAAACATCAAAATTAACCTTTTAAGATAGGTTTAGAATCGAAACAATTTACATTTCATTAAAATGCATTTATGTGTACAAACTTTGGAAGTTGTATTTTAGATTATGTTTTAAATGATGTATTTCATTTCTTTTGTATTTTTTATTTTATTTTAAGATATACACTTCTATATATTCGGTACTTGATTTTTTTATTTATAGTAGCGATAAATACATACATTGTCACACATCTTCCCTTATTCTTATGAAAAATATAGTTTTTCAATTAATTTTTAAGGGTCTATATGATTTTGTGGTACTTCTTGAAGTCTTTTTTTAAAGTTGTCGGGTTTAGTGACTTCCACGCAAGTTGAAATTGCATTGCCTAACCTATGAGACATCTTGACAACTTCCCAACTTCATATTTGTGCGTTTGGGCATTGGCTATGCAACTTTGCAAGCCGTTTGTATTGTACCAAAAATGATCAATGTGCAACGTCTTTTTATAAGTCATTCTAGCTTGTTTTTATCAGTTTTTCTTCATCACTTTTGCTTACAAATACTTGTAACACAAACACATACATCGATTTAAACATCATATTATGTATCAAAATTGAATCTTTGATCTCTATTCGTCACAACACGTATTAGGTGTTTTTTCATCAAATTAACAACATTTCAACCTTAGTCTTAAGTCTTAACTCCATTACCAAATGTTGCTAGGACATTATGGGCACTAAAGAATCAATAAATGATCTAATTATGATTAAATTAAATCTAGAAGGTTTTGGTGTGATGAATTTGTTGATAATGATCAAATTATGGAATGTGTAATCCTGATCTGATTTCATGGTTCTTTCAATCATCAAAACCCTCTTCTCTCGTCTGTTAGTTGTTGGACTAGGATTTTTCAAATAATGAAAACATATTCCCTCATGTGAACCCCACTTTGAAACTAGGTCCTAAAGTTAGGTTGTTATATTTGTACATATGAACATATAATATGTATCTTAGAGTCACCTGGCTATTATTTAATTTTAAACTTTTTAGTTATTAAATAAACAATATTATCCAACCAACCTTTCATAAATATACTTAGTTGAGCTTCGTTAAAAATATATTGAATTTTTATATGGTAATCAGAACACCAAAAATTCACTTTTCTTGGTGAACATTGTTATCATTATTTTCTTGTCAAATTGCCATTAACTTATCCGTAACACCAATTCTTTTAAATCATTATTACTATTTATCATAATACAATGCAATATGACTTTAAAAACAAATGTCAACATGTCTTCTTTATTATCATTCACTACCAATAACGAATATTTACAATTATTAATAAATGTTAATCGTTGGATGATTGATTCATCTTACCCCGTTCATCTCAATATATAAACTATTCAAGATATATATATATATATATATATATATATAAGATATATATATATATATATATATTTATTTNATATATATATATATATATATATATATAAGATATATATATATATATATATATTTATTTATTTCAAGAATAACAGGCCAAAGAATAAAAGAGTTACAATAATTTATATAAAAATTGGATATTTAATAAAAATATGCAATTCAAACCAATATTCCAACGTTAGAATACAAACAAAATTTAGTCGTTGCGGGGGTTTTGTACTCTCTCTTTATAATGGTCAGGTCAAGACTTCCATGCCATCTATTTCCCCTTTTGCATCTCACTTTTTCATCTTCTTACAGTAACCGATTTGGGCTGCTCTCTTTTGCAATCAGATTGATTTTCAGCTGATTAAAGGTAAACTCCATTTCTGACTTCTTGACTTAGGGTTCATAGTTTTGTGATTAACTCAATCGATTCGGGTGTTTTTTTTTCCTTTGGGTTTTCAGGTTTTTACTTGGGATTTATAATTTTGTGATTGATTAAATCGAGTTGTTCATCTTGTGTGCAAAACTCTGAATTTATGTGATGTAGGATTGTGTAAACTACTGATTCTATCCTGTTATTATGTACAATCTAGGGATGTACCAAAGAAGGGTGAAGCTGCATATTCCAATTTGCTTGTAATTAAGTAATGTATTTTATAGAAAATGAGTTGTTATTAGAATGATTTCAAGTAATTGAGCAAGGAACTAGTTTGTTAAAAATTCATGAAATATAAAAACCCTTAATTATTTTTCAACCATGTAAGAGGAAAATTGAGAATCATACAACAGGATAGGGTGTTTTAGTGATATGGGTATGTGATCTTGGTAAATCTATGACTACAGGTAATGTTAGCATCTAGCCCTCTATATAGCTGAGGACAAAATTGCTCATTGTATCTGTCGGTTGTCAATTCGAGTCTTCTTAGGGTCACTGGTGCATCTCAATATTTATGATATAGAGATGATCACAAATCTGAACCCCAAAATTCTTCAAAAAGTTAAATTCATAATCTTATCCCTCATTGTGTGGTGACATATCCTTCATATTATGCTATACTCTTCTGTTGCACATGATGTCTTTTGGTGGCCTACCATCAGGTCCAAATTATATGAAATTGAAAGTCCAACTTCACTGCAATCGTTTGGTCCAGAAGACGTACGATTCTTCTTGTCACTGCATTCACCCTTATCGTAGTTTATGAGTACAATCATGGTCAATCTCTCGATTATTATAAAATGTTCTTTCCATCCCAAAAATATGCATTTTGAGTTGTCTAATAAAAATGCGATGCCTGTCTTGGAAATATTTCTTTGCAAGATTTACCTAATGTGCACATTAGCAACTATCACAAGATATTGGTGAAGCTGATTGTAGTCTCCAAGTTTTTGTGATGCAGAGTATTTATTACAAATAGCGAAAGAAATCTTTCCTAATTTCTGATGCAGACATGTTCATCGCCAATTTTCAATTCCTTTATTGGCGCGTTTTAGTTTGGTTTAATCTGAAACCTTTTCATTCCAAGGTTGATCTCCAATATTCCTCCAACTTCGTGTAAATACATTCCGTGGTTCATTAATTTACTCAATATCATCAAAGAGAAGTAAAGATCCAATGTAGATCTGGCCTTCAATTCACTCGTGGGATATGGTCTATAATCTATATACCTTCTTGAGAATATATTGAATCTTCTTATATGCCCTTAATGAGCTCATTCATAACTGAAATTAAGAAGGGCGGGCTGAATTCTCAGCACCTTCCCATATGTCTTCTCTAGATCATCCCATATGTCTTCTCTAGATCATCCCATATGTCTTCTCTAGATCAATAAACATCATATGCTACTAATTAATTTATTCCCTCTATCTTTTAATTAGTAATCTAATAAAGAATATTACTTTATTAGTTTTTCTAATTAAAGTTTGATTTCGATTTTCACAGCCTGACACAATAAATCTTCAGACACCATGATGTGCTTTCAGTTTTCTTATTGTGAAGACAAGGACGAAGCACCAATAAGTCCAACAAAATCAAGTTCGATCCAGTCTTTCACTTCTGAATCCACAGATCGTTTTGTGTCTGGACCAGAGTCAAGTTTCCCGAAGGTCCCTGATCCAAGCACAAAATTAAGAAAGTTCAAGCATCCTAGTTTCTCAAAAAGGTCAAGTAATCTTAGAGAGTTCAAATTTTCTGAGCTCAAGTCTGCTACAAAGAACTTTAGCCTGTCTGCAAAGCTTGGAGAAGGTGGGTTCGGTTCTGTCTACAGTGGCACGGTTAAGAATCTTCGAGATTCTGCTAAAGATATCGATGTGGCTGTAAAGCAGCTTGGCAAAAGAGGATTTCAGGCAAATTCATCTATCTTGTATTCCATTTGTCGAGTTCTTCATGCAATTCTCAATAACAAACTTTGGTTCGAATCTTTTTACGGGTATGAATTACCTGCTCATAGTCTTGGTTCTGTGTTCGAACAGGGGCACAAGGAGTGGGTGACGGAGGTGAATGTTCTTGGGATTGTTCAGCATCCAAATCTTGTTAAATTAGTTGGCTACTGCGCAGAAGATCATGAAAAAGGAATCCAACGGCTTCTAGTCTACGAATATATGCCTAATAGATGTGTGGAATATCATTTATCTAATAGATCCGGAACAGTGATGACGTGGGCAATGAGATTGAAAGTAGCTCAAGACACTGCTCGTGGCTTGGCATACCTACATGAAGGAATGGACTTCCAGGTATTTTCTGGTTTTGGAAAACCATGAATTCCTAGCATACAAGTCTCTAATTTTGTTGTGTTTGATGTTTCTATAGATTATCTTCAGAGATTTCAAATCTTCAAATATTCTTCTAGACGATCAATGGAATGCTAAGCTTTCAGATTTTGGATTGGCTCGGTTAGGTCCTAAAGAAGGATTGACCCATGTGACAACAGCGGTAAGCTATCATAATCTAACCATAACTTTAACCTTTCATCTGAAAGTTTCTAAATTTTCGAGACATAATGTCATCAGGTGGTAGGAACGATGGGGTATTCAGCTCCAGAGTATATCCAGACAGGTCGTCTCACATCCAAGAACGACGTATGGAGCTATGGGGTGTTTCTTTATGAACTCATCACAGGTAGGCGTCCCCTGGACCGAAACCGGCCCACGGGTGAGCAGAAACTTCTAGAATGGGTGAGACCCTACCTAGATGACAAAAATTTTCCTCTCATAGTCGATAATAGACTCGAAGGTCAATACTCACTGAGATCTGCAATGAAGTTGTCGTTGATCGCAAACAAATGCTTGTCTAGAGACCCTAAATCAAGGCCAAAGATGAGTGAGGTTTTGGTAATGTTGAACCAGCTGGTAGCTGCTCAATCAGAAGTGGGTCCGAGATCACCTCTCAATGTTCCCGAAGAAGTTATGAAGGCGAGGGAGGGCGAAAAGACCATGGAAAATGAAGGCAATGATATGAAACTAGGAGATTCTGCTTGGTTTTCTCGGATATGGTCTTGGAAGCCCTTAATAACTTGTTGATTTCAAGTGCCAAAAGTGAGTACATAGAGCAGTTTGTATGTAAATGACGTTTTTGTCCTTTTTCGATCAATAAATAGGAGCAGTTCCTTTCGATAGCGTTGACATTTGAAGAGGTACAGCAAGAGGTAAAAGGGTATTTTAGATATTGTGTTTGAGTGAACAGCATGACGGGAATCAAGTTTCTCTGCATGCATCAATATTTGTAAAAAAGGGTATAATATTTGAATGTTGGATAATGTTTTTTTTTAATTATAAAATTTATATTTCATTACCATTGATATGTTTTTATTTTCGATATAGGTGATTAAGGTGTTATCATAGATGCTTCGAAAATGGGGGGTTTGCAGCGATAACGGGGTATATCTACTATACGACCGTTGACTATTCCTATATATGTCGAATTTATGTTACGTGAGCCTCCTTCGCTTAGAGGTTAGAGTGATTTTGGGAAAAAACACCTTATAAATATATCAAAAAGGGAATTGAAGGAGGGAAAAATTTTAAAAACCCAATGGATTTTAGTGTTTGGAATGATTAAGTCATTGGACAATTTTTTGGAACAAATAAGTCATTGGACATTCCAAAACATGTTAAATAACTCATTGGACAATTTTTTGGAACAAATAAGTCATTGGACAATTTAAAACATGTTAAATAACTCATTGGACAATTTTTTGGAACAAATAAGTCCTTAGACAATTTAAAACATGTTGAATAACTCATTGGATAATTTTTTGAAACAAATAAGTCATTGGACAATCCAAAACATGTTAAATAACTTCTTGGACTTTTCTAAAACCTGTTGGATACATTCTTATGACTTGTACAACTAGTTAATGTGGTAAAATAGTGAAAAAAATC
>NC_037528.1:8199444-8201696 GCF_001531365.2 Cynara cardunculus var. scolymus
ATATAATTATTTTAATTAAAATAAATTTTATCAAAAAAAAATTTTAAATGTAATTAATTTTTTGTAAATGTAAGTACTTTTTTGTTATACTTGTTTAATTTTATAGATCTAAATACTTTTTGGTTCAAAAAATATTTAGGGACTTAATCGTTCAAAATATGAATGTTCATTGGGGTTTTTTCGGATTTTTTTTTCCAATATTTTACCATTTTAACTAGCTATACAAGTCATAAGAATGTATCCAACATGTTTTAGAAAAGTCCAAGGAGTTATGTAACATGTTTTGGATTGTCCAAGAACTTATTTGTTCCAAAATTTGTCTAATGAGTTATTTAACATGTTTTAAATTGTCCAATGACTTATTTGTTCCAAAAAATTGTCCAATAAGTTATTTAACATGTTTTGTAATGTCCAATGACTTATTTGTTCCAAAAAATTGTCTAAGAACTTAATCATTCCAAACACTAAAGTCCATTGAGTTTTTTTAGACTTTTCCCATTGAAGAAAATAGTTAATCTCGTTTTTACTTTAGCTATTTGAGGAATTAAATTCTTCAAATAGTCAAAATTTACATATGATCTTTATGCACATGTTTTTTTTCCTGTGTAAAGATTATTTTTAAGTAAAAAAACAAATAAAAACATCTTTACATAGAAAAAACATTTTATGTGCACTATTATAATTAGCCTTTTAATTTACTTTAGAGAAATTTTTTAAAATAGTCATTTTTACCAGTTGGTTTCACTTATTAGCCAATTCTTTACAAGGTTTACCAAAATAGCATTAGGTCTGCAATTTTTTTTTTTCAGGATCTAGGTGAAAAATGTAATTGTTTTTGCGGACCTGAGTGAAAAATGTTAATTTTTTGCGGACTTGGATGAAAATGTAATTTTTTTTTTTGCAGATAGAGGAGAAAATGTAATTCTTTTTGTCTTTTCGGTAGTTTGCCTACATATGGTTATTTTGGTAAGCTTAGAAATAAAATGGCTAGGAGATGAAAAAAATGATTATTTTAATACATTTCCTTTTACTTTATATTCATTCATTTTCCATTTTCCATTTTACACATGTATTATATTAACACATATAATTTTATAGTAACTAAAATACATAAAAAATACGTTTTTTTTTTTTGCAAATTACATCATTATAATTGTCTTGTCAATTCGTTCAAAATGATCATAATATTGAATATTTTGTTGGTTTTAATCATAATATTAAATATCATAAATACGTAGTATATGCTATTTTGGGGTCCACGAGTGAATCGAAAGTTAGATCTACATTGGATACCACCTAAATCGCCCCAGGGAATCATTACATCAATCAAATTTAGGGAGGCAAGATAAGTCATTTATCATTACGATAGGTGTCAAGTGGAAGAGTACTGATATATGCAGTTGAGACATTTTAACAGATCGGTAGACTTTAACCTTGTTCCTATATCACCTGATCAATATCACCATTTTTGTTCAATAAGATACCAAAAATCTCTATTTGATGGGGTTTCTTCTATACCTATGAATTTCGTTGGACCAAAAAATGATACATATGAAGACCCCTTTTTTCCGCCGATTCTTTAGGCCTTAAGAACGCTGGTAGAGAATTCCTAGGGGCGCGAGACAACTCTCAAATTATTTTTAATACATACAATTTCTACATTTAATCTGTAAGTATAAGAATATAAAATGTGAGTATTTATCTATACTATTTTATAAAGCATTTGACTAAAACTCTTAAAAACTCTTAAACTCGTTCATCCCTATCCGATTTCATCCCATATCTGAATTCGTGTAACTAACTGCAGATAAACACAATCAAAGACAAAATAAACGTCTCATTTTAAATATAAAAAAATCTAAAATATAATTAGGATAATCATTGAGCTCTAACAGAATACTTAATTATTATCTTTATAAAATGTTATATTATTAAACCAAAAATAAATTATTTCATTATTAAACTTAAATTAAATTATACAAAAATAATAATCTATACTATATTATAAAGCATTTGACAAAAACTCTTAAAAACTATTTTACGCATAAAGTACTGTTTATTAATGCATATTACTTAAAACTCAAGATTACAAGTAGATTGTGCGTAACTACAAATTATTAAAGCTCCATATCTGAATTCGTGTAACTAATTTCAGATAAGCATAATCAAATACAAGATAAACATCTTATTTTAAATATAAAAAATCTAAAATATAATTAGGATAATCATTGAGTTCTAACAGAATACGTAAT
>NC_037528.1:8202857-8243715 GCF_001531365.2 Cynara cardunculus var. scolymus
TATTGAATTAAAAAATTACACAAAAAATAAGGAATTTTAAATAGTTAATTTGATATTAATATCGATATATTTTTGTCAAATTTTTATGATATCTTCAAACATATATTTTATTCAAAAATAAAAACACCATCACTTTCTCAAAATCACATAAACATATTATAACATCAGCTGAGATAAAGAATAAAATGAAATATTAAAATCATGATGTATCTCGCTGCATTACGCGAATACGTTTCTACTAATATTTAATAGTAAAAGATTATATAAAAAAAATATTCTCCTTGAGCTTATTTTAAACATATTTACGAGACGATTATAATGGTGTAGTTTGTAAAAAGATAAACATATTTTTTCATATATTTTAATTAATATACAATTATATTTTTTTAATATAATAAAGATATAAAAAAAATTAAGAGATATAAAAAAAATTAAATAGTTAAGTATAAGGATGCAAAAGTGTAAAAAAATTTACATAAAAATGACAATGGTCTCATCAAGTTTAAAATAGTATAATATTAAATATTTTTTTATTTTAAAAATAATTAAATATCATGAGTACAAATTATTTTTAAAACTTACATGTTTTACCCTTCTATTTTATTTAATCAATAAGTTTAAAGGTATAAAGTATAATTATTAAAAATAAGTCGTAAGTATTTTTAGTATTTAATAATATAAGATTAAATAAAATCAATCGTAGGCTCATTTTAAACATATTTACAAGACGATTATAATTGTGCAATTTATCAATAGAAAAAACGTACTTTTATGATATATTTAGTTAATATACGATTAAATATATTAATATAATAAATATGCAAAATAATAAAAATTAAGAAATATAAAGCAAATTAAATAATTAAATATAATGATGTAAAATGTAGAAAAGTTCACTTAGAAAATGGATTTCTGCATAAAGTTTTTTTTTTTTAAATTTTTTTAACCGAATTCAAACCTTAGATAAAAAAAGCATTATAGTTAATATTTCTGCATAAACTTTGAATATTTAAAAAAACCACTAAAGAATAAAACCTTTTAATAGATTCAGTATTTGAATCAATTTCATCCTCAAAAATGATTTACCCGAATGGACTCCATACACATTTTTACAATGGTTCAACAATAAAGCCCATTTTTATATAAAAATGTTCATTAAACATAGAAATTAAATTTCACTTATGAAATTTGATTTTAATTTTGGATGATTGTCTATATCTATTACATTATTTTCCTCATTATTAATAATATCTTAATTATTTAACAAATATAGTAACTTCTGAGTTAAAATCTCTCTCTGAAATACTTAATACACATTCATTTCATGATATTCTTGAAAAACAGTTACATTCCTTATTTGAAAAAGTTTCATGTTCAAAACTGTTATTCGACAACTATTATTATAATTAAAGAAAATATTTAGTCTTATTTTTGGTACACAAGACTCTTGCTTTATTTTGAGTGAATCTTTGATAAAATCATGAAAAGGTTTTTCTAAAATCATATATTAATTTGAACCTTGAAATTCTATATGAAAAAAAAAACATTTATTTTCACACTTCAAAAAGTGATACCATTTTTATTGTCCTATGATGATTGTATTATCTGCATTGGTAAAATACTTATATGACCGATTATTAAATATCCAAAACTTTATCATAAATAAAATTACAGATAATTTTTAGGAAAAGACCAACTTTGATGTATGTACATATCTAGAAAAGAATTTCATGCCTCACTTATCGAGTAAGATTTTATTGGTTCTTGCTATGTCTTAGACCATGTAAGATTCTTGTTCTTTATCATGCATGCTTACTCATGAGGTAAGTGACAACCTATAAAAATTTGATAAACAACCCCTATGTTGTTTATTATCGTTATAGTTTATGTTTCAATTTGCGTTTCAAAAACTGATGGTATATATTAATGAAAACAATTTTCCTTAATAACAAACTTTATTTACCTTGGATTAATTTATTTTGTAACAAAATAAATTCATTTGTTACAAAATAAATTCATTCAACAGTTCTCAAATTTTATTAAATATATAAGCAAATAAATTTGCTTTTAGTATATATATATATATATATATGCATATTAAAATATAATAAATAAGTACGAGATCCATTTATAAATTTTAAATTAAGAGATTGAATTTGATACCTAGATTTATGGAATATTGTGTGAGAAAAAAAAAAATGTGATGTAGCATGACAAATTCATGGCTTCCTGAAAGGAAAAAAGTAGAGTTCGTTACATGTGTGGTCCCTGTGGTATGCATCTTGTTACTACTAAAGTCTTTAAACTTCATTAATTACAAATATCGTCCCTATGGTATGCAATTTGTTATGACTAGTTCTTTTGGAACGCAATTTGTTATGGACTATCTCTTCTTTTGGTGCCATCCCGCTTAGCCCGTTAACCAAGCTACATGCCCCTCAGGTGAGGGCCAATTTTGTCCTTTTACACTATTCTTCCTTCCCATCTCATTCTTCCCCAACCTAAATAACAAACCTCTTTAAATCAAGAGCACAAGAGCTTCAAATTCATCAACAAAAATTCCCATCATATAAGTGGCACGTGGGTCAGTTACCGAAGCCAATGCTTGTGGCAACATTAGAAGAAAGGACCTTAGGCATAACAAAATGCATACCACAAGGACGATATATACAATTAATATGATTTAAGGACCTTTGCAATAACAACATGCATACCACATG
This sequence comes from Cynara cardunculus var. scolymus, assembly GCF_001531365.2. Classification (NCBI taxonomy): domain Eukaryota; kingdom Viridiplantae; phylum Streptophyta; class Magnoliopsida; order Asterales; family Asteraceae; genus Cynara; species Cynara cardunculus. Next base: position 8,205,578 of record NC_037528.1, read on the forward strand.
GACCAAACATGCAACTTACTCAAAAAAAAAAAATATATTATGGTTCTTATGAACGATAAAACCACCACTTTTTTGCCATTCTTGTGGCTTTTTAAAATTAAAAAGAGATAAAGCCCGGCAACTTTCTTGTTCTTTGGCGTGAAAGACCACTCTATGAGCCCCATTGTATGTATGACTTGTATACCACCTCATCATCATCTCACCTCTTCACATTTTTCATCCTCCCTTCTCTCTCTATCTCTATCTCTATCTCTATCTCCCTATATGTATATATCAACAACATATGTAGAGTCATTCATGCTATACATACACACATTTCATATATGCGACCATTTAGATTTACTTTCAGAAGTTCAATCAGAAATGGTGGTGAGGCCCTAACAATAAGGGTATGAAAGTGATACAGTTTTTGTTGTTTCCACTGAATCATTTCTACTTGATTGCATTGTTTTTTGTATTGGATGTTAGATTAATTTAAAGAAGAACGCATGAGTGATGATTTGAAGTTGTTTGAGGATTCTTTAAAAATCAATAATGACAGTCTCTTATGTCTTTCTCTATCTGTTATTATTCGATTGATTGCATGTTTCTTTTGATTGTTTAAACCTTCTTTTTTTAAGATTTTAATTTTCTGAACTTCTCAAGTTCACTAAAAAGTCGGTATTTTTCATCTGTTTTGGTAATTAACTTTCTTGATCAACAAGAGGCCAACTAAGTCTAAAGATTTTAATTTTAAAGTGTTCTTATATATGTGTGTCGTTAGAAAGATTGTAATTTTTTTTGTTACACATAAATCTAGGAAAATAACGTTATTATGTCTCGATAGGCTTTTGATGATATTTATTATTTATCTTCAAACTTGTTTAATTCTTTATGCTTACAAAAATGTTAGTAGTTACATAAAAAAATGATAAGTTTTATGGTAACATGTCACACACATATAAGACGAAATCAAATAATACCACAAGAAAGTTATAAATATATGAGAACTGATTTTAGAATATTTTTTTTCATGATTTTTTCTATTAAATACCAAGATTTAAAATATTGTTTCACCATTTGAATATTTTTTAAGTGAGTTTTTTGTTTCACTAAGTGAATAAAAGAAAGTTTAATATGTAATTTTTTCACGAGGTGAATACAAAAAATAAATGTTAAACAATATCTTAAATCATACTTTTGATGGAAAAAAATCATGTAAAAATCTTTTTATATCAATTCTTTTGTGATTCTCATTTAATTATTACACACACATTCTCTCTCTCTCTCTCTCTCTCTATATATATATATATATACATATATATATATATATATACACACATCAAATAAGGTTATAAACCAGTGACGACAAATATAAAAATATTTTTTTTATCAAAGATTATGATTTTAAAGTATTGTTTTATATATATTTGTGTTCACACAATGAAAATTACATATGAAACATTTTTTTTTCTGTTTCATATTGTAAAACAAAAAATATGTGTAAATAATGAAATACATATATGTGGGGCTAGCACATCGTAAAACAAACATACTAAAAAAATATCTTAAATTATAGCCTTCAATAAAAAAATCATATAATTTTCTATATCGATTCTCAAGGATTTATAACATTTTTATACTTAATTTGCCCCCATATATATATATTCTTCTAAAAGAGTCATGAATTACACCTAAAAAGGTGAAACATTTATGGCATGTTCATTAACGCATTCATTTGAAAATACATAAATGTGAGATCCAAACATATAACATTCTGGTTATCCTATCAGAATTCCAACAGCTTGTATAGTTAAGCCTGCTCTTTCTATGAAGATTTGGGTTCTCATTCTCAAGTAGAGAACATATATTGTTTTTTCTTGCACTTCCATCACTGAGTCCTGAACTAGTTTTAAATTTCAGGGGATACACTTCCATTATTGTTGAAATCATCGTCGTATTTTGACATATCATCATCAGGTTACGCTCCATTAATTTCCAATCTGAAAGGCAACAATGTGGGAACCAAATTCTGATGAAAAATGGGGTCCTAGTTATCATGATATCGACCAATTCTTTAGTTATGGTTATTATGGTGATTATGGTTATCATCACAATAGAAACATCTGTGATGATCAACAACCATACAACTCTAGTTATTATCAAGACAACCAGTATGGCAATGTTGACAGTCAGATGTGGGTTAACTCTCTTCAAAACGGACTATCGGAACTCTCAATTGCAGATGGAAATGAATCATCGAATGCGGTACATGAGCACATGCAGGTACAGGAGGACCTGCAACTGCAAGTACAACCGTATGCGATACAGGAGCATCGGCAGGTATCATATCCGGTGGAGGAGAACCTGCAAGCAGTATCATCAAATGCAGTACAGGAACACCTGCAGCCATCGTATCCAGTGGGCCGATTCCAAGCATACACTGGTAATTATCAAGATTGGTATTACGGTCCACCATCATCGAGCTACTATTATGGTGAGCTTCTTTTTGATCTCTAGCTCAGCATAAGTCTGAAAAAGATACAGAAGAATTGAAACATGCCTTGTTTTGCATTCTTAAACCTCTTCAATTCACTTGCAACAGAATACAGGTGCAACATTTTAGGGTTTTTATTATTAGTGAAAGACATTTGTTAGATTACAAGTAAAAGTCGATATATATGTGTGTGTGTGTGTGTGTGTGTGTATATATATATATAGTTGATAGCTAAATCTGCATTCTGGGTAGCATTTTTTGCTTCATAACGGTTACGTTTTGGCTATTAATTATAGCAGGTGATGAAACAAAGCAACTGGAAGCATCAGCTCCATCCTCCAGCCCCGAAAACCAACCTAGCGATTGGGAAGAGAACTCTTACACTTTCGAGATCAAAGATGAACCTCAGATTGACGGGGAAGTTGGTAAGAGGCTAACTGAAATTACCCCCGTAGCTGTAAGTGCAAAATTTATGTCGTTCAGTCGAATTTTTTTCTAGCAAATGAAAGAGTTTTCTTAATACTAAAATATAATAAAAAAGGATACCTAAACCGGGAGTTTATTAGTAGAACAGACTCAATTCCCAACTTTTTGTTACCGTTACAGCAAAATAGATAGAAATTTTGTTATACTGTTACATTTATTAGTCATTTATGTTATACTTTCACGGTCATGCATATATCATTTACACCAATTTTGACAAACTTTTAATCCAGTCATCTAACATGAATCATCAATACATTCACTAGATTCAGCTATTTCATATATGTTGCAGCATACTCCAAAAATTAATGGAGATATACCTTCCATGGATGAAGCTTCTTCTGATCATCAGAGACTACTGGATAGGTATCACATCGATCAGTTCATCTTGATCTTTTAATGACCAATAAATTTTTTACTCTTCCAAAATAAATAATTTTATGATCCAATGTTTGTATGAATGACTATGTACTTGGATGACAACTGCTCGATGGTTACTTGTGACAGACAAGTCATTCGGTTTAACCCAACTCACACAAAACCCTTGCTGTAAATGTTTCAGAAATAACTAGAATGGAAAACTTTGTTAGGAATGAAGAACTAAAACCAATGGAAATTTAATCATCTGTTTTAGTATCAGGGCTCTACCACCCTTCCTTTTCTGAAGTTCTTCTATTAAAAAAATTAAAAATATTGGATTATGTAACTTAATCGACAGCGAACATTTTTGTTGTAATTGTTATAATCGACGGTTGCTAGCTAGTTCATCGTCACGTTCATGTTGTTACAAATCGGGCTTATGCCTTCGAAGGAGAAAAAATCCATAAAATCTTAATTCGTAGACTTTACAAATTTATGCTGAAACAAGAAAATTGTTTGGACTATATATCCTCCCACAATTAGTAGATATTGGAGTAAATAGCCTTTTTTATACCCTAATGTGTAGTACAGTTGGTTTATATTTGCAAATATATCATTTTTAACCGTTTGACTTTAATTGATCGTGTTAACCGATAATTATACTTTAAAATTCAATAAGAACATTGTTCGTCAAGAGAATATGCAAACTAAGAGTTAGACAAAAGTGTACTAAAACAATTACTGTACTTGTTAACCTTTGTCCATTTAATTCCTTCGCATTATTGGAAGTTGCAACTACAATGTTCCTTTTCTTGTATAATAGTTGGATAGCAGTAAAGCAAATAGAATGGTTAGAAATGTCATCACTTTACATGTTGAGAACCATGGCATTAAATTCTTAGATTTGGTTTCCAGATATCTGAAATTTAATTTGTAACAAGTTAGAGAGAAAACCAATATAATACTGGATGGGATTTAACCTCCACACACACAAACATATAATGGTTGTTGGCTTTTCCATGTGAAGTTTCATTCTTACTGCTGTTGGAATTGTGGTGTTCTCAGGTTGGAATTATATGGCCTGGTTGAGTCTAAAGTTGAAGGTGATGGTAACTGTCAGGTCAGTGTCGTCCTGATCCATTTCATATGATCTTGGATTAATTACTAGTACTACTGCTTCAACAAATCATAAAATCTTAAAGTAATATGTATTAGAAAAAGACCAATGCGGTTTATTTGTTGACTGGATCAGATTGTATCTGGTTTGGTAGCTAAGCTAGTTCAACAGAACTTTCTAATAACACTTTTCCTGGCTAGTTAGCTGCTTTTGGTGCTCCACTTGAAGGTTAATTGTTACCTCCTTAGTTTGCAATTAATGAGATCACAAATGAAATGGTGACAAGACCAATATGTTTTCTTCTGCTTGGATTCTTTATCATGAAAGTACACCAGATCACTAGATGCTTTGAACAAATAAATCAAATTCTTGATGACATTCTTAGGGTCCGCAGTTTTTTGAACCTTATATATTGATTAGGTATCATGCCCAAACACTTTGTATATCTAGTCCTTCCGGGTTTATTTATTTCTGATATAATCATCTGTTATCTCTTAGACATTCATAGATTTAGGACTCAGATTCATGTTTTTCTATGGGTGTTATATAAGGTGTGATCTAAATTTTCAATCTGTTGAAATTGTTTTGCTTATCTGTTGAATTACAACTTTTATGAATCCAAACCGGAGAATAATGCATCTCATGTGATAGCACACTTTTACTTCAGTTCCGTGCTTTATCGGATCAGTTATACCGCACACCAGAGTATCACGAATCTGTGAGACGGCAGGTTGTTAAGCAGGTAAACATCACAGAATGATAATGCATACCTCTACATTTGTTCTTGAATTTTTGTTTTATTTTATGGTTTTGTTCATTATTGGTTATGGTTACTGATATGTTATATCGATGTACATGATTCAGCTTAAATCGCATCCAGAAATGTATGAAGGATATGTCCCGATGGCATATACTGACTACTTGAGTCAGATGTCTATGTAAGTTGCACCTTTTTCCTTCCGCCACATTTTCCCTTTCCAACTTGTTAATTTCAATATTTGAGCAGGAACGGAGAGTGGGGAGATCATGTCACCTTGCAGGCAGCTGCAGATTCGGTATGTTTCTTTTTTTGCATCTTAATTAGAATAGACACAGTAAAATTTTGATGTATCGGTTAAGAGCTAACATGAGTTTGCTAATTTCTTTGTCTATTTGAGCTTGGGCTAGCTTACTTATTCAACTCCTTTATGTTCTTATGCAGTATGGTGTCAAAATCCTCGTGCTAACCTCTTTCAAAGATACCATTTTCATTGAGATTCTTCCCAAGGTCCTAAAGTCGAAAAGAGGTAACTTGTAGATCATTATTAAGTTCAATAGATTTCTTACGAGTATGTATAAATTTCGTGAAAAAAGCGTCTGCACAGAGTATATATAACCCGCCCTTCGTTTCTTATAAACTTATTTTGTTCCTTAATATACGTAACAGCTTATGACTTGTTATATATCGTTATCCATCCATGTATCTTTCTAAGGGAATTTAGTTTATAGTCTTTACCATGGAAAGGAGTGTGCTCAACTCATGATGGTAACTGAACAGTTGATCATATCTCTATTTATTATACTGGTTAAGGGTTTTCCCATGCTTCATTTAACGAATATGAATTACACTGCGCTTCCATTCAATTAATCGTATCTGGTTTGTCCCTCTTTTACTTATCATATCGTATCTAGCTATATACGCATATTTTATCCCATCCTTTGCATGCTAGAAATTCCTATACATGCTATATCATGTTTCTTAAATTCCTTTTTCGTAGTAAAATCAGACGTAACTACAAAAGTGGCTTTTTCTTTCTGTTTTATACAGTTGTTTTCTTGAGTTACTGGGCTGAAGTACACTACAACCCGATCTATCCTGCTGATCAAGAAGGTAAGTATACTAATAGTTACTATCTGTCATGTTAATTATATTCCTATTCCAGCATTATGTTTGAAAAAGGATTTCTTCAGATATTTGTCTAAGAAGTTGGCATTTATAATCGAACAAATTTGAGGTTTTCGTGTGCGTTAGAATTCTGTTTAGCATTGACAAGATAATGTTATGGCAACATATATTGGAGGGAAAATACCATGTAAAAGAAAGATGGCTTGAAAACCTGGTGTACGTAATCTAAAGAAGTCACCATCAATAATCTGCCTGCAAATGGTGCTTATCAAATATACTTGGTTTTGAATTTGGATTTCAACAGAGTTGCCACCATCCAGACATGAGGAGGATGAGAAGGAGGAGGTGGATAAGAAGGAAGAGAAAAAGAAGAGCAAGAAGAAGTGGTGGAACTTAATCAAGAGCAGACACCAGTCTTATATATCCCGATTGAAAAGATGATCAGTGTGTGACTGCAATGCATCCTTCAATTTGTAGCAAATAATTGAAACCATGCATATGTTTTCTTACTTCTATCTAGCTAAGATTGAATGCTTATGATATCTTGATCGTCTTAATTTCAAGAATAAATCGAAACAGACCTCTAGATTTCATTATGAATAAAAATACTTGTCTTATTATGGTGTGTTCAATCTCTTAAGATTTTACATATTGGATGTGAGTAACCCTTGCTAGGAATTTGATGGCAAAGGCCAAAGAAGTCAGAATTAATTTTAAGACTGACTTGGGATGATTGGAGTATCTTAGTGGGGATAACTTTCACTTCACTTCCTTGAAAGTGGCTCCCAAGTATATATGCATATATGTTTTGGAAAAGGCTTTTCAAAGACCTGACGGATGTTCATACTTTAAGCGATTGAGTTTTTTGACATTTTCTTGAACGAATAATTATTTCAGTTTTTGAAACAGAACAAATAAATCTTTCAACTTACCGAAATCGAAAAAACACGGACTTCCATATTTTGAGTGGTCCAGTTCCTCGACATTTGTTAAAAAACACGGACTTCCACTATTTCACCTTTTTTCCAAAAAAAAGTTCCTCGACGTTTTTTGAACAAATAAGTAGTTCTTACACTTGTAAAACGAAAAAGACATACAATTTATTTCTCGATATATCATCAGATCAATAGCAAAACACAACAAACCTATAAAACGAAAGCAATAGTTTATTTTTTCAGATTCAAATAATGATTGAAGAAGAAACGTCAGTATTTGCAGGTTATAAGGTAGGACCCTAAATCGTTTATGAAGTTTGTTATAGGATTTAAGGTGTCTAGGATTGCTTATTTGAAACAACTTGTGCCTTTCTACAAAAACTCCTTATTACCGGTATAAGCTGTTTATCCAAACATTTAAAAGTGCTTATTACTGGTGTCATACTGGAATAAATCAATAAGTTGTTTTTATAAGCAATCCCAAACACCCGCTAAATAAAGTTTTAAAAGTTGGATCTTCAAAAAGAATGTGACACAAAAATTATTTCATTTGGGTACACAATCTACCCACTAGAAAACTGGTGCCGAATCCGAAGAGGTGATCGAATTGCTTCATTATGTAAGAATATTTGTTGGTATACAAAGTTAAATATGTTTTCTTTCTTTATGGTAATTAACCCCTAAAACTATGAAGACTCCCAACAAGGGTAGAGTACAAGGTGTCATCAGGCAAAATACCTGCATTTTTCATCTCATCATACAGCCTGAAAGCTTCTTCTGATCTTCCCTCCTTCGATAACCCAGCAATCATAGCTGTATAACTTATCACATTTCTAACAAAACCTCTTTGTGGCATTTCATCAAACAGCTTCATTGCATCATCAACTCTCCCAGCCATACATTCCCCATGTACTAAACAAGTGAAAGTGTAAACATCAGGCATCACCTCTTTGTCTTCCATTTCACTTCTTACCTTATGAGCTTCCTTCATCAACCCTTTCTTGCAATACCCATCAATAAAAGCATTATATGTCACAACATTTGGTCTCTCCCCCTTACTCTCCATCTCCATAAGCGTTCGTCTAGCTTCACTGAAATCCCCTTGCTTACAGAATATATCGATCAAAGTGGTGTAAGTTTGTGTATTTAGAGCGATGCCATTATCCGCCATTTGAAACAACAATGTCTTTGCTTCCTCGAGCCGGTCTGCTTTACACAAACCAGTAGCGATGATATTGTAGGAAATGAATGAAGGTTTGAAGCCTTTCTTCTCCATTAAACTCTGCAACTTAATTGCATCATCAACATTTTCTTTTTTACAATACCCATCCATCAATGTGTTGATTATGACATCATTCACATCTAGACCTTTACTCTGCATTTCAATCAACAAAACTTCAGCAGCTTTCATCTCCCCTGCTTTGCATACACCATTGATCAACACTCCGTAAGTGTGGATATTTGGGAGAAGGCCTTTCTCAGTCAATTCATCAAACAACTCGAAGGCCCTCTTCATTTTCCCAAACTTACAGTTGCAACTAATCATTGAAGTATACACATAAACATCAGGAGTTATACCCTTTAAAAGCATTTCATCAAACACCTTCTCTGCGTCCTCAATTTTCCCCATCATCAAACTTAACTCGATTAAAAGCGTATAAGTTGCTACGGAGTAAGAAACTCCTTCCCTCTTCATTGAATCCAGAATCATCTCTACTTCCCTATATTCTGATTTCTTTAGATGGGCATCGATCAAAGCATTATATGTATTCGCATTTGGTCTAACCCCTTTTGTAATCATTTCGTCCATCAATTCTTTTGCCTCAGAATTCTGCCCAAGCTTACACATCGCCGAGACTGCAATTGTCAATGAATACACCGTTATCATGACTCCCGAATCCACCATTTTACGGAAGAACTCCGACAACAATTCAAACTTCTCACATCTCTTTGCGGCAAGAAGAAAAACCATACATGATCTATCATCAATCTTACTGAACTCCTTACTTTTCATGTAATCAAAAACCTCCAAGCTCTCTTCAAACCTCTGGTTGTCAGCGTAAACACGGAACAAAGTATCCAATAACTTCGCTACAACAACCTTACTGAATCCACTAACACAACTCTCGTTAACGAAACACGTAATTTTTTGTATAGGCTGCTGGATACCATTGTTAATGGCTAATTGATTCAAGATGTCCTTAGCAAGAACAAAATCCTTGGACTTGTAAAGGCGACAAGAAAGTGTAATGTATGGTTCGATAAGATTCAATTTTTTGGGTTGGAGGGAATTGAAGAAATTGAAGCAAGATTGAGGTGGAATGTGCGTGTTTGAGAGGACGAGGTGTATGATATTTGGGTTTAAAGACGTGAGGGGAAACTGGAAAGATTGTGAAGTTATTATAGATTTGGAAATGAGATTGGCGGTTCGTTGGTCGGAGTTTAATGGAGTTGGAACTTTGGGGATGGATTTCTTGAATGCTGCTAATAGGGTTTTGGTAGGCATGTTTAGGGTTGAAGAAGATACCCAGTTACTTGGGAAATTTGGCCATGATTGGGTTCGATCTCATACCTGACCTGATAATGGCCGCTGATATCATATGTTCTTTGAAGAAGAAGGGAACTCTCTCTGGGCTTTTATTCCCTACGAGTGGGCCGATGAAAATTATGGACTTGTGGCCCAATTTCAACTCTTTTAATTACAAAATAAATTAAATAAATTCATTTTTTTATTCAATTTCTGTATAAATAAGTATGTACTTGAATGACGATTAAATATGTGTTCGATGGTACTATTTGTGATATCATTTGGTTTTAATCCGATTCAAACAAAAACGCTAACTAAAACAGAAAACTTTATCATGTATTAAGCGATATAATCCGTTTTAGTATATGGGATCTAGTCTACCACCCTTTCCGTTCTAATATCAATTTGGAACTGCTACATTTGCGTGAAATCACATTAGACTATTTTTCAAAAGAGCCCTTGAGTAGATAATGAGATTTCAACATGTATTGTAGAGAAACTGGCAAGTCTAGTTGACTTGAGACTCTAACACGACCCCTTCCATGAAAGATAGACGGGCAAAGACATTGCATAGTGTCAAATCCCATGCAAACATGTCATGGATGATAGATTTTGACTCTGATACCATGTAAGAATATATGTAACCCCACTACACTACTTTCTAGAATATTAGTGTGTGCTGTAGATTATAATTTGTAAAATAAAAGAAAAAGAAAGTGATATAGTACATAAAGAAAGATGCAATCTCAAAAGGATTCCTTAAAGAGAATTAGAAACAGTAGTAAAAGATGTTGGTTTTAGTGTAAGCATATATAAAACATGGATCATATGAAGTTAAATATCTCATTAATTTCCTGTTCATGTCCTTGTCTTATGTTTGGGTGCTCAGTTTTCTGAGCTGAAATGACTCCTCATAAATCTTATATAATTCTTTTTTTGCAATTGGACCCCAAAATGTTTGTATTGTTCTAATTTAGTCCATTTCACGCCATTAACGTTAAATACGCGTATTGTTCTAATTTGATTTTGAGAAAAATTTCAAACCGGTTTGATTTATAATTTTTGACATCAATCGAAGTCAAGTCGAACATGATTAAAACATACATTTATTTATTTTCTTGATATACATGTTTTGTACACTTACATTCATTTAGGTGATACATATATTCCAAGAGTTATGTTCATACAAGAATGATACATATTTAAGAAAATAAGAAAATGATCAAATTACGTACAATATCACATGTGATTTTATATGAACGGCCAAAAATGTGTGCGGGCAACCCTATGGCAGTGTGGCAAGGTCGTGTGAATCACGTGTGATTTTTTATGTGATGTTAGTATAAAATCACACATGATTCGACTATTCTCTTATTTTCTTAAATATGTATTATTCTCATATGAATCTGACTCTATAGTCCAAAACCAGTTTCTTATACCTCTTTCAATACTATCAAAATTACAAAAATCAATTTTAACATCTACAAAATACTAAAGTGTTATATTTCAAACACTGAACAACTATTTGTTCAAATAGTGACATTGCAGTAATACTTAAAAACATCTTCAACATATTCTCTAAAATGAAAATTGTAGAGATTTGTGTTTTAATTGATTCTGCAAAACCTTTTTTAAAAAGAAGAAAGTAGGAAAGAGAAAATAATTAAAGCTCTCCGAAAATAATTACTTAATAAAAAAGATTACTTTTTATTATTTCTATCAATGAGAAGCTGTGAAACTAAATGCTCACGAGAGACAAGTAATATTTTATGAGTTATATTTATTATTTTAATAATAATTAATATTGTAATTTTTAAAAGGGAAAAATTGTCGGAGATAAACATATTTTTTAAGAGATTATGACATTCAATTCTTAATTTTTGAGAATTTTTGAAGATGTTCTAATGGATTATTGAGAGTCCCATAAATAGATGTGAGACGAACATCTAGGGGTGCTAAAAAACCCGATCAACCAAACTCAACCCAACGTGAAATAATTCAACATGAAGTAACCCGTTGTCTAATCAAGTTGTAAATTTTTTAAACCGTAGGTATTGAGTTGATATTGGGTTACTATTGAACCAAACCCAACCCGATGAACCTAATATCCTTTTATTTATTGGATTTAATATGATTGTTGAATTTCTATTAATATATATATATATGACAATTACACTATCACGTATGCTCTTCATATACACATCTTTTCAGTCTATTCACATATTTATATAACTCATTCATATATATGTTCACTAACTGTAAACATATATACGTAAATTAAGAAAATTAACTGAATGTGATATATGTAAGAAGTATAGATAAACTGTATCAAATGGTTTATGATGAAAAAGAAATTATGAGTAGAGAAATAACATATTCAATGTTAGAAGAATATTTTAATGTACCAAAGTATCAACCCGACCAACCCGTACGGTTTGTGTTGAGCTGGGTTGGGTTGCACTTTTGTTTGAGTTGGGTTGAGTTAAGATTTTTCAAACCGCAAGCATTGGATTGAGTTGTTCAAATGTCTTCAACCCGATCAACCCAACCCATGAACACCCTTACGAACATCTACCATCTCCAACAGATTTTTCAAAATTCCTCCAAGATGAAAAATCAAATTTCAAAATCTCCCAAAAAGATTATACATTAATCTCCAACAGTTTCTCTATTTGAAGATTACAACATTAATTATATTAATATATTTCACACATTTAATAAATATTATTCATTTCTCATAAACATAAAATTTCAAAGTTTTTTATTGACGAAATATAATAAAAAAAATCCGCCTCTCTCTGTATTTCATGATAATCATTATCAATCAGAGAGTTCTTCAAATTTTTAAAATTTTAAACTCTGCTTTTTCCTTCTTAAAGAAAATCCTCAAGAATCCGTTAAAACAGAAATGCCAAAAATGGTATTTTCAAAGATTTATTTCCGTACAATTTTAACCATTTTACATTTTGTGGTGGCATATTCTAAAATCTGAGTGTTATTGGAGACTGAAATATGCAAAAGATTTCTGAAATTAATTGGTGGAAATTGACTAGTCATAGATTTGGGTGCATTCCATATGATCTTTTTGGTTCTTCATGTGAAAAAAAAATCCTATTTGTAACATGTAAACAATGATTGGTTCAACCCTCTTTTTATTTATTTTTACCAAAGTTTCCTTGTGTTATTTTATTTTATTATTTCCATAAATCTTTTTTATCACATATTTTGACATAATTAATTTAATCATAAAGTTTTCATTTAATAAATATTCTTAATGCTTATACAAGGTTTATAAACAAGCTGATGTGAAATTATATTTTAAATGAATAATGTATAATTGATGAGAATTTTGGTGAAAATATGAATATATTAACGTATTGTTGGTAGTAAATTAGAAAAAAAAGGTATAATTATATTTTTTTATACTGTATGAATAGTTTATTTCGGGTGACTTGGCGATTTTATCTTCATTGATATTCATAAAAATAAGGGATAGGATACCACATTGACGGGATGCATATGTGGCATTATGCATGTGCATTAATTGATGAACTGACATGAATATTAATTCTCTACACAAGCGTGCGGTCGATTTACAGGCTTCTTAAATTCAATACACCAACATTTTACCTATAACATGACATGGGAAAATTCATATGCTATCGACATGTAAATTAAATCATATATACCGATAAGATCCCAAGATCTTGACCATAGTAATTTACTTGTCAAAATTCAAAGAACACAAAAAAATCAAATATAAACCTAATAAATATTACAAACTTATAAAAAAGGTTTATGTTTTCCTTAGTATTCATACAATGTTGTTTCATATATGAGATGTTCATAACTGTTTTACATTTAGAAAAAAAAAACACGAAAATATGTCTATATATGAAACACATAACAAATTATATGAAGCAATATAAATCATAACTTAAAACCTAACTTATTAAATGGTTTTGGTTGATTTTCACAGGTTTGTAACATTTATTAGGTTTGTATTTGATTATTGGTAAACCATGCAAATATTACAAACATTGCAAACCTATGTTGACCCTAGATTTTGTGTGTACTGAAATTTCTAGGCAGTCATGAAATCAATTTATGATGAGGTTGAGAGTAAACTATGGGACCATTATAATCCAGATCATTGATAATTTGAACAACAGACAATATTGGTTTGTAAGGTTTGTAACGTTTTAGTGGTCCGTATTTGATATCATATATACAGGGCAAATCATATATAAACAGTGTAAAAGTTTAGAAATTGTGAAAAAGTTTAGTGTGTACGTGTTTCATAAATGATACGGAATATGTGAATATACATTGTTCAAATAGGTTGTTTCATCAAAAAAATGTTTTGCTCATGAAAGGAAATGTTTATACACGAACCACGCACTCATACTTGCACACAAGAACAAAACAATGGAACAATATAAATTATAGATTAAAATCAAACTCATTGGATGCTTTTGATTTATTTTCATGGGTTTGGTTTTCACATTTGTTGTCATCTATGAAACAACACATGAAATTGACTTCCCAGTTTCTAAGTTTTTGATGGCTTTGTATGATTTCCAATATGTGTGTGTATGAGAGAGAGAGATAAATGAAGAACCAAAAATAAGGAGAACCGAATTGCCCAAGAAAAACTGATGAAAAAGTGTGTGTGTGTGTGTGTGTGTGTGTGTATTCATGTCAAGTTGAAGATAATAAAATGGTCGTTTTGTTGATGTAAATTGTTTAACTTTAAAACTAGTTCGGTTGCATTTCCCTGCTCCTCATTTAAAAAAAAATAGATGTGATATTTTTGTACAAAAACAGTACAATTATAAACACATTTTCAATCATATCCATTGGATCATATATATATATATATATATATATATATATATATATGAGTGTGTGTGTGTGTGTGCATGACTGTAATAATATGAGTAGCACACAAAAAGGTGTATATATGATCGGGTTCAGGGAAAAACCATAAAAAAAAAAAAAAAACTAAGGAACAACTTGATAACAATTCATGTAGAAGATATACACATGTGCATATAAATAATTTGTAAACAATTTTTTGACCGGTATGCACGTGTGCATAACATCCGCACATGTAAAAACCAAGTAACAATTTTAGTTACTTGTATGTACATGTGCATACCGTCCAGATAAATAGTTATCAGGATTTTCCTTATTTTTCATTTTTTGGTGTTTTCCCATATATAAGAGGTTTATTTTACAAACCATATAATTCTTATAAATCATACAAACCAATATTAGCCGTTCATCTATTATGATAAATACTTGATTCCATTTTATCTTCTAATATAAAATCTTAATCATAATGAATAAACTTGTCATCTTCCATATATATTTCAATCATTATGTATAAAACATGATAATTTTTCATAAATATTTTGAATGTTTCCTAATATAAGCATTAGTTATGGTTTGTAAAATAAACCCCTTTATATATATATATGTGTGTGTGTGTGTGTGTTTTGCAATGTATTGTTTTTCCAATATGAAACATTTTATGTCAATTTTTTTCTCATCATATAAAACAACACATGATTCACTAAGAGAGTATTATGTTGGTTTTTCATTAAGTCCTATATGGATAAAGTCAATCGTGTACATTAATTTCTCTATATAGATTAATTTGAAGGATGGAATAATACTAAAAGGAAGACTTCTGTCTACAAACTTTTGCCTAGAAAATCCGTTGCTAAATGGTGATTCCTCATAAAACCATCAGAAAAGTTGGTGGATAATTCAAAACCATTATAGATTACCCATGTATTCTCTAGATAATCCGTTGGTATTTTCTCAAAAAATATCGGATTCTACCAAACCATTAACATTTTCTAGGTGATCCAATGAGTGATTTTTATGGGTAAAAGTCATTTGTTTTATAGTAAAATAAACGTGTTTTGTTAATTAGGAGGGTAAGTTTGAAAAACACTTGGCTTTCTTCATAAAGCTCTATTTAAAAGCTTACTGAATAACCCACTTTTTATATCATTAAAGTACTACCAAACAGTCTTATATAATTGACTAATAAATTGTAATTCTCATTAATTTCGTTAAATTACTAACAAATAGACCCCAAACTCTTGAATATACTTTTTGCCTTTTTAAACTTCTCATTTCATATCTCCAAACAGAGAAAGAGAATCTTTTGATCTACCCCACCCGATTTCATTTTGAAATGTTTGATGCAAATGTTGGAATAATTTTGTCTCCTTGGAGAATCACATCGTTCTACCAATTTAATTATACGCCATTTTTTTTGAATTACTTTTTTATTATATTCTATTTCCAAAATTCGATACAATATTTTATATATGAAAAAGATCCAAAAAGAAAATATTGGTTTCAACTCTGATGTTATTGGGTTTTATTTTGTTCGATTTTCATGGACTAGAAAGAATAACGAGAAGGAAAATAAACAAGCACTTAACCCTAATTAACATGTTTTGGGAGATTAAGAAAAAACATAATTTTATTTTCACATATTTTAATTCATTAGAAAATTTTGTACTGTAATGGTTTATTGTTACAAATTTTTTTAAGATGAACATTTTATTTATTAAAAAACATCATAAATATCATGAATAAAATAAACAAATCAACTCGATTTGATTAAATGATACCTTATCCTAGCTCGACTTCTCTCCGGCCCATCCACACCCTGGTTCCCCTTTTTCCCACACCATCCAACGAACACACATAATGTTCGCACCATCGGGTCATTGTTTTTTCCCCCGTTAGAAGAAAAGACATGGATGTCATGTTAAGGGCCATAAAGGTTGTCTCCCTCAAATTTAATCTTTTTTGGCAACAATCACACGAATCTCGCAAACAATCATGAAGCTTGCACGTGTGCATACATAGTTTGTGCAACTACGCAACATACAAATTCGAGTTGTTTACAGTTAAAATAAATAGTACACAGTGAATGACCAAAAAATTACATATACTAATTATTGCTAATAAAGCTTATCTGTTTTAAAAGATACCGGAAAAAATTATCTCATTGAAGCATAGCTCAAGCAAATTGTGAAGAACTATTAGCAACATATATAATGGACTATTCTTTGTAACACCACCAAATATATTTTCAAAATATATATATATATATATATATTATTGTCTTAATATATCATAGTACATATGCATTTATAATTCAGGTAGTACATTGTCTATATAGAAGTAATATTAGGGTTTTGATGATCTAATGTTGATTTTAATTCCGTTTTATTAGTCAATTTCTAGTTTATTTGCTTAGAATTTCCATATAAAGAAGGAATATCATTAGAAGCTTATATATCCATTTCTCGAATTATAAAACTAGAATAGATTTAATTATGGAACTGTATAAAGAGCATCTTGTTAATGTGTACCAAATCGTTATTTTAACTTGCAAAAAAGATCTGTCTAAACTTCACCCAGATTTTAATTAATAAATCAAATAAAAATGATAAATTATGTGAAGTATAAACAAGTATTAAGAGCAAGATAAGAAATCATAAAAGCAAAACCTTACATGTCTATCATTATATTAACAATTTATATAAAATAATTTTTTTTGTCAAAAGTTAGAAAGAAAAATATTCATATGTGAATTTCAGTGCATAAGTATATATTAGTTGACCCCCAAAAGTCCATCCAATAATATATAATTCATGAGAATCTTAGAATGTCAATTAACTTTAATTATATAATCTCATGACTACTTGAAGTTTAGTTATTCCCAGCAAATTAAATGGAACTGATTAATTTTCATTTAAAAAAGCTACCCCCAAATATAAATTTTAATATTAATAGATACAAAAAAAATTATCAGCAAAAAACCAATTTGTTCTGTCTTTCCAAAAACCACTTATTAACAACAGAATCAAGACTTAACTATAATAACAAAATGTAAGACAAATATCACACACAAATTCCAAGAGATTCTTGACAAAACCCTAAAAGTAATCCAAAAAAAAAAAAAAAGAATTACTCCCTTCTTTCCAAATAATTGTTCGCCATTCTGAAAATAAAAATAAAAGAATCTGCTTTAATGTAGAAAACCTAAAAATTAATTGAATAATAGTTGCGCTATTTATTAAAGATGAATCCTAATGATACCATTCTAGTTCTGTAACATTTAGGTTAGGACTGTCAAATGTTATATATATATATATATATATATATATATGTGTGTGTATGTGTGTGTGTGTGTGTGGGGTTTGTCTTAGTTTCATGAAAACATGAACCCAAACAATTATTTTGCAGAAAACCCACAAATGAACACACATCAACAGATCTGAAATTTATAGGAACTAAAGAGTGTCTTTTAGTGAATTTGTGTATAGTAAAAAAGAACATGGTGGGATGAAATATTTTCTAGTAAAATCAATAAAGAAAAGGGGGGAAATTAAAGATAATAAATAAGCATATATCTTATAGCCTTGAGAAGGAGAGAGGGAGAGAGAGAGAGAGAGAGGGGGAGGGTGTTATTTTTCCTTCTCATGCCAACATACAAGCATGGCTATGCAACGCCTTACTATATAGAATTTAGCCCTTTGTTTCTTTGCTATATGGCTACACTTCTCTCCAAATGTTCTGTTGCACGTGTGTTGCTCGTGTCCATCCCCACTGCCGCCACCACCACCACCATCGCAGCCGCTGTTCTTGTTGTTTCTGCTACTGCTTCTGTTGCTTTCTTCCATTTCCATTTCTATATCTACAAGTGATATCTTCAAAGCTTGCTACCCTCCCTCCCTCTCTCTCTCTCTCTCTACATATATATGTATATATACATATAAATGACCACTATATATGTGTGAGTGGAGATAGATATAGAGAGAGAGAAAGAAAAAAGAAAAGAGATGATATACAGGAAAAGAATAGTATCTTTATGGCAATGGTGAGTTCTTATTGGGTTAAATTTTACAACTTTTACCTATCTTGTTTTGGTGGGGAGAGGCTTTGAAGATGAGAATGTGTAAATGTGTACAAATTAGGCTGGCTTTTGTATTCCAAGAGAAATTAAGTTGTCGAGACTGAGAAGTCTGTACTATGATGAAATATATACATCCACCTACAGTTCTCCCAACTTATTTATATATACATGTATTGTAATTTGTAACCCTTACCAACCCTGTTTTTGGGTAACACCAACACCAACACCAACACCACTCTTTATTGTTTTTTTAATATTTGACTACTTCTTTTAATAAAATATACATGTTAGTTTATTTAAGGTGTCGTTTACAAAACTCTAACCAGATAAATATTTATCTGGTGTCATTTATTTTACTGGATGACAAAAATCTTACTCAATAAATGAGATAACCTGATACACGTTTGATAAATACTCCTTAATCCTATAAGATGGATCTCTAATTTAATTAGGACGTCAAACTTAACACCATTGTATCTTGTTCCTTGTCTTTAAATTGCTTGCCATTCAAAAAAATAGGACATGTAACAACCAAAACCTCAAAATAAAACACAAAATCCATAGTCAAACCCTCAAAAACAAATATTGATTCAAGGTTTACATTTCCAAATTAAAATATGACGGTCGAGATTTATTACAAGAACTAAAAAAATTGAGATGACTATCTAACCGGGAGTTATT
Organism: Cynara cardunculus var. scolymus; assembly: GCF_001531365.2. Lineage (NCBI taxonomy): Eukaryota > Viridiplantae > Streptophyta > Magnoliopsida > Asterales > Asteraceae > Cynara > Cynara cardunculus. The sequence goes on from NC_037528.1 coordinate 8,224,995, forward strand.
GCCCTCATTTCAAGCTTCTAGCTCACACCTTTGCCTTTGCTAGAGCTCTCAACGTAATATTTCTCTGAAAAAGTTTTCAGTTTTGAATAAAGCGAGGGTTAGAGCGGAGGTCTAGTGAATTTTCTCTATCACAAGAGTTCACACTGAAAATAATGCTATATAAAACATAATTGAAAGTAACAAGTTATTTACATTTTAATAATAAGACACACCGACACTAGTTGCAACAGTTGAACAGGCTTATAGTCACACACACCTATGAACAACCACTTGACTCGTACTTGTCCTTGATGTGAGCTACATAAACAAAATTCATGTGGTCCAGATACACACCTCTTGTTGTTCAAGACACGACTACACGCACCCATACAAAGAGCTTACACTTTAATATTAACCAATGTTTGTACATATGGAACTCATAATGTGAAGTCATGATTAAATAACAGTTTCAACAAGGATAGCAAGTATTCATTTACCAAAATAACGTGAGGAAAATTCACTTGAAATCGAAGCCTAGTAACACACCTTTCGGCTAGACTTTCAGTAACCGAACACCTAAACAAAGGTTACCAAAAGGAAAATTAATACCTTAATTATAACTCCAAGTGACTCACTAGCAATCCCCATAAGGTAACGACTGAAAATACAATCCCTAACCACTACATAAACAATACCTGAAAACAATGACACAGTGAGTTACACAGCCTAGCACGCGGCCTAGGTCGCGAGGAACTATTGTCCCTTCCGCGCAGCTCCTGCTTTGTCCCTGCACTCCATGGATCTCAAGCAACAATCTCATAGCTCATGTATCAAAACTTACACCAAATCAACATGGAACTGTGCCCAAACAAATTTTAATCTAATCCCAACTCTAAATTCAATTTCAAACTTCATAAGACAAGCATCAACCAAATCTATAGGGCTCTTGACAAAATTCATCCAATTACCATGAAATTGAATCTAAAACGAAGATCAACAATAACTCTTGACTTCCTCACATAATAATATGATTGTATGATCATTTCTCCAACCAAGCCCATCTATGAAACTCGTAAAAACTAATCCCTAAAATAACTTCAATAGGGAAACGAAAACGAAAACAAAAAGAAGGATGGTGATCTTACCTGAGATTGAGCTTTACCCATTTGATCTTCTTCAAATCCTCTCTTACCTCCTTTTTCTCTATTTCCTCCTTATGATCGTGCACACACACACACACAACACACATACAATAACTTTTCAGCCGATCCTAAAATGAGAAAATAAAAGAAGACCCAATTCATTTAATTTAATATTTACACTCTAGCCCTTGCAAATTTCACGTCAACTTCACCCTTCCACTTTAATTAGATACCAAAAGTTGGAACTTGGATTATTACAACTTACCCCCTTAAAATAATTATGTCCCCGAAATTTCTCTAAGCAAACAACCGGTAAAATTTGGCACTCATCTCCAACTCAGGCTCCCACGCTGCATTTTGCCCTATATGGAACGTGTTTCTCAATTTCTTGACCTTCTGATCAACTATTGCTTCCAACTTTTCAATAAATTAAATCCAACTTCTCATCCACTTGCACATCTTGTAATGGCACTGACATAGTCGCATCCGCTAAACACTTTCGCAAATTAAACATGTGAAACGTATTATGAGTACACCACAAGAAACAAGGGTTTTAGCAATGACTTTTGTCGTTGCTAAAAGTCCATTGATCATCGCAAATGATTTATAGAGACATCATGTCATCGCTATACCTTGTGGATGAACCTTTTCGTCACTAAAGACGAGTTACTGAAACTCACTTTTCTTGTAGTGATACTCCGGACCTTTTCAGGTAGTTCGAATTTATATGCCACTTCTCCAACACATTCCATTATTGCAAATGGTCTCTTGTATCAGCTTCTCACTCTTCCAAAGTTTAACTTTGGAAATTTCTTCTCTCTTCCTTAAATATAAAGAAAAATGTCTCAATTTTTTTCTCCAAGTGAATGTTCTTAGAGATTTTAATAAAGTAAGAAACACTCTAAATTAAACCTCTATTTCCTCAATTTTAGAGATCCTTTTGGAAATTCCCTTACAGTCAACGGTTAGGGTAAAGTTAAATTATTTAAGAAAATTGGACAACATAATAGAATAAGTCCATATTTGTGTTTTTATATGACCTTTTCAAATAATGTATTGTTACCAATTTTATATATAAGATATTTTTTAATAATATAATAAAAATAATAGGATGATTTGCTTTTTGTGTTTTATTATAGGTTGACCAATTTCATCAATAAAACATGTTAGGTCATCTAATTTCGTTTTAACAGTCTACTATCAAATATCTAAACACTATAATTCTGAAAGGTTTCACTGACGAACAAATTGCGTTAGTAAAGGGGATATTCGTATGTGAAAGTCCTTTGGGTAAACTTTCATGGGTAAAGGTGACGAGTTGCTATATTCAGTCAACCTCGAGATTGCTATATATTTGTTCGGTTTGGGACTCGGGGATGTCCCTGTCCCCACCCTCGTCCTCAGTTTCTAAATTCATCAATTCCTCATCCTTCAAATCGATGCTCAGAAATTTCGCGGTCAAATCGGATTCTCTGTCATATATGAATTTTTGTTGTCATCATTATTCTATATCTTCATATGAATCTTCATTATTTTATATCTTCATATGAATCTTAATATATGCCAGTTAATTTTAATCCATGCCTAAAATAATATACATATTTTGACTAGTGATATTTTAGCTTATGATATTCTAAACTTATTATTATGTTTAAAGGAAGGCGCAAACAAAATATAAATATCTTTTTATTAATTTCATGACTTATGATATTCCAACACTATTAACTTTTAGGAACTGTTTGGCAGTTGCTGAATAGTTTGGTGTATGATGATTAAGTGATCAGAATGGTTAAAGACATTTTCTAATATAGTGCAAAATGAAATATGGTTGTTTGATAATTGTTCAGAATGATTCAAAAAGTTTTAGAACCATTAAGAAACAAATTTTTTTTTTGTCAAATAAGAGTCACCTCTTAGTGATTCAGATGTTACTTCTTAATGAAACCATTAAGAGGTAAACAAACAATCTCTTACTCATGTGTTCATGATTTCCATGTCTATGGCGATCCGTACACTTACATCAATGGGTACTTCTAATAATATACCCTCAAAAACTTTTTGTCATTAATTTTTTAATTAAAAAATGAAGTGAAATTTGTTGTCAAATGAGAATGACACCAAAATATTGTATTTGTCAGGGCTAAACATGCTCAAAGAAATATTTATGGCCAGTTTGTTAACAGTTTAAAAATCTTAATTGAATTCACATTTTATTCGGTTAGCTATACATGATCATTTGATAGTGAATTGATGATATAGAAAAAATGACTTATTTAGTAAACTTCTATGTGGATCTTTATACATAAAACCAAGTTTTTTTCATATATGTTACTTGCAATTAAAAAACAAGTTTCTTCCATATATAGAATAAGCCTGCCAGACAAAAACTCTTTCATCTATACACACAAGTTAACCCATACAAATATATAGTTAACTTCATCCATTTATAACTTAACCACAAGGGTGGTGCCTGATTGGTTTGAGCTTGGCTCCAAAGGTCAAAGTGCCTGGAGATCTCAAGTTCAAATCAAAAGAGGAATAAAAATCCCTTGTGGCCACGGAGGTTCAAACGCGGTGACTCCGGGCTACCCGTAAAGCAGGTGGTCGTCCTGGGATTAGTCAGCTGACGTAGCGGATTAGATATTCAGGTTAATAGAAGAAAAAAACCACCAAAGATGCTCTTACACCTTTTTGGCAATGTTTTGGACTAAATTTCGAAACACTTGCATATCTACTTATGGATGAAATATATTTACATGTAGATCCAAAAGTATCTATGAATAACCCTTTTAACCCCAAACTATAGTGAATTTATGATTAATGTATCTACTTTTTGCAAGTAATTTCGTTTATTTTCTAATCGAATTTTATATTTTACATTTTTATCTTAATCTATGCTACTTCGTATATTGTAAAGCATTTGGATTTTTGTTTAAACTCTTAATTGTTCAAAATACAACTATTAAAATTAAATATAACTTAATAATGTATACAAAAATTTCATAATTTTATAACATTTATCTATATTATATTATAAAACATTTAACAAAAAAATTTAAAAATCATTTTTTATGCATGAAGTACTGTTTATTGGTGCATATTAACTAAAATTCAAGATTACAAGTAAATTGTGCGTAAATACAACTTATTAAAGTTTCATGTATGAATTCGTGTAACTAACTGCAGATAAATATAATCAAATAGAGGATAAATATATATCTCATTTTAAATATAAAAAAAATCTAAAATATAATTAGAATAATCATTGACTTCTAACAAAATATTTGATCATTATCTTTATAAAAAATTATATGATTAAACCAAAAATTTAAAAAAAATGAGTTAAGGAAATACATAGAAAAAGAGAAATATTAAATAATTAGTTTGATACTAATATCAATATATATTTTTTAATTTTTTATGATATCTTCATATTTATATTTTATTAAAAAAATAAAAACTTTATCGTTTTCTCAAAACCATATTATAATTAACATCGACTGAGACAAAAAAAACGAAACATTAAAATCGAGAAATATTTCGCTACATTGTGTGAATACCCTTCTAGTAAATTAATAATATATACCCATATTACACTTCTCAAATGAACAATTCAAGTTTTATGTGAGTTCTAAAAAAACTAAATCATCTTAAATATAATTTATATTCTAATCAAATAATTCATATAAAAAAAGTATTAATCTTATTCTCTTTAATTCGACATACATAATTGGTTTTCTTTCCAATTCTTTTTACGTGGGCTTTAAAGGTTTCATCACAAGTATATTCATACTAATGTCTTTACTATATTATATAACAATTATTTCATGTTTTTAAAATCTCTTAAAATTCAAGTTTATTACTGCATTCTTAGAATTTTTGCTCACTTTGACATCCATAAAACTAACTAATAACAAGATGATAAATATATTCAAATACAAAATAATAATCAAACGGGCCTTATTGATATAGCAGAATATTTCATAAGAGTAACAATCAACTGAAGACTCTTTTGCTTTATCAAAACCATGCATGCATAGACTCGAGAAGGAAAGAGAAGTGAAAGAAATGCAAATTAGGATTGAGGATTCCAATTTAGAGACCGATATCAAAATGTGTCGCGGGCTACACTTCTAGTATATGCTTATATTATTATTATTATTATTATTATTATTATTATTATTATTTAAAAAGATAAAACCATTGATGGCAAAAATATGATTAGTAAACACACATTCCTTGAAGTACTATGATTAAATAAAATAACATTATTATATATAGGGGGTTTTCTTTTAAGAATTTGTTAATTTGTAAGATATATGAGATTCAATTTAAACCAGATAAATAAATTTAATATAAATTAAAATCTCTCTCCTCTTTCCTATTTATCCTCACGTCTCTCTCATCTCTTCTCTCACTTATTTTCTCTCTCATCTCTTTATAACATACATGTATATGCACATAATTGAAAATGAATTCAAGAGGAATGCTTTGTGAACACTATTTTTTAAACATACTAATATAATTTGTGAACACATTTTAAATATGCAAGATCAGGTATAACTTTTGAAGATATTGTGAATACAAACTATAAAACTAATTCTGAACATACCATTTGAGAATACAGTGTGAACCTTGTGACTATCCTAGTAAAAAATATTTCTTAAAAGTTAATTACGTTGTGTTCACAATGTGGTCATCTTGTATGCATATTTAATGTGCATGTGTACATTAATATGGAGATTGTAGAGAGAAGAGAGAAGTACGATTTTTTCTTAAAAAATCCATTATCTATATTATCTTATTAAGCAAATTTAATAAAAGTCTTAAAGTCTTAAAATACTAAATGACCAAGATAACCTTTATACTACTCTTACCTCACTTTTTCACCCCTTCCTCTCCTCACATACACTCGCCCCCTCACATACTCACCCTCTCACCGATTTTTTTTTAAATTATAATTTAAAATTTACACTTTATACCTCTATAATTAGTTAATTAATTTACTTTACGTCATTTACTTTTAAATGTTTCATTTTAACCTTTATCAAATTAACATACATAATCGTATATCAATTAAAACATGTTTAAAAAATACATTTTTATTTTAACAAGTTACACCATTATAATCGTCTCGTTAATACCTTCGAAATGAGTCCAATATTGAATAGTTTTTGACTTAATTATATTATTATATATTATATATATTGTGAAAAATATTTTTAATATTTACGATTTATACTTTTATAGTTACTTATTTATATATATACTATATATTTTGGGGTTAGGCTGTCCAAATTGCACTGTATAATATGTTCTTGGATTTTTTTTTTTGAAATATATATATACATGTATTAATTCAACCTTAATCTGAGTTTCTGGAAAAGAAAGAGGGTAAGCTATTGAAATTTCATTCTAAAACCCATATTTTTTTTGTCTTTTCATGGCTTATGATCTGTTAAATTTGTAGTTTTCTTTATTGGTTTTGAGTGTTTATCTTAAAACTCAAGTTTCTTGGTTCTTTGCTTTTGGTGTAAATCGAACACATTTGTGGAGTCGTTTAAATATGTTGGATTTTAAACTGTCATACAAATTTTTTTATCGATAGTCTGTAATTGTAACCATAACAATTATTTATTCAAATTGTATTAATATGTAAAGACCAAGTGTAACATATATCATCGTTAAATCTTATCTTATAAAACCAGTGGAACTTCAAAATCGTTAAAATTCATGGCTCCCACCGCATTGCTTGGGTACACAACTAGTCTTTTATTTAAATAAATAACTATAATTATCTCATTAATTAATAATATTAATTATCTTAAATTAGTGGTTTAGCTCATATATATATATATATATATATATATATATATATATATACACACACATGTATGTATGTATGTATGCATGTATGTATATAAGAGCATGTTCAAATGAGAACATAATCAAAATAGAAAAACATGAGAATATATATATGTATCAACCTCCTACCTCATCCAATTTTCCAGTTGTGTGTATGTGTATATATATATATTAGTTGTGAATTCGTACAATATATAGAGCAGAATTGAAGATTTTGTTGTAAACTGATAGTAGAAAATTAATACAACTTTTTCATTAAAAGAAAAGCTGAAATTTAAATTTAAATAAAATAAAAATTACAAGTGATAATTAAACATGTTTATTATTTTAAAGATATAATAAAACATACACAGAGGGTTGGAGATGGGTGAGAAACAAAATGATTTGGTTTCATATAATAAACAAAAAGGCCATGATGGTATTCAACATTTTCAAAATATCATTAGGTGTCATTTTAAAACTAAAATATTATGACATATAAAAAAGCCCAAATAATGTTCAAACATTTTTAAGTTATTACGTAAATTGTAAACTAAATTTTTTAAGATATCATACTTTATTATATAATTTAAAAGGGTTGGGCTCCAGTGATAACGGGAGTTAAGTAAAAATTGTAAGAAATGATCTTAACTCTTGGATCAATCCTAGTTGAAGAGTTCTACTAGATCAACACTAATTAAAAATACCGAACCAATTTCCTTTTAAAACGTAATGCATGGGTTTGTTTGAGATTAAAAGTGATCAATAGTTCAAATCACTTATTATGTTTCTCATTTTAACTCACATCCTCACGCAACACTTCATCTAATTTAAAAAAAGAAGTAGAATTATTTATGATATGATAAATAAAATGTTTATATGGGAAAATAAAGTCGTTCACCGAAAAGGGTGAGAGTGAAGTGATGGAGTTTGGAAATCAAATCAAGCTTACCCCACATCTTCATTGGATCTTGAGTTTCTATGCACATACTTTTGAGAGACATGACCACACCCAATTTTCATCCTCCACTTATTCCCCAAACGTTTTTAAATTCAAAATATTATAGATTATACAAATACATACATATATATATATATATATATATATATATATATATAAAGAGGTTAATTATGGATATTGAAATACATGAAACAATTTCATTTTTATATTAAAACAAATATATATGAAATAATTTCATCAAAAAATATTATATAAAATAATTTCATTAAAATTTTAAATAATGAAATTGATGGTTTATATAATTTATACAAATAATTTGTTTTGCATTTGATCCTTTCAATATAAATATAGAAAACAATCTCTTAAAATATATATTCTATCTTTATTGACATAGAAAGAAGGTTTGGATTCCAATCTTCTTTTCATTTATCAATATATGTTGATGGGTCAAGTTAGAATGTCGGCATCAAATTGTAAATTGCATCGTATATATCTTAGACCGTAAAAAATCGCATCGTATTTAATGTGATTTATGTCTAACGTACTTTACACCTATACATTCCAATAAAAATTATAAGATTAAAATTTTATTATCGATAACGTGATCATAGTCCAAACAATTAAAAGTTTAAATATATTTGATTCCCAAATACATGCATAACTAAAAATATCATGTAAATTAGCCTAATTATATATGTGTGTGTGTGTGTATAAATTAAATGTGTTATGCGGTTTGAACCGCGATTTAATAACTCAAAACTGCAAAACCCTGTAGTGTGGTTTAGTAAAAATGTAAAACACAAACTACACCACGAAAGTTTTAAACTGCATTTTGTGATGCGATATGAACACTTTGTGCGGTTTGACAATTTGGACTAATATCCTAGAAAGAAGTGTTGAGTATATTGCTATTATTAATTATCTCTCTTCTATTCAACATTAAATAAAACAATACTAATCATTTTCAATCGATTAGTGTTAAAATATAACACCTTTATGTATTTGATATATATTTATTAATTTATTATTTAAAAATAATCATTTATATATATATATATATATATATATTAGTTGAATTGTAATTTTCTATCTTATAACTTATGCGTATGTTAATTAGTTTTAGTAACTTGGTCTAATATCATATTCACTTACATCAGCTTAAAAGTGGCGGATGGCCTTAGGGGATTGCAGGGCCATGGTTCATGTGCTTTTTTCTTTCTTAAGTAGGTTTCTAGTGTTTACATATGATAAAAAAAAAAAAATGTTTGAGTTGGGCCCTCAGCCATACTCTTTTCATTATTCAGATTCCACATAGTTAAAAATTAAAAAAAAAAAAACTTATTATTAAGATATTATTTCACATGATTTTTTTCCATCTAAGGTTAATATTTAATGTATTAAATTAATATTTATTTACTTCATAATGTGTTTCTTTCTTTTGTATTCAATTCATAATGTTATACATTTTAAATGCATTTTTTGTTTCCAAAAACGCCAGAAAAATTCACATTGTGAAACAAATATATGGTAATAAACACCATAAATCCTAGCAATAGATGAAAAAGTCCTCCCAATATTGTGGGTTCTCAAATAATTAATCTATTCGCACACACATATAGTCGGGTTCAAATTGAGAACAACACATATTTAAAAGAATAAAAAAACAGTTGAATCATATCATATGTGATTTTATACTAACACCACGTACAAAATCACATGTGATTCACACGACTTTGCCTCATGACCCGAAGACGCAACCAAAGTCATCCACACACTTTTTTTTACCGTTCATGTAAAATCACATGATTTCGCACGTAATTTGGCCGTTCTTGTATTCTCTTAAATAGTTAATATTCTCATTTGATCTTCTCTCTCTCTCTCTCTCTCTCTCTATATATATATATATATATATATCTCTCTCTCTCTCTCTATATATATATATATATATAGTGTTGGGTTCCCGGGAGAAACGGAGTTAAGTTGAGAAGCATAAGAAGTGATCTTCACAATTGGATTAGAATGAGATGCACCGGATTAATCCCCGTATCAAACATGATTCATGAGTGAGTTTGAGATTAAAGTGATTAATGGTCCAGATCCCTTCTTAAATTTCTTACTTTAACTCTCCTTCTCACATGGTCTTTCGTCTATATATATTATGTATACATATAAAACATATAGAGAAAGAATTGTGTCAGAATATAAGTTAAGCTGAGAAGTGTAAGAAGGGATTTGGATCATTTAGGTTCGGCCAAATTATATTTAGGTCCTTCTCACCTATATATGCTCGTTTATAAAATATATTTATAACATTTAGGTTCAGCCCCCTCGTTTAAAAAGGCTTGTGTTCCGCCTATGTCAGCTTATACAACATGTTTTCCGTATTATTGTTTTATAATAAAAATTAATTTATATATTTTTAATCAAATAAAACAAAATAAGTGTCAAAGTTATATTGTATTTGACTAAAAACATGGTTCATTTTCTTTCCTAAGTTATGCTTCTGCATGGGTTATTGTTAACTCATCAAGAATCATTTCAGCAAATATTTTTCTTCCCAAGTCTTTGATTTAAGATTATTTATTTTATTTTGTATTGAATTGGTTGAGGATGATATTTTTACATAATGAACCGAACAGAAACGGACTTATTCATGTCTGAACGGGTCCTGTGTACCTGATGAACTGAATTTCGTAAATAATGTTTCTTTTGTATGAAATGTGCAATCGTTAAACTCTGAATGGACTTCGAGATTTTAGAAAGTACAAGAAATATCAACAAAAAAACCGAAAAATTCTCTTGAAATAAAAAATAAAAAAAAACTTTAAAATCTTTTGAAAACAATATAATTCAGCTAAAAATACATCAGAACTTTACATCCACTCATTAAAGTTATAAAGGGGATCTGAAAATTGAATTAATTTAACCATTAAATGTTATTTAGTTTGACTATATTTATATTCAACGATAGCATCTCGAAAATAGAATCATTTGACGGGTAAGTCTATCACTCGCTAGCAGAGTCCCCCCCGTGTGGCTACCTTTTGTTTACCCTACTTCTTTTCACAACTTACCTTGAATCACCCTCCTTCTTTTCAAGGCTTACCAATAACCACCCTTCCTGTTTAGCTATTTTACAAAATTCTCCCTTTTATTCTTCTCTTTTTCACAGCATCTCCAACAAATACACCACACACCACAATAGAGAAAATAATGATTTTGGGCATGTTTTTTTTACTCCAATAGATTCTTCAACATAGAGAACGTAGGAGAGAAAGTGTAAAAATTTCTAAATTTAAAGAACAGCCCATAAATGATTATAATAAAAGATAAATATTATTTAATATATTTTCATCAATATGAAACTTTGAAAATAAATATACAGATAGAGAAATAATATTTTATTAGAAGGAAAAAATATTTTAATAATATAATCAATGTTTTAATCTCCAAAATGGTGAATCAGTTGTTGAATGTATTTTTGTTTTAGAGATTTTGATTTTTTTTTCTTTGGAGATGCTCTCAGATTACAGATGATATTACCATCCATCTTTAGCCAATGTACATAAATGGACCCTCTTATTCTAATCTAATCTAATTTAAGACATTGTTTGACAAAAATAAGCTAGTTTATAATATCGCTTACGTTTAAATGCAGATAAGCTAAATTATTGAAACGTTACTTGGAATAACATTTTGGAAGCTTATTTTCACTTTTTTCAATTACAACTCTCATTAATATTAGTTATCATTTATTACTATTAATTATAAATAAATATTAATAAAATTTAAATATTATTATTATTAGATATAAATATTAATTATTAATTAATATAAATTGAAAATTATTATTAATTATACATTAACATTAATTATTTACAATCGGCTCGCATAGTGGGTTGGATATCCAGGTTAATAAAAATATTATTTACAATAATTATTCATCATATCAATTATTTTCATATTAATTACTCTAAAAATGTTAATATAACATAAAAATCAAAGGTATACTTATTCTGTTTCACAGATAATTGTGTTAAAAGTTTTAATAAACTATTAAATTAATTATTAAATATATTTTTTTAAAATTATTAATTAATTTGGACATGTGAGGCTGATCATTTTTATTTTTATTCGTATTATATGTAATGATTATTTAAAAACATAAATAACATATTTTTTTTTTAAAATTTGTTTTAACAAATCCAAATATTATAATATATATAATAATCAATGTATTATATTTTTCAATTTTTTTACCATCTTGTTTGAATTAGTTAATATATCATATTATTAGAGATTTGTTTTAATTATATTTTGCAATATTATAATTGATTAATTTTTCAAAATGTCTTATTTGGTCAATTTACATTCTTATCAACTAGTTTTTGTCAAACATAATTTGCTCATCAGCTAACTTACATTTTTCTAGATATACATGTAAGATTGTTTTATAAATATGTTTGGCAAATTAACCGATAAGCTAGTTGATTAGCTAGCAGTTAGCTTATCAATTATCAACTAGTTTATCTGCTACTTTGCCAGATATAGTCTATTTATAGAACAAATTTACATGTACATCTAGAAGATTGTATCATCTATATAGCAAAAAAATATATTTTACCTTTTATTTTAATTTTGTTTTTTTACCTTTTACATGTTGACAACGTCTAGTTTAACAAGAAATTAATACATCGTTTCGACGTTTTTAGATCATGTCGTTTATACAAAAGGCTAACCCTTTAATTCATCGTTCGCTAATAACATTTAACTTTACAGTTATGAACATTTTATTTGGCCATCACTTCATCAAAACTTCATTCCAATATATTTCGCGATCATAGTTTTACGACCGATATTTAGATATAAAATTATTACAATATCACTTTAAATCTCGTTATGCAATCATTTCCACAATATAATATCCAGCCTTAACAACGGTAGTAACCAATATGTTTTGTCCTAGTTAAAGTAACAAACAAGCAACATTATCCCTAAATAATCACAAATAGTTAAGAGGCAAAGTTACTATTAATTAAAATCTTGTTTAAAATATTTGCTAGATTTTTTTGAAGCATATGATATTTATATATGGTAAAATTTACACATACTCTTCACCGTTGATCTCCTAAAATATTAGACTCTATTATATTATAGCTAGAGCAAAAAGCCCTTTAATAGATCTTTGTTGGACATATTGTCTAGTGTCTACATTCTCAGACGGTGACTATATATATATATATATCTATGTATATATATGTATCTATGTATGTGTGTGTGGGAGGACCTGACAGAAATAACCCTCTAAATTATGAAAATTACATTTTTTACCGTAAAACTTATAAATCTAACAAAATAGACATTTGTTACCCTGTTAGCACCGTTTGGTGTGTACAGGGACTGAATTGCAAAAAAAAAATGAGGTGACCAGAAGTGATTGAGCCTACAGCTGTTGACCACACCCGTGACCACCTTTACGCACTGGCTGGTGTGCGTTGCGTAAAGGCCCCACTAGGCCTGATTTTTTTTCCTTCTTTTCCACCTTCACACACTATATAAATCTGGTTTTTTTCTAAAATTTATTGATATATATGTTCTAATCCAGTTTTTACCAAAAAAAAATTATCATCTCCAAATTCTCAAGGATCAATGTCTGTGATTGAGAAAGTTAGAATATGTGTTTTTGGTGGAGGTTCGTGGCAGTTAGTCAACGACGTGGTAGATTATATTCTAGAAACGCAAAAAGTTGTTGTATTGTTGCCGATACACTTAACATTTTCAGGTTTGATCAATTATTTAGCTAGAAAATTAAACTTATCTGATTTTCAAAATCGTTTTAAGTTAACATATAAATCTTTGTCATCTGGTTCGATTCTTGAGTCATTTGACACCGATGATTCGAGACATTTTTTGGCTATTGGTGTGGATATCTCACCGCAAACCCTAAGATTGTATGTTTGCAATCGTGGTATTGAAATTTATCAATCGAACATAAACCAAGAGATTGTTCCAGACACTGTGTATGGGCTCGAGCACCCTCAATATATACTTTCACTCATTCCATACGTGCCAAACCAATATGAGCCCGGTTCCAGCCAAAACATACTTCCACTCATTCCATACCAATCGTTCTAAAGTGATGAGATTCCTGACATTTATGAGATCTATGAGATCCACTCTTAGTCAATCATTTTGATAAATTGCATTCCTAAATTAATAAAACAAAGATATTTGTGTAATTTGTTTTGGATGACAACTCATCTCACTCTTTCTCTACTAAAAAAAGTTTTTTAACAAAAAACCCTATGTTTATCTCTCTTTCTCTCTTCACATATTCCATCCCATCTCAAATTGTCATCATCATATTCATGATGGAAGAGAGGCAACAAAATTCAAAATCCATGTATATTTATGTCGCCACCATCAACACTATTTTCACCAATTTTACAAGAGCATCGCGGATTTTACAAGATCCGACGATTACACAAAGCGATGATCACACACAGCAACAACCACACCATCGTTCGTTCATGACTGTTGTCGTCAGCGATTGTTTTTCCATAGCAGGGTTGCTACCCTTTTTTTCTCCTTGGTCGATGTTAGTCTAAATCACATATATGGTTGTGGTTGAGCGGCGATTTTTGTGCGACCTATTTTTGCTCCTCGTCGTCGGCCACCTGCGATTGTTGCCGCCTTTTGTCCTTTGCTTCGTTTTTTGGCTGATGTTGTTGTCTATTTCTTATTGAAGGGTTGGTACCCGTTATCTATCCTCAGCAGATTAGAATCCTAGGACCACCGTCCTTAGCAGGAGCGGTCAGTGATACAGTGGTCGCCGCTCCTTAATGGTTGTTAGATGCTTCCATCGACAACAGTACTTCCTTCGTTGCTGATTGATTGCCTATCCTGTACGGATAGTCCCAAAGTGAACACATGAACCACAAATCTCTTCTAACGTAGATGGAGGTTGTGTTGCCATTCCAAATGTGTATCGTGGTGTTCACCAATGTATTCCAAAATTGATATCGTTTTATGTTTACAATGGTGTTCACAATGTGTACCATGTTGCTGACAATGTGTACCATGTTGTTCACAATGTGCACCATGGTGTTCACAATATGTCTCGACGATGCATTCGAAGGCTTGATAATTGGTTCTCAAAAGGTTCACAATGTGTTCACACTCTGAAATTCGTAAGTTTAGTTTTATTGAACAATTACTCATATTCACAATGTGGTCAGTGTTCACAAAGGTTCAGGATGGGATGGTGGTCAAATGGAGAGGGAGAGGGAGGGAGAGAGAGGGGATGAGAGAGGAGAGGGATTTTACAAATACACACAATGCTCTTTATTTAATCTTATAATTTAAAATACCAAAATTACTAATTTCCTAATTTAATATAATTTAGTGGCTTAAAATGGACCTCACAATTTCCATAAATTGTCAACTTCTTAAAAGAAGGCCCTTGTGTGTGTGTGTGTGTATGTGTGTGTGCATGTATATATAGCCATTGGTTCATTTGAGAAGTAGTAAATATTGAGAAATAGAGGAGTGATCCTAGCCCTTTATTTTATCAAGATTTACAACTTTGACTGTGAAGCACTGATCATTCCCCGCATGGTATGCGGAAGATTGAGGGTAGTTTCGTAACTTTTATAAATAGGCGTCAAACAAATGCATATGTGAACCCGTGTGATTCACATATGAGCTAATTAATTGATTGACATATGAACTATGAATTCACATATGTATTTGTTTTCCACTTGTTTATAAAAGTTACAAAACTACCTCTCTATTGTTTGCTTGAATAGTCAAACTCAGTAAGTGTCTTTCTAAGAAAGAAGGGCTTGGAAGAAGAAAATGAAATACAAATAATTGCGCTGGTTGTAATAGATTGACTTTCATGCTAGTTCTTGCTCCAGCATGAAAGTTCCATTTTAGGGAAGGACAACGTACTATGATACCTTATGTTTTGTTGAGCCTTGCTTTGGTCTCTAGTTTGATGGTCCCGTAATCTTTGACCGGTCAAAGTCACAATTCTTGACCAATATTGATCGTATGAAGGTCTAGGATCACTTCTTTACTTCTCAAATACTTATCACTTCTCAAATGAACACCTCCATATATATATATATATATATATATATATGTGTGTGTGTGTGTGTGTGTGTGTATGTGTATAGGTGGAGGTTGAAACAAAAACACCTCATTTTACGAGAACATGAGAACACTCTTATCACATGTGATAATACACGTGAGGGGATCTGGTGGTGTGCGGACGACGTGTCTTGCGAATTAGGTCGCACCAAAGGTCGTTTGAGTCTATGATTTAATATCATATGTGATAGATTATAGTACCACATGTGATGGGTGATAGTTTCACATCAAGAACACCCTCTTACATGTAAAAAAGAGTAATTAATCATAGTTTAATTGCATACTCGATTCAAATATTTAAAATAGTTTTAAATAAATAAAAAACTTGTGAATTAAAATAGTTTTCCAACATCTTTAATTAATTACTAATATATTATTATTATTATTATTTTAATTTAGATTGGTTTTAGGTATCTAAGTTATAAGAAAAGGAAAAAAAATTATTTTTTAGTTAAACTATTTTTTAATTTATAAAGAAATTAAAATAACTTAAAATGGCAAATTAGGTGGAAGTGGTAGAAAGGAAATCGGAAACAAAAAGTGTAGTCAAATATTTGGAAGGGTAACGTGCGTGTCTGACTGACAGTGATAAGTTGGCGTGCAACTGTTAAAGCCGAAAGTACTACCATTATTTTCCACACCCCACGTGCAGATGCACATGTGTGGGACACACGTGTTTACCCCTTTTTCCTAACATCTCCTCTAAAAAAATTTATAAAATAAAAAGTTTAATAGAAAATTTTATTTAACTTCAAAAAATTATAATATTAATTTAATAATATTTCTCTGTCTAAAACTTTAATTTCAAAGTTTTTTTATTTATTTCTTTCCCGTTGTAATTATTTTTCGGTGTTGTAGAATTTTACAAAAATGAAGATTATTTATTACCGTTCTTAACATAACTTTTATTATCAGTGGAACTCAACCCTAAATACTAAGATCGATAACATTTGATTTATTGGCATTCAATTTACATATCTTTTAAATATATTGTATAACTAAATTTATAACTTGCTTTTACTACTATTTGATTTGTACGTTTTTATTATTTGAGTAATTCTAATTACTTGTTCGAGCAATTTATTCTATCGGTTTCTCATAACCGTGTATAGGTTTGGTGTCACATAAGAAAAGAATCAAAGGAATCGAAGATCCAAATTTTGCAGTGTGTGTTAGTTGTTTGGTGACCAAAACTAAGATAGATAGTGAATAAAGTTCCATGATATACACAAAAGGGGTAATATTCATTTGGTGGGCAATAAAGAAGGGAACATCCAAGGTCTTCTAGTCCAATCACGATCATTATGACTCACGTGTCTCATGTCCCTTTTTACTTGTACCTTTGGATTCATAGGACTATACCCATTACCCCCACATCAAAAGTGGAAACACACAATGGAATTTATTACATTTGTGACTTCTATAATATATATATATATATATATATATATAGGGGCACGTTCAAATGAAAACCGTGTAAACCAAGTTCGATCAATAGAAAAATTCCATTTTTTTCTAATTAAATTTAATCAATAAGGGTATTTCGGTCATTTACAATATTTTCTATTAAACATGAAAGTTATTAATAAATCTTAAGTAAGGAAATGTAATAAAGGAAATTATATAAATGGTAACATTTAAATATTTAATTATATTATAATATTAAAAATTTGAATTTGATATATCGTTATGAGATTGAATCTGCAAACGGGTCTTGAAGATTGAATTGTATTATGAAATGAAATCGTAAATTATGGTTCAAATTAAAAAAATAATGTTAAYGAAAYADGTTTYATGAAKGTGAAACTGGTTCATGTTGTAATTGATTCATGAGTAATATGAAATCGTTTCATGGTGAACCACGTTTCAGTGATGGTGTAGTTGATCCGTTTWRKWRRAAAAATGGAACATGAAACAGGTGCATAATTTATTTGGTTCGTCATGAAATAATTGCATGATGAAAGGGGTACATGATGAATCTGCTTCGGGATCTTGAAGATTGTGATCTGCTCCAAAATCTTGAAGATTGTAAGGATTAAAGGAAAGAATGCATCAAATCATGAGTGAAATAAAAAAATTAATTTACATGAAACAGGTTTCATGAAAGTGAAACTGGGTCATGTCGTAATTGATTCATGAGTAATATGAAATCATTTCATGGTGAACCATGTTTCAGTGATGGTGTAATTGATCCGTTTAGTAGAAAAAATGGAACATGAAACGGGTGCATAATTTATTTGGTTCGTCATGAAATAAATGCACGATGAAACGGGTATATGATGAATCTACTTCGGGATCTTGAAGATTGTAATTTGCTCCAGAATCTTGAAGATTGTAAGGAGTAAAGGAAAGAATGCATCAAATCATGAGTGAAATAAAAAAAATTAATTTACATGAAACAGGTTTCATGAAGGTGAAACTGGTTCATGGCGTAATTGAACAATGAGTGGTGAACTGCTTTCATGGTGAAACCCGTTTCAGTGATGGTGTAGATGATCCATTCAGTAGATGAAATGAAAAATGAAACGGGTGCATAATGTAGGCGGTTCGTCATGAAATAATTGCAAGATGAAAAATAAATTAGTTTCATTAATAATAATAAATGTTAACGTAAAAATAATAAATTACTTTACAAAAAATA
>NC_037528.1:8244550-8248986 GCF_001531365.2 Cynara cardunculus var. scolymus
TGATCACTCCTCTATATATATATATATATATATATATATATATATATATATATATACATGTGTGTGAGAGAGAGAAGATTCAAAGGTTAACATCACCATTTTCCGATCATAAGATATACGTGTATCAAAGGTTGCCCACGAATGTGTAAGCGGGGAAAATCTGCATCTATGATGCGCAATTACAAACAATTCACTAGTGCCGTACACACACCCAAAAGCTGCCATTTTGACACCACATTTAATTATTATGTTCAATATTAAGATTTCAAATCTTCAACCAATACCACTTGCATTGCAAACTATCATCATCATCATAAACCAAACCATCATTAAAAATATCAACCACAGAGAGAACCAACTACACAACCATCATTAAAAATATAACATATGTTAACCTGATAGATAAACCAACTACACAGTTATTTGGTGACCTAACTATAGAGGTCATCTTCGTCGGCTGCAACAGCCGGGGCAGCAAAAGGGTCGGTGGCAGCACTACGCCCACTCGCCTCTGAGAACCTGAACTCCGAACCAATTCCTCTAGACTGCTGCAGTGTTTGAGCAAAAGCTTGGTACTTGCGGATATCAGCATCACTAACGCTCCTGCGTGCAAACTTCATCGACTCTTCAAAGTGAGCAGCTCTGATTTCGGGCACCTCATCTTCCACATCCTCCTCCATAGCTTCTGGGTTCTCGCTTCTTCTCTTTTCCCTCTCAATATCCTGTAAATAATACAACTTCAACTTTCTTAAACTCCACGAATCCATCATCAGTCTTTTTGTCATGAAAATGTTAGTTAAGAGTGTACTTACCTTCTCTATGTTCTCACGAATGGCGTACTTGCAGGCACGCTGGCAGATTTCTGTGATATCAGCGCCACTGAAGCCCTGGGTGTACTTGGCAAGAGCTCGTAGGTCTACGTCTTTAGAAACTGGCGATTTCCTCAAAGCAGATTTGAATATCTGGTAACGAGACTCCTCATCTGGAAGGGGGATGTATATCAACTGATCAAGACGGCCAGGCCTCAAAAGTGCAGGATCAATAATATCAGGCCTGTTGGTTGCACCAATAATGAAGACGGTCTTCTTGGCGGACATTCCATCCATTTCAGTCAAAAGTTGGTTCAGAACTCTATCAGCTGCACCTCCAGCATCTCCTTGACTGCTTCCTCTCTGCACATTATAGCAAAAACAGTATCAAGTCACCATAAAATAGCAATAAATAGTGCATACAATCAACTAAACAAACCTGAGTAGCAATGGAATCCAGTTCATCGAAAAAGAGGACACAGGGAGCAGATCCACGAGCCTTGTCGAAGATTTCACGAACATTGGCCTCACTCTCCCCAAACCACATTGTAAGCAATTCAGGACCCTTAATGCTGATGAAGTTGGCCTGGCATTCATTCGCAATAGCCTTTGCAAGAAGAGTTTTACCACACCCAGGTGGACCGTAGAAGAGAACTCCTTTCGATGGTGACATGCCAAACTTCTCAAATTTCTCAGGATGTTCGACAGGATATTGGACGGTCTGCATAAAGGGTAAATACGGGTAAGCAGAGTAATTCAATATGTCATAATACAAGGATTGCGATCTATTAATACCTCTTGAAGCTCTCTTTTAACATTCTCGAGGCCACCAATGTCTTCCCAGCTAACATTGGGAACTTCCACAACAGTTTCACGCAGAGCAGAAGGATTGCTGGTGCCGAGGGCTGTCTGAAAGTGTTCATTTGACACTGCCATGGAGTTCAGAATCTCGGCATCAATGGACTCATCTTCCAAATCAATCACATCCATCTTCTCTCTGATGCATTGCAGTGCCGCCTCGGTGCATAAAGCTGCCAAATCAGCACCTACATACCCATGTGTCTCTTTGGAAACTTTCTCCAAATCAACGTCGTCAGAGAGCTTCATGTTCTTAGTATGAATACGAAGAACCTCAAGACGACCAATTTCATCAGGAACGCCAATATCAATTTCCCTGTCAAATCTGCCAAACCTCCTCAGGGCAGGATCAATGCTGTTTGGCCGATTGGTTGCACCCATAACAATAACATGGGCACGGGATTTCAGCCCATCCATTAGAGTCAATAGCTGGGAAACAATTCTCCTTTCAACTTCACCATGTGTCTTTTCACGCTTCGGAGCAATTGAATCAAGCTCATCAATAAAGATGATGGACGGTGCATTTTTCTCTGCTTCCTCGAATGCTTTCCTGAGGTTGCTCTCACTCTCTCCAGCCATCTTTGACATGATTTCCGGACCATTTATGCAGAAAAAGAAGGCACCAGTTTCATTAGCAACCGCCCGGGCTATCAAAGTCTTTCCAGATCCAGGAGGCCCATAAAGCAAAATACCCTTTGGTGGCTTGACACCAATCGACTTAAAAAGCTGTGGATGCCTTAAGGGAAGTTCTACTAACTCACGAATCTGTGCCATCTGTTTGCGAACACCACCAACATCATCATAACCAACCTCATCCAATCGGTCCTCATCCTCCCTTCTTATGGGCTCACCCTCACAGAATATCTCTGTATCAGGGGCAACCACACAGTACTCAGGTGGATCAGTCTCAATGACCTTAAACTCAACACTTCTCATTCCTCCCCTAACAAGAAAGAAGTCACCCTTCCTCACAGGGCGATATGATTCAAGAAAGTAAGCTGCAAATCAAACAAACAACTCAACACAATAATGGTACAGTAAAATAAGAGTATTTGTTTTCAAATACATGAAGGTGGGAAAGACCGGATTAGAAAAAAAAATGTCAATTTGGTGTAAGAACATGTTTCCTTCAGAAAATAACCAAGAAAATACATTAAAAGATAACAAAAGTGGTATGCATCAAATTGAGCATGAGCAGTTTATGGGAAATTATGACCATTACCTACCAACATAAGGGTACATATCATGCATTTGATGAATACCAACAAGAAAAAAGAGTGGTAAACAACTGCACACTACAAAATTTTGACTTAGTAGATTTTTTGCGAGACATATGCTGGCATGGATAGAATTACAATGCACAATCATCAAGCAACTCTTAGATGCTTATAAAAATGTACTTACGTTTTAAGTAAGCATCAAACAGACTTCCGGTGACACCTTCTATGGTATCATCAATTGGGAGAATGTGAACACGCTTTCCATACTTAACATCAGGACACTGATGCACAGAAACCACATCGCCAAGCCTGACCCTCAGGTTAGACCTGACAACCTTATTCATCCTAATCTTTGGTTCCTCACAGGTGTCATCAGCAAGAGCAATACAGATTGTGTCTCTCCTTTTCTTGCCCTGCAGTCGAAACATATAACGTGATATGCAAAAAGAAGGTCTGACATTGACACATTTAGATTATAAATGTTAGACCCATTATGTAAGGGAGCAGATAGCAGTACACATTCATTCTCACATACACACACATATAACTTGCAAATTATCCGAACTCATGATAAACTCAGGTTGTCAAATCAGAATTAAGCAAGGACAAATCTGTAGAAGTGGTCAAACTCTAATTTGAAAAATTACCCCAATACACAATAAACACAGGTTATCAAATCGATATTAAGCAAGAACAAATCTGGCGACGTTGTGAAACCCTATGGCAGAGCTGGAACGTATTCCAACTGTAGAGCAAACTTGAGTTTACAAATCTTTTCAGATTTATGTATGATTAACTACAAAAAAGACTGACGGCCTAAAGGATCAAACCAAATGAAATTATCATTCGAAGTTTTAAACTCCTAATGATATTTCTCCCCTCAAATTTAACGGAATAATCTTGTCAAGAAAAAGCCCTTGATCGATTGAAAAACTAAACAAGTAGCTATTTCAGTAAAACCAATACAGATTCGAAAACAATCAATTCCAATAGAGGACACAAAACCCTACATGTAAACCCTAAAATACCTTAAGCAAGATGGTATCCCCTCTGAATAGTTGAAGCTTTTCCATGGTCTCCGGATGCAGGGAGACAACGGAATTATCATCGTTGATGGCTTCATCAACAACAAGTCTATTCGCCGCCTTCTTTCGCTCAAGAATCGCGGTACTGAAGTCCGGCTTTGTCCCCTTGCTACAAACAGCAACAAGAAAACTCAAAATGAAGAAACCAGAGTCATAGACTCATAAATTACCACATCGGAAAAAGAATTGAACTAGAGATCAACTATGACTTACGAGTCAGATGATTCAGCTTGATTACTCATGGTGTCTTTAGAAATCGATCACAATACCTAAATTGGTAAAAGAAAAGGACGATTTCAGAATTTTGGGAAAGATCTTGAATATGATGGAGGGTTTTGTGTGCGTATATAATGTAACCGAAGTATTCCCTCTTTCTTGTTAACAAAGAAATCTTATTTTTCCTTTATCTTTCTCTATATTTAAGACTAGAAGCGTACTTGCGCAATGCAGCGAGATACATCGTG